>NW_026526654.1:9929347-10409347 GCF_024362965.1 Panthera pardus | reverse complement strand
CAAGTTAGACACTACTAGAACAGTTACAACAGGAGCTCCAATATTCGAGTTACAGATGTGCACACCTGTGCCTTGCTGGGGAGTGGGCCTGTAGAGGGTGGACGCCTTCTTTCACTTGTGCCTGTAGGCGGCCCTCAGTGGATGTTTCGACAGTGGTCATAGGAGATTGGATTTCTATGTCCAGGAATCCCCCCGGTTTGTTCACAGCTTGAAATATTCATTGAGATTCAGTCCTCCAAATGGACTAATTCGTTCTTGTCACATATGTGAGGTTTGAGAGGATTTGCTCTGGCATTTAGTTAAGGCCACAATTCATTTTGTAGAAATCACTTTGTAAATCAGCCCAATTATTGGGCACAGGTTGTTTGAAAATTTTGATATGAAAGAATTTACTGCCAAACCTGAAACGTGCTGTTATTCAAATGCACACGCAGAAGCAAACCTTTCAAAACAAACACAACCGCTGTACTGCTGAGCTCAGGTTGCTTGCATCGTCCGTACCTCTGATCCCAAACACACGTGGAATGAGCAAGTGTCGACTCTTGTGTGGCAAGAGTCGGTGAGGAGGAGGGGAGGGCTCCTCACCCTTGGGGAGTCACAGGGCACAAAACAGTGAGTGGAGCAGCTTGTGAGCAGGAAGGACGAAGTGAGCAAGTATACGGATCGGTACACGAGTAGGTTGGGTTGGGAACCCTTCACCAGAGCAAGCCGGCAGTAAAGCTTTAGGTGCGGCCTCATCCCTCGTGACTCCCTGGGGAGGGGACCTTGCTTGGTTGAGGTTCAAGGCCTGAGTTCTAATTAGCAGTGTAATTAGAGTTCGAACATGTTGCCCGCTGCACAGGGGCCAGCCCCGTGCCTCTGGGAGAAAGCGCGCTGAAGAACTCCCGTGGAGCTGCATGGGAGGAAAGCGGCCCCATGCTGACCTGCCAGCGTGGTCTGCAGCGCGTCCTGTGTAATTTCGTGCCACTGTTTTGAATGTGCTGGCGAGGCTCGTTATTTTTAGCCGCATCAGCCAGGGGATCAGCATCCTGCTTGGGGGTGCTGCTTGGCGCCGGGACTTGCTTCCACACGCCTCTCAAAACAGCCAGAGGACGTCCCTCCGGTGGAGGGCAGAACTCTCTCTACTTGTGTCTCTGTTTCTCCTGCAAACCCACCTCTTTCAGCATTTGGAATTGGGAAGAGGCAGAAGGTAACAGTCGCTGTGGGCAGGAAGCTGCTCCCTCATCTGATGCTGGGAACCCCAGGGGCCCTGTGGCAGCTGACAGTCACCGACGGGGCCGGCAGATGCCCCCACCCGGTGCCACCGGGACACTGAAACCAGCGCCCCCCACACCACCCGTCCTGGCACAACGTAATGGTGTGAGGCCCGGCTATGCGGCTCTGAGGGCATCTCCCATCTCCCAGGCAGATTCCTTAACCTCTTTGCCTGTTTTCTCCAATGGGAGATAGGCATAATTGTGCTCACCGCACCAGAGTGACGTATCTGTTGCCTTTCTACCCATTTAACAGAAAGCGTGTGGAAAGTGTCAGCTGTTGCCATTGTCTGGGCTGCCTTGTGTGCAGGCTTGTGGTGCCGGCCCTGACAGCCTCCTATGATTCCCGTAAGCACGCCCGTGATGATGGGCTGGGGAGGCCCCAGGAGGCAGCTGGAAGCCTATGGTCCGACAGTGAGTGCCTATCTCCTGATGAGGAAGGAAATGAAGATAAGTGCCTCCCAGAACAATCTAGCAGATAAAGTGAACGCGGCATGGTGATCATTGGAAACAGATGGTGAGGGGTCAGGGGTATGAGAAAGCCTCGTGGGGCTCTGGCTGGGACACGGCATCTACCGACGTCTAAGGGGGTGTCTGCAGGGCACGTGGGGACCAGCGAGGCTGGGGCACTGCGAGTTGCACAGGTGTGGCTGCTGACTTGGGGCGGGGCGGGGTGGTGGTGCAGCCTGCCACCGTGAGCCTGGATGGGCAGCCCCAGGGGTCAGGGCAGGGAGAAGCCCCGACCATGACAGACAGGAGGGAGGGAAGGTGACCACCCGGGGGACCCAGGGCACCCAAGCCCCGGAAGCCATGGGGAGATGGGGAGCTGTCCACAGTGGGCATGCCTGCTGGTTCCCTGTGAGGCCAGTGGTGGAGCGGGGAGGAGGAAGCCAGGGGTATGTGGTGGAGGAAGGAGGATGAACTAAGCAGAGGGAGGGGAGAAGGAGGCCAGCTGGATGAAGCTCCCGGTCCTGGAGCTGGAAGAGGCCTCATGGAGCCCTCCCAGGCGGCCTCAGCCAACCAAAGTCAGGGCGGCCGGGGCTGGGCAGGTGCGCTAAGGGGACTGCACCTTCTCTGCAGGTGCCCTGGCCCCATGCGGGGGCGGGGGGCGGGCGGGATGGAGAGACAGTCCTCGTTGGGAGAAGCGGCCTATGCCCCCTCCTCCCCCCACCAATCTTGGCAGAGCAGAGCCCCACGTGTCTGACCCGACAGCTGTGTGCAGGGGCTCAGCCTCCTGGGAAGGCTTAGTCCAGGCGACGCGAGCAAATCAGCCAACCTCCCAGAACCTGGGCCCCCGGCAGGCAGGGAGGCCAGTGTGAGGCCACACAGGAGGACTTAGGTATCTCGACCATGCCAGCGTGGAAGGCAGGAGCCCCGTGGTTCCTCAGCCCTTGTCAGAAAACTAATGCAAAAATGTCAAGATTTATCTTCCTTAAGCCTAATTTTTCAACGGCCTAAAAAATGCATCTCAAAAGCCAGATGGGCATGAAAAAGTGATTTCTGCAGATGAGGTTGCTGCATGTGACGATGGAAGATGGGCGGTTTCGGACAGCAGAACTGGCTTTCGCTGAGGCAGCTGGCCGGGCAGTCCCCGCTGACCCTGATCACGCGGTGTGGCTGTGATTGCACCGTCCGGGGCTCACGCGGGAATGCTGATGGCTCTGGAGACTGGCCGGGGCCCTGGTCACATTCCGCTGGATGACTGCAGAGAGTTCTGGGCTCAGCAGCGACAACTCTGCATGAACCCGAGAAGCCAGGCGTGAGCCACATCAGCGAATAAGTGTCACCCTGCAGTCCCAACACCGCCACACCCTTGCTGGGTCACTGCTGGAGCGTAAACATCTACTCTGACGTCCTCGGACAGAACGCGGGCAGGAACATCCAGGAGCTGGTGTCCTGTCCTACAGGGAAAGGGGACAGAGTGGAAAATGGCATACGTGAGATTAGATCTGGGGTGGAGGACGGTTGTCAGGGCAGCACACACCACAAGAATAATAATGCCCATCCTCACACCACCCTGGTGGCTCTGCCGCCCTCCCCCCACCCACCATTGCCTTCCCTGTCTGTGCTCATCACCACCATGAGTGAGGGTCTGCGTTTCAGTACAGGCTCTTCTTTTCATGTTGACTGGTCTATCCAAGTGGTCGGCCATGATTATTACAGGGTTTTCTGTCTTAATTGGTTAAGTCCAGAACTGCATTAGGCATCCCCGCTGTCCCTCTCTCCCCGCCACGGGCGCAGGACCAGCCAGGGACGACAGCAGCAGGTTTCAGTGCCCGGTGCCTCCAGGCCTTCTGACGCCAGCGCTGCCTCCTTGCCCCCGGGACGTGCCCGGGCCCCCACTTCCCGGGGAAGCAGCCGCTCTCACGCCTCGGGGCCAGGCCTGCTCTCTCACGGCTCCTTGTCGGGCCTGCCTGCCACTCACGGTGCAGAGTGGAGGTTTGGCCCACCGATGGCCCTCGTGATGGCAGTGATTACGCCCTGCGCGTCTCCCTGGCGCCAGCCGGGCAGCCGAGCGGCACATGGCGCTGGACGGGGCTCGGAGCAGGCTTCCCGGCAGGCTCTCGGGGACCCTGATAAACGGCTCGGGCAGACGCAGCCGCGGGCCATTTCTCTGCAGTCTGCGGTTCACACATCAGCTGCACCCACGGGCACCTGTCAGAGGTAGAGCCCCCCTGACACATCTGCCGACATCAAGGGCAGTGAAAGGACTGACGGGTGTCACGGCCGCAGGCCAGAGCAGGAGCCCATACGCCGCTGCCGCCTGCTCGGGAAACCCGGGGGAGGAACCAAAGCGGGCGCCGTGTGCCTGCGGGGAGGGAGGCCTCCTGTGCTGCAGCCGGGATGCCGTGCCAGCCCGTGGCCCTGTTTCCCTCCCCCCACTCTCCCGTGTCTGTGTCACGCGGGGACGAGGTGGGAACCCTCACTCTGTGTGTGTGCCCTCTTACACAAACCAGATGCGAACCTGCTGCTGGCCTTGTCTCCTCTCCCAGCCTCTGCTTTCTTAGCGACTCGAGGTACCCGCTGGGAACACTGGCACACAGACCTGGCACCCGGCCGCCGATGCAGCCTCAGGCCAACAGCACGCGGGCAGGGCACACGCCAGCCCCAGGCTCGGGCGCCCAGGCCTCCCGCACTTCTGGACAGACGGCTGGGACTCTGGGGTTCCCGTGACCTGTTCGGGAACTGGGAACATACCATGTGCCCACAGTTACAATTTGATGATACAGGATGCTACTCGGGAAGGGCCGAAGGAAGAGGTGTACCGGGGGGGGGGGGGGGTCTCCCTGGAATAGGGTTTTTGTCCGGGTTTATTACATGGACATGACTGATTGAACCACTGGCTCCTGACTGAACTCTGTTCCCTCCTGGAGGTCAGAGGTCGGGCTGATATCCATGGTCTGTGGTTAGTCTTCACAGGCGCCGTCCTGGGGACGCTGCATGTCGCTGAGGAAGGCAGAGCAGGGCAGGGAGAGCAGTGAAGGGGACCCTGCCTGGACCCCGGAGCAGGGGAGCCGGAGGGCCGGCTGGCCGGGAATGCTGCTCTGCAGAGTGAGGACGAGGCATGCGGAGGGCAAGCCAGGTTGCGGTGCCTTTCCTCTGGTCTCTGGGCAAACGTCTGGGGAGAAAGCAGCCGGTGTGAAATAACGCGGTAAGAACGCACGGCACGGCTTCGCAGGAAGGACCTGCCGGGACACGTAAGCGAGCGGTTCTCCAGAAAAATACTGCCAAGGAAACCCGGGGGGTGCTTACAGGCTGTCGTGGGTGGTGCACCTGCGGCCCCACCTCCATTCGCTCCTCTCGAAACCTCTCCTGTTCTTGCCAGGGCTGTGTTCTCTGCACTGTTTGTGCGCCTGTGGGACAGCAACATCCATTCTGTGATGCCCGGGGCTCGTCCTGCCAGAACCCTGGGGTGCCAGCGCCTCTGCCAGCACCCGGCGGCCACACCTGCCCCAGCTCCCTGCCACTCCCGCTGCCTGGACTGCCGGCCTGCCCGCAGCCAGGACCCAGCGGCCACACAGCGTGTTCTTGGTGCTCTTTCCGCCCCCACTAAGCCCGCCCGGACCCATTGCGCCAGTTTGCTGCAGGAGCCGTGTGCAGCCCTGCCCTTGTGTAGACAGGGAGCAGGCTCCACTGAGGACGGGGGAGAGCGTGGTGGCCAAGGGGTCACGGGTCAGCCGCTAGTCTGTTGGGGGCGTCCACCTTCTCGTGGACACTGCTCCCGTTTGCAACTGTTCGGGCGTGATGACACGCTTCTCCAAGAAGCTCCCTGCTCCTCACGGCTGATTTCTAGAACAGCCCCTCGCCACGTGGCAACCATGAGAGGTTGCCACCTCTGTGTGTTCTGTGCCTCAGGGTGGGGCCGAGCACCTGTCCTCCGCCTGCTGCTGTCTTGCAGGCACACGTTGGTGGGCCAGCAGGGGAGAGGCGGAGCCGTGCTCTGAGATGTCCTCACGGTGGGGCTGTGCCCCCGACCCTGCCCAAGCGACTCCCCCATGCTGGCATTTTCTCAAAGCCCTGCTAACCACCTTGGAGCCCAGGTCCACGTGGCACTTACACTCGGGCACCAGGACAGGCAGCCATTGCCTGGACTGACGGATGTCACACAGCACACAGTTGGTGCCCAATAAGTGCTCCTTAAGCTGATCTGACTTCCAGCCTCATACAGAAACTTCTGGAGGGGTAAACGGCATCTTGTTCTGTGGCTTTGAGAAGAGGAAATTGCCAGAAAGCCAGTGGGTACAGGTGCTCGTTCTTTACCCCAGTTCTCACTGGAAAGAGCCCCTCAAATTCTGGAGTGTCTCCTGTCATTCTGCTGGACCGTAGTCAGACAGTGGCTCCCTAAAGTCAGTCCCTGGGGGGGTGGGCCATTTTCCCCCTGGGACAGAGAGCGCAGGCTGCACACTGGGGCCGTGGTCTCAACGAGAGGGAGAAGGAAGGGCCTTCTTCTCCGAGTCTGGAACCCGCAGAGACAGGGACGGTGCGTCACATCTGGGGCGTCAGGGCTAAGCGTCTGTCCACAGCTGTTCCCTTCCACCGAGTCTGTCACCAGGTCACACTCAACATCACCTCATCTGGTGTGCAAGGGAGGGTGGGGCAGAAGCTTGCTTAAGCTGGGGACCCTCGAGGGAGAGGCCTCCAGGCAGGAGCTCCTGGGGGAGAGAGCCCCCGGGGAGTACCGAAGCCTGAGCCTCAGGCCTCGCCTGCCCCATGCGGCACAGAGGCTCATGCTAGGGTCACAGCACTGTCCTATTTAGGGGACAGGTGGTGCCCTGAAGGCGGCCCCTCTTTCCACGGTGCTGCCCCCACCTCCTTCATGAGGCTGCGAGCGGGTGAGCCCGCACAGGTCCCTCCTTAGTGCCTGGAACCACCATGGCCACAGCCACTTCCTGCCCTGGGCAGCTGAGGGACCAGCAGTGTCCCCAGCACATCAAGCCCCGCTGATGGCATGAGGACGGGCCCAGACATCGCCAGTGGCACTTACTCCTGAGCGTCAGGGAGAATCGTCGGCTGACAGCCCAAGGACATCCTCCTCCTCGGATCCTGGTCGGCTCTCTTTGGAAGGCAGAGGGAGGGGACTGAGAACTGCAAGCTTCCAATATCAGTTTAGGGTTTTTTTTTTTCAAAACCAAGTCGTTTTGTTTTCTACCCCAAATTAAATGGAACAGGAAACAACAATCGCACTGGGTCCCAGCTACTTTCCTCTCATTTCAAAACTTTGAAGAGTGACAACCTGCCACTGTGTCTTAGGACCAGGGGGCCAGTACTCAGCAACCCACAACGCCTATGCGGGGCAGGGGGACCGGCTCCTTGTGTAGGAGCAGAGGCAGGGGAGGGGGCCCGTGGTGGTGCCTCCTTGCTCTTCCTCAAGCTGACTGAGTAGACTCCTTCCTTCCGATAAGAGCATTTACAAGGAGCGAGCATTCAGATCTCTCCTGGCAAGATATAAAATGCTGTGACATTTCCAGTGTCTTACATGCAAAGTAGTCTCAGTATGTGCAAGTATGACATACAATGACACAGAGAAAGGGAAGTGTGTGAATATACATGTAAAATGCCAGATGTGCACATCCTACGTAGTTCACCCAGAGGCAGACGTACACACACGTTCACTCTGAGGAATGAACCTGTCAGGTCTTCTGCGTCCTCAGCAGGTAGTCTTTTAAATAGTCTTTTATTTTATTTTATTTATTTTTTTTTTAATTTTTTTAATGTTTTATTTATTTTTGAGACAGAGAGAGACAGAGCATGAACGGGGGAGGGGCAGAGAGAGAGGGAGACACAGAATCGGAAGCAGGCTCCAGGCTCTGAGCCATCAGCCCAGAGCCTGACGCGGGGCTCGAACTCACGGACCGCGAGATCGTGACCTGAGCTGAAGTCGGACGCTTAACCGACTGAGCCATCCAGGCGCCCCTTAAATAGTCTTTTAAATGCTGTCTGGACCCAACGTTGAGGCCTGGCTGGAGCCGACCGAACCCACACCACCAAGCACCTCCTTTATGGGGCTCACAGTCAGGGCCTAATCCCCCAGGGCAGGTGCCCAACACCTAGGTCAGCCCCGGCGCCCCAGAGCCCGCCGAAGAGGTCCACGCCAGCCGGCCCTCCACCTGCTGGCCCTGCTCACCCGATCCTTCCCCAGAAACCACTGGAGAGGCTCCTGCCTTTCCCCTCTGGCTCTGCCTCCTGACCTGCCCCGGGGCCTCTCCGCGTGACCGTGTAGGCACAGTGGGCTCTTTAACCTGTAGATCTGTGAGTGACGCACTGTTCAGTGGCTCTCGTCTCTTGACCTCTTGGCCTCCCTACAACCCAAACAATAATAAAACCTGTTAAAACACAGCCACCAATCAAATTCAGCCTTTTCCAGACGGAGAAAAAGCTGGTCTCGAGGTAGATGCCTGAGAAATCCCATGTACCTGCTGGCTCTGTCCATGTTCCACGTGTCCCACAGCACGTGGGACAGCCGCATGCACGCAAGTGACCACTGTCCACTCCTGATGGGAGAAAGTCCTCGGTAACCCTGGCTCTGCAGCGGTGGGCGCAGCTCCCCGGTGAGGGTGAGCCACGGATGGCCACTCACATGTGTACTGGCCTTCTCGCTGGGTTTCTTGCATGTCTGACCCTACGAGCTCCCTACTTTGGGTTAACTTTTTATCTGGTGCCCACACGCTGTTCCACTGTTGTCCGATTCAGAGGCAGATGATTTCTAAACTGAGCTAGGAGCTCAGCCCCTGGGTCTGGGGATGACAGTCCTGGGCCTCCCCAGTTGGGACCCGATGCACACATGTTCCTGTAGCCACTTACAGGGTCCCTGTGGCATCACAGGCCCGGCCACAGGGAGCCCTGGTGTAACCGAGGCTGCAAATCCCAGAATCACAAACGGGCAGGGTCCTATCAGTGAAGTATCCAACCCTGGCTGGTCCCAGCAATGTTCAGAAGTGGCAGGACTGGTGACACCACACCCGACCAGGGGAAAAACCATTAAGGCCTCCGTGACCACATATGAAGGGGGTCCTTGGCTTGAGTGTCCCTTGTCCCTGCTGTGCTCGCAGCTCTGACTTCTTGGGCACTCTCCCTCCCCTCTTTGGTCTGCAGACATGCGGCCAGCATCTTGCCTCCCGTCTCACTCATCCTGTGCTCCTGGTGAACAGTAGAGCAATGAGCTCCTGGTTTGGCTTGGCTTGGTTTGCAGACCTCATGCTCCTGGGCTCTCGGGTTGTGGGAGGCTGCTGTCCCCCGTGTGTGTGTTGAGGCAGGACCCCTCCCTCAGTGCCATCCTGCTTATGCCCCCATCACCTGCTTGGAGGTGTCTGACCTGCCTTGGTGCCATCCTTCTCATGCCCCCGTCGCCTGCTTGGAGGGGTCTGACCGGCCCCGGTGGCCCCTCCAATGGTTGGGCAGTGGCTATTCTGTGGCTGTTAGCACATTATCTCCCTATTATCCCAATGTGCCAGTTCATTGGTGGCCTCCTCTTTAACGGCCAAGGGGACAGAGCCATGCCGACGGGGCCACTCTTCTCCTCCTGTGACTGTGCTCCAAGAACAGCTATTGTCTGGAGGGTCTCCGGAGGCTCTTCTTTGTACTGACCCATCATCTTCAACATAAAATAATAAAGGACGGACGCTTAGCTGTACATCATCATCAATAGGAAAAATGTCAACATACAGATCCAGGTCTGGCCCACCCACCAGAGTGAAACCCAGTAAACACCCTGTGTAGGACGGGAGGGTAAAGCGTGGCTCCGCCGGGTGACGGTCATGAGTGTTGGTGGCCACATTTAGCAGGGGTAGAGTAGAGTGTGAGAGCCAGAGCAGTGACCTCACGGTCAAGGCTGACTGAGAAAGAGCTTCCAGCATGAAGATGATGTGGAGCCAGCCCAGCCAAGTGGGCATGACCCGCTCATTCCCTAAAATCCACGGTCAGTGTCCAGGATCCTAGAATGTCATCCACAAACCAAACAGGAAGTGCAAGTGTGGTGGGTGGAACGTGTCTCCCGTGTCTCCACCATCTGATGGCCATCGCCATCTGACGCTCTTCCTGTGGGATCCGGAACTGTCTCTTAGGTGTAATTCAGCCTCCTGCTCCCTGGGCTCCACCCACCAGGCTGGGCTGATCCTGCCTCAGAGCCACAGCGAATCAACCCCCTCCCATCGCCCACAGGACCATCATAAGACTGACACGGGACATTTGCTTGATTCTGTGTCACACCAATGTGGCTACGACAGCCCGGTCATCTCGGGCCTTCCTCCTCAGGATCCCCAGGGGTCCAGGCCTACGTTTCTAGGATTTGATGTTGCCTCTGACCCTATATCTAAAAATCCTTCAAATTCATGCAGGGCTGATACCACAGGTGCATCTGGAGGAAAGCGGCTCAGTGTTGTTCTACTGCTCCTGTAGGACCAGGCTCCTTGAATTTGGAAATGCCAAGACGAATCAAAGGAAGGGCTTCAGAAGCACCCGATTCAGATGTGTGACCTCACTCCCACCCTGCAGAATGCACCCAGAACCCAGCATCCTGGGACCATCAGTGTCCTGAAGAACAGAGGAGACAGTCCCGTATCCAGTGACTGGTCTCATCCAGCGGGAATCAGAGCTCTTAGAGAGACACCATCGGCGCCAATCCCGCCCGCCTTCTCCTCACGGCTGGGGAATTGCCTTGGATGTTGGCACAGACGGGCATAGAACTCTCGCTCCCTTCTGTCTTGAAGGTGACTTCCCTGTGTGCAGGTGAGATGGGCCTCAAGCCCCTGGACTCTGCGGAGTGTCAGATTCTATAAGGATAC
The DNA here is from genome assembly GCF_024362965.1 of Panthera pardus. Lineage (NCBI taxonomy): Eukaryota > Metazoa > Chordata > Mammalia > Carnivora > Felidae > Panthera > Panthera pardus. The sequence continues at coordinate 10,398,813 of NW_026526654.1, read as the reverse complement.
TTCCCTCAAAACTGTCCTTGGTGCAAGAGAGTAAGTGACACACGAGACCACCTACCTGAAATCAGCCACCTTCACACACCTATGGGGTGGGCTCCTGCAGAAACTTCTTGGACCACAACCCAGCAGATGGCCTTGCTTCTGTGTACAACAGGGTCCAAGTGGAGCGTCCCCTGGGTCACCTGTGGCCGGGAGAGCGGGCTGGCAGGTGAATCACCATCCCTGGACATCTGTACCTCTCTAGAGTGGGCTCTGTCATTCGGGTCCTTACTTCTGTCCCCATTGTGTCCTGCCCAAATTCTGCACAACAGTGTCCCAACAGGCCCCTAACGTGGCTACAAATTACCCTCTGCTCAGATAGCAGAGTCCACTTGCCAAAGGCCGGTGTGACCAGGTCAGCCTCGGGCTCGAAGCTCTTCTGTGGCTTCCCACCACCAAAGACAACCACCAGTGCAACCTGGAGAGCCCGTCAGGATGATGACTCCCCCGGACGCTTCTCCAACACGTAGCCTCAAATCCCATTCGAAACCCCGTCCTTCCGCACCTCTGTGCTTCTGCAAATCAGTCTCCCAACTCCTCTGCTAGTCTGCCTCCTTCTGCCAGCCTACTTTTCCTTTGATGGGCTTGGCAGGCACTTTGTGGCTCACATCCTTCCTGGATGTAAACGCCCGCGTATCGGGTGCTGGCAGAGACCACCTCCTCTCAGTTCTTACCCCTACGGTGACAGGTGGGTTACATCAACTCCTGTGACCCCGGGGCTTTCCTGGAGGCCGAAGGAAGAAGGAGCCAGCATGCAGGGCAGCTGTAACTGGTAACGGATGGGGGTTTGGGGGTAAATACTCCAGCCCCCTTTCCCCTCCATGGTGTGAGGCTAGGGTGTGTTCCACGCTGGCCACCGGAGCATCCCCGTGGACTTCAGCCCCACTTGTGACTTGCTTGGCTGTGTGCCGCTTCCTGCTTCCTGCTTCCTGCTCACATACTCCCCTGCTCTCCCTGTCCTGGGTCCTGCCCACAACCACTCCCCAGGGAGAGCCCCGGCACCCAAGTCCTTGCCCAGGGTGTCCTTCCTGAGGCACGCCAGCTCTCTGCAGGCGCCGTGCCTGTCCCCTCTGCACCCTGGCCCCTGGCTTCGCGGCTGAGAATTGGTGAGCTCAGCGGGTACGAGTTAAAGTAGTGATTAGCAGTAAAATAAAATTCACTTCACATGAGTCCGTTTTGTCAATGTGAAAGAGCAGACCTAGGCCGGCCGACTCCATCTTGTTCTGTATCCTCCATCTTGAGTGGCTATGTCCCCGACATGGCCGCAGAAAGAAGTTCCCGCTCAAACCTCAAACCACGCCTCCTCCCCTTGAGTAACTTCCCGCTCACCCGTTCAACATGAGTTGGGGCTTAGGCATAGATCTGTGGTCAGGGAGCCATCCTGAGGATGCAGAACGGGTGGAGGAAAGCCTTGAGTTTCCTTGTTTCACCTGGGGGTGGGCTGGGATGAGTCACTGGGGAAAGAAGAGCTCAGATGAAGGTGGAAAGATGGCAAGAGAACCCTACAATCCAGCACTTACTCTCTCTGCACCCCTGGGAAAAAGGCTGGGTGACCTGAGGGCCAGACTCTTCTGATTTGGGGGAGCAGGCCCAAGACCACTGACACTCTGAGAGCAGGAGCTCAAGGACAGGAGGGGGATGGGCTTTCCTCTTTGTAATCACTCTATTTTAAACCTTTCAAACCACGCCCATCAACCTGTGTGACGGGACTCTGATCCTTCCCCAGCCAATCGGCTGAGGCCATTATCCCTATAAAACCTTTGTGCTCTTGAAACCCGCTCTCTCTCTCCAGTATCTCACCTTGTGTCGGTGCAGGCAGGGGATTGAGCTCGAGCTAGCTGGAATAAAGGCTCTTTGCTTTTGCATCGGACTCGGCTCCCTGGTGGTCTTTGGGGATCACGAATTCTGGGCATAACAAATGTCTCTGAAGAAGGATGTGGCACGTGGGGAAGACATAGGGAAGAAATGACCGAATTGAGATCCCTGACAACATGATGAGCTATGCCTCCCTGGAGAACGGAGACCCTCACCCAGCTCCACTCCATCCAGCGTCCATAGGCATGGATGGGAATTCTGCATCCCAGAGCCAGCCCATCAGCCAAGGGCAGAGGGATTTCTGTGTCCTCCTGGACACCCACCAGCACCTTGCCTCATCTCACTAGCACCCCCTTCCCCATCCGGAAGCTTTGTGTGTCTCTGAGCCCATGAACTGTCAGATCACATCACCTGCAGAGCACGGGGCTGGAGGGGGTGGACAGGGTGCCCGGGGAGGGGCTCTGTGAGGAAGAGGCTGGGGTAAGCGGCTTCGAGCCCTAGCCCTACCTCTGTTGGCCACTGTAGGGTGAAACCCAATGCTTCAGGTTTCCTCATTAACAGGGTTTACTCATCACAGATGGCGTGGACTGATCTGTGCCTCCCCTTCCACTCCACATCCACACCCACCCCCACGCTCCATGTCCCCTGTCCCCGTGGCCCCCCTGCATGGACCCCATGTGGACCCAGCTGGCGCTCTGACTGCCCCCGTGAGGCCAGGTTGTTTGCTGTGGGTCTAACCCGCCCATCCCTGCGCAGTGACTGTGAGTGAACCACAGCCCCGTGGTGGGAACCCCGCCTGGGAAATTGAACTGTCATTTACAGGGACCTTCTTGCTGCCAACAAGAGTAATCTGAGAATAAAATGCTTCTTTTCTCAGTAAAAGGTTTCAGGGCATTTTCCTTCGTGTAAGAAGCTGTGCAGCAGAGGCCTCTGTGATGATGATGTCCCCTGACGTCAGGGCGCGTCCTATGGCGGAACACAGACTCTTACATGCAGTCACCACACGGCTGCTCCAGGGGACCTGCGAGGTGGCCTGGAGGGTATCTGCCCCAGCCCCACAGAGGGCCACCTTGTTGGGCTTTCAGTGTGAACCTGTTAGTTTAATTTGGGCCAAATTTGAGCATCTGCTGAGAATTGACCGGTTCTTCAGTTGTGAGTGAGGAATGCTGGAACGTGGAATCTGTAAGATTGGAAAATTAGAGTGAAGGCATTTAGGAAAAGCTAGAGAACAGGTCACAGGTACTTGCTCCTTGTGATTGAGGAATGGATTTGCCCGGTGCGCTCCTTTACGACACACTGGGGTCTACTTGTGACTGCAGCCCCCCAACCCACCCTGAGTGTTGGGTGAGCTCTGACGGGTCAGGGGCGCCCCTCCAGGAACGAGGTGCAGAGAGGTCCCCGCACGTGTCCTGCCACAGCACAGGCATCCACGTGGGGAGCACCTGCCACGTGGGCTGCTGACCCCCAGGTCGGGAAAGACCTGCCCCACACTCTGCCCTCTGGCTCCTTGTCTGCCGCGCCCTCTCTCCACCCCCCTCCTCAAGCGAATTGCTTTCTTTTCTTCTCAAAGTGCTTTCTTCCAAACATTTTACAAATCCGACTTTCTGCGCCGGCCACGCGTGAGCATGTGTCCCGTCTCACCTCCCGGCCTTCACCCCATCTTCTCGTTTGCGCTCTTACTTCTTAACTCTGCAGCTAACTGGCTGCTACCCTTTCTCATTCATTTTTAAAATTCAGTTTATTTGAACCAAACATTGAGGACAAAAACAGCTCACCCGTTACTCCCACCCCCACCCCAGCCCCTGGCAGCCACCAGTCCACTCTGCATCTGTGAGCTTGGTTGTTAGGGTTTTTTTTTGTTTGTTTGTTTTTGTTGTTGTTGTTTTTTTTTAAGATTCCACATAAAATTGATGTCATACGGTATTTGTCTTTCTCTGACTTACCTCACTTCGAATAATGCCTTCAAGGTCCATCCATGTTGTAACAACGGGCAGGATTTCCTTCTTTTATGGCTAAATAATATTCCGTCATAAATACGCAATCACGTCTTCTTCATCCACTCATCCGTGGACACTGAGGTTGCTTCTGCGTCTTGGCTGTTGAATGATGATGCAATAAACATGGCGGTGCAGATACCTCTTTGAGACGTGGATTTTGTTTCCTGCAGGTAAATGCCCAAAACTGGGATTACTGGATCGTAGGGTAGTTCCATTTTTAAATTTTGGAAGAAGCTCCACATTGATCTCCAGAGTGGCTGCGCCAGTTTGCGTTCCCGCCAACAGTACATTACGGTTCCTTTTTCTCCGTGTCCTTGCCAACACTCGTGGTTTCTTGTGTTGATTTTAGCCATTCTGACAGGTGTGAGGTGGTATCTCATTGGGGTTTGATTTGTATTTCCCTGGTGATCAGTGATGTAGAGCATCTTTTCTTGTGTCAGTTGGTTATCTGGATGTCTTGTCTGGAGAAATGTCTGTTCGTGTCCTCTGTCCATTTTTTAATCGTATTGTTTGGGGTTTTGATACTGAGTTGTGTGAGTTCTTAGTATGTTTTGAATTTAAGGTTACCTGTTCTACCTCCTGACATCAGTGAGGTATTTGTACCTAATTTTATCTCTGCTTTCTTCCTTCTCCTCTTTCTTTGACACCACTCTGTTTCCTAAATGTCGTACCCTTATAAACTTTGACTCTTTTTATGATTAAAAAAAACGTATGTTAACTTCTCTGGCTCTAACTGCTTCTATTTCCCCTTCTTTTCTACTTGGCTTACTGTGGCCAGCGAGGAGCCCAGCAGCCCGCCCCTTGGGTGGCCAGGGCAAGGACGGTGGCCGCGGACAAGGGGGTTTTCAGGCCATTTCCCTGGGGCCCCTGTGCTGGCCTGGGGTCCTTGAAAGCAGATTCCTCAGCCCATTTTCAAGAGCCCCTTTCCAGGACTCCCTCTGGGGAACTGGAGCCAGATGATGCACCCCTTCCTGCTGCCCTTCTGCACGGCCAGGCCTGGTGCAATCATCATCACAGACCCACAGGTGGCTCAGGACGGCTCCTGGTCCTTTCCAGCAGGGTCCTGAGAGGCCCTTTAGACTCACACGTCAGATACTCCTCATGCTCCGCGGCTGCCACGCCTTGGCTAGCAGGGGCAGTATGAAGGAACCGCTGTGTCCTGCTTCACCCAGACAGACAGATACAGAGATACACTGAGCCGATTGTCTGGGATTCGGGTGGGCCCTCCATACTTACCTCAGGAACACCTTCTCGCTGGCCTGCAGTACCCCAGCCTCTGCCATCTGAGCGTCACCATGTGAGGGGTGTAAGGAGACTTCTGCCCTGCACTGGGGTGCTCTGAGGGTTCAATAAGATGATGCGTGTGGAACGCTGAGCTCGGACCTCCGTGCATGAGGAGGGGTGGATGAGTGCCATGGTTGCGTGAGCAGCGTTGCGTCACTATTCCCAACGTGGCCTGGCCAGGGCCGGTCCCGGCGTCAGGGCCCCGTCGTGTGGGGAAATCTCTGGGTTGTTAGGGGATTGGCCGAGGGGCAGGCATGAGTGCCACCGAAGACCTTTCTAGCTCCACTGATGATGACCTCTTGCCTTGGGTCCTGGGTTTCTGGGTTTCTGAACCCCACCCCCACGGACTTGCCGAAGAACCGGGTCACTTCCTGTCTGCTGCCGGCAGGCTGCTTACAGTCCTTATTTCCCTGGCAGACACGGACACCCGAGGCTGGGTCTGCCGGCCACAAAGCCTCGTCCCCTGCTCTGACCCAGGGCTATGTCCACGCTCTGCCGTGGAGCACGTGTGCGTCCAGAGCAGAACTCTTCACACACAGCGTCTCTGGCAGGTAGCGCTTCCCCACCGTCTCCCAGGCCTGCCCGAGCTGCGCCTTTGTTCGAGCTGACCCAGAGAGCCCGACGTGTCAGAAAAGTGCTTTCAGGGGGTGCTTGGCTGGCTCAGTCGGTGGAGCGTGTGACTCTTGATCTAGGATTGTGAGTTCAAGCCCCACGTTGGGAGTAGAGATTACTCAAAAAAATAAAATATTTTAGGGGCACCTGGGTGGTTCGGTCGGTTAAGCGTCCGACTTCATCTCAGGTCACGATCTCACGGTCTGTGAGTTCAAGCCCCTCGTCGGGCCCTGTGCTGACGGCTCGGAGCCTGGAGCCTGCTTCCGATTCTGTGTCTCCCTCTCTCTCTGCCCCTCCCCTGCTCACGCTCTGTCTCTCTCTCTCTCAAAAATAACTAAATATTAAAAAAGAATGCCATTTATGTCCTATTTATTAATAAGGTAAAAACTCTAGAGTTACAGTTTCCTGGCCCTTCTCTGTCACACAAGAGACATGTGACCACAAAGATCCAGAGCAGTGTAAGGCAGACCTTGTTCACCAACGCTCCTCCCTTCCCATCCAGAGGGCGTCTGTCCCATTATCTGGCAGGTGTGAGCCACTGTGCAGAACCTTCGGGGGCCCAGAGATGCGTCAGTTGAGACCAGTGGCCCTGGGCATATCACTGCCACACACTTCCAGCTCCGTCAGCAAAGGTCTGAGGCCTGCAGGAACTGGTCCACACACCCAGGGATGGTGCCAGCAGCCTCATGAAGGCTCCGTTCATGGCCACCATGGTAAAGGTGACACCTGGACAGCTGGCCAGCCCCAAGGCTGGACATCCCTGCCCGGCCCCTCCACACAGAGTCTGGGCCTGAGGCTGAGCCGACATGCCTCTGAGCACCTGAGATTCAGGGCTCGTCCAGCGACAGGGTTCCCACGAAGCCACCGGTGTTAGGTGTCCTGTTCCCAGGGCCCCGAGCCTCCGGAGGTCCCGCTCGGGCAGGGCGATCATTCAGATGAGCTGAAATCCATCATATAATGAGCCCCATATGATACTCATCTTTGAGGAGACATGAATAAATCATTGTGCCCGGCAGGGGCCTTGTGCCCGCGGGGACAGGAGGAGGCGTACCCGCACTTTGATGAGCAGGGCGGTGGGACGGCAGCCACTTCGGGATGAATGCCCTTTCTGTGCCGGCCCACCTAAGCCCCTGGCACCTGTGGAAACCGAAGCTGGACGGAGGGCACAGCCCTGCAGCCAAAGAAAGACAGCGGGAACAAAGCCGTCTGCTACCAGAGCTCCACCCCGGGCTGGCGGGCGGGCCGGTGGCTCGAAATGCCCGGAGCGCGAGCCGCCCCTCCTGCCTGGGACCCCCAGGGGCCTCCGTGAGGCAGGCGTGGGTCTGTCCATGCCGCCGTTCCTCAGGCGGGCTCTCCCTCTAACAGACGTCGTCCCGCCTCCACGGAGAGACAGTGCGGCAGGGCACTGACGCGGGGCTTGGGGCTCAGCTGTGAGTCCGGGTCACCCGCTGCTCCGCCCGCTCCAGGAGGTGGCTTTAGGAACAGACTTTGCTTCTCGGGTTCCTGGGGTCCCAGGCGTACAACCCGTGGTGGGGATCGATACGATAAAGAATCCTGGGGGGTCTGGGGGTGCGGGTGCTGGGGCCTCCACCCTTGACCAGCCCAGATATCGCACGGAGACCAAGATTCCAAATGCTGGTGTGTCAGGGCACCTGGGAGGTTCTGACCCTGCGTAGCAAACTGTCTGTTAGTGTTGCTGTGAATCCAGCATGAAATCCAATCCGACAGGGAGGCTCCCGGAGCCGGGAGCACATTCGGTAAACACTAGAGGTCTCATGTAGGGTCACGCCACTTAGAACCCAAATGCATTTCGGCAAATGTCTCCTTTCTTGACTGGGGGGACACTTAATATGGCCACCTTTTTTTCCTGTGTTTACAAGTGTTAGTCCTGCGGATATAGGTGTCCCCATCACACATGGGCCAGCTTCCCTGGGGCGCATAGAGGGCCCAGCCAAGTAGCAAGGGCCGTGGCTTCAGAACCAGGCCCTGGGCCACAAGGTTGCTGACACTCATGCCCTGTGGCATCCCAAACCCACGACAGAGAGCCAGCGACAATGACTTCTCCAGGGACAGGAAGGGCTCCTGGCCCCTGGCTCCCCATTTCTTGGGGTCCACCATGGCATCACCCACTCAGAGCACTCCTGACCTGGGAAAGACACGGGTGTGGGGGCCGTGAGGGAATTGGTGCCACATCCCCCGCATTTCCTGGTGGTTCCCCACAGCTGTCAGTGTTCACTGGGCTATAGAAGCCTCCCCAACTGTCCATCTTCCCGGCTCTCCTCTTGTGTGTATGTGTGCCGCCTGGTGCTGGTCTCTTTACAAGGACACCTGTCATGCTGGATTGGGGCCACCCTGCTCCAGCGTGACCTCCTCTTAACCAAGCGAGCTACATCGGCAACGACCCCGTTTCCACATGGGGCCACATGCTGAGGCCCTGGGGGTGAGGGCTTCTGGGAGACTGTGGGGCACCACTCAACCCACAGCAGCTCAGATCCTGGTTCCTGGTTCCTGACTGTCCAGACCAGGGGTCTCCAGGGTCTTGATGCTTTGTTCGCGTGCTACTAATGCTTTTGAAAAACCAAGTACTCACTGTCCCGTTTTTAAGACAACATTTATGATTTTGTGGCCTGAGTTTACATGGCTGCCTGGATGTGTGTTCTAACATAGTGTGGGTGGGAGCTGCAGCATTTATCCCATGGGCCCCAGAAGGCCCTGTGCACATGCAGGGGGGTGTGCTGTCCGCCCCTCACCCAGATCAGCAGTTTCTGCGCCTTCCTGGCTGTGCTAACTACCCGCCCTGCACTGACCCAGGCCTCTCTCGCTTTGGGGCTGTGCTTGGCCCCATCCTCTCCCAGGCTGCCCGGGTCCTGCCCTAGTCAGCCAGTGCTAGTCCCGGTCCCACTGTGGCCTGGTGAAGCCCCCTCCATGTTCCAGCCCATGTTCCATGTTCCCAAACGTGTTCAGCGTCTTTCTTTAAGTGAACGCTTGAGGAAGCTCCAGACACAGCAGACGAGGGCACAGGTGCTCTGTCTGGGAAAGGTGGGGTGCTGGAGCCTCGGGTCCCCCCCCCCGGGGGCTCCCCACGAGGCACCTCAGGACAGCCCCGAGGCCCTTCTGCACATTCAGGAGCTGCCGGAAGCATCTTCTAGAAACCACCACACAACGTCAGCGTGTTCACACAGACACGTGCGGAAAAGCAGGTGCATTTTCTGTTGGGTCACTTCGCTCACAACTGTGGAGGCAGGCCGTCCACGGGCAGCGCGGCCTGGATCATTTGTGCCCAAGCAGTCACGTCGGATATTGTCATGTGGTCACATTCAGGAATCTGGTGGTGCTCGAGGCCCTCATTTGGAATAAAGGATTGTGTCAGCATTTCTGAATTCCTATTTTCAATGATTTGTAATGAAGCATCTTTTTAAAATGGTTTCAGCTGTTGGAGCTATATGCAGCCAAGAGAATAGATCCTGGGGCTTTTTTAGCACTCCACTAACTATGAAATTGTTTGATTTTTACAAAACATATTTAGCAAATTGTTAAAAGTATTGGCTAAACACAGCATTTCATAAATGAAATGTTGAAACGATCAAGATGTTGAACTTTAAAATCATCTGCTTTCGCTGAACAGTGCCTTTTTTTACAAAGTTCAATTTTTAACATAATTTTACACAACATTATAAGTGCATCGCTACATGTTGTAAATATCACGCCACTACACATTCTAATTACCTGATTACATTCATTTACATTAAATTTGTGATTGAATGTAATTTCATGCTTCGTGAGTGACAGTCCTTTCAAGACACTCTGATCACACTGTGTCGCTGCGTGCGGAAGCCAGCGCGCCCGGACCCGGGACATCCACAACAGCAGTTAGCAAAGCAGCCGATGCGTCGGGGTTGGCAAGTCAACGGCTCGCGGAGAACCGTGTGTTACGGAGCTCGCCCGCACCAAGGGAGGCGCTGGAAGAAGGGCCCTCGCGTCCGTGGCTTTGGTCTTCTGGGGTCCTGAGACCGTAGCCAAGTAAGATACCACTTTGTCTCAAAAAGTAGGGGATTTTGCTCCGTGCTGTGAGGATAGCAGCGTCACAGGGAGGGTGACAGCCACTTCCCGCATTGTGGCCGAGTCCTCGTAACCGCCGGGAAGCCCGTCTTCACTTGCAGGATGTCGTGGGCTTCTTCCAAATTCTGTCTCCTCTCCTGCCATCACCATAGCAACCTACATCCTGTGGTGTGCCCAGGGACACTCTCAGATCAGCTAGGAGGGGGAGTCTTAGCCCTGAATTTGGCCTTGCATAACTGATTTTATTTCTTCTGGGGAACATTCGGACTCATGTGACATTTTAGCAGACACGAGTAACAGTGAAAGGCCTCTGGATGTGTTGGCTCCCCGTGACATCCTGATGGTCTGTATTTGTTGGAGTCCTCCCCTACGGGTAGCATGGAAAGATCAGGAGAACCCAAAACTATCTGTGTGCTGCATGGGAATGACAGAGGAACACAGGTGCGGGCGCGTGCTCTAGGACGAGACGGGGACCCTCACCCGGCAGCCAGGGCGGGCTTGTGCGCGAGCTCCGTGGCGCTTCCCCAGGCACAGGTGGGGCCCCTCCACCTGCACGAGCATTTAAGAGAAACAAACCACAGCCTCCCTCTCCTGAGGGGACAAACGAGGGTACGGTGTGGGTGTGCTCACCAGAGCACGTGCAAGAGTGACCCGACGGATTTGTGAAGGCAGATTGCTGGCCGTGCCCCGGCGCTCCTGACTCAGTACAGCTGGGCTGGGAGGGGTCTCCTCTCCATGATATTATGGAGACATAGGTTCCCCCAGACAGAGCCCCACTGGCTTCGAGAACAGCACTAGGATCTCAGTCTGATCCCACCACCTATTGACCCTGAGGTGGAGCCGCCTTTCTATCTGCACCTCCCCCCGCCCCAAACTGACAGCCTCTTATTTAGAAAGAGCAGTGAGATCAGTCACCTAGAAGGAAAGGAAGAGGGCATCTTCCCAGAGCCCGGTTCCTCTCCAGAAACCAGTTTATGAACCAGTTGCCAGAGATCCCTGGACTGAGGGATTTATTTGATCCAACCCACTAAATATGCATTCAGGGTCCATTCCGCAGGAAAGATTCTGAAGTAAGACCTTTCCTCAAGGGACTCACCTGTTGAGAATGTCCATGACCAAATCCAGCCCAGGAGCTTCCCTCCATGGTGAAGATTTACACGTGGGGGATAGTATTTTATTTTGTTAATGTTTATTTATTTTTGAGAGAGAGAGAGCACGTGAACGGGGAGGGACAGGGAGTGGGGGACAGAGGCTCTGTGCTGTTAGCACATGCTTGACATAGGGCTCGGACTCACGGACCACGAGATCGTGACCTGAGCCAAAGTCAGTTGCTTAACCGACTGAGCCACCAGGCGCCCCGACACTTGGGGGCTGATATTTTACACAATGTCAGTCTTTTCCTTTAAGTCTATCACAGGTGTAGTAGGAAAGCGAATAACTATACTTTCCTCCCATTTTGTTCCAAAAACGAAGTAATCGTTCTGTTCCTGAGCTCACACAGGCCAGGTTCTCTTCAGATCAAAGACATTCCGTCGATATTCAAAGTAGGCAGAAAGGTGTGAACCAGAAAAATAAGCAATGTTTCTGGAAGTCGCAGGGGCGGAGGAAGGCAGAGGAGACCCCCACTTTGGGATCGGAAGTACTATCTTGTATTTTGCACGTCATTGGAAACAGGTGCAGTGTAAGAGATGCCAAAAGATGATTGTGGAAGCGGGTGATTTCTGACGGTACTGGGATAACCAGACGACCGCTGGTCATGCAAAGTCCCGCTGCCCCCACCCCCACTCCCATGCGTTACTCACACAGGGGTGCTGAACTGCTGGCGGATGTGCGGGGCGGGGGGTGTTCTGTGGGTGGGGTTCTTCTTACTGCGGTGGCTCGGATGGCCACTCCCAGCCACAGAGGACGGGACCTGTCTTCCCAACAGCTGTTGCTTAGACCTCCCAGGGTCACTAAATTGTGCAAACTTGTCCTGCGTGTCCCCCAGGCTTCATTTCTGCTGTGTCTGCAGGCCAGCGCCTGCCTGCCTTTCTGCCTGCCTTCCTTCCTGCCTTCCTTCCTTCCTGCCTGCCTTCCTTCCTGCCTGCCTTCCTTCCTGCTTTCCTGCTTTCCTGCCCTCCTGCCATCCTGCCTGCCTTCCTTCCTGCCTTCCTGCCTGTCTTCCTTCCTTCCTGCCTTCCTGCCTTCCTGTCTGCCTTCCTTCCTGCCTTCCTGCCTTTCTGCCTTCCTTCCTTCCTGCCTTCCTGCCTGCCTTCCTTCCTTCCTGCCTGCCTTCCTGCCTTCCTGTCTGCTTTCCTTCCTGCCTTCCTTCCTTCCTTTCTCCCTTCCTTCCTGACTTCCTTCCTGCCTTCCTTCCTTCCTTCCTGCCTTCCTTCCTGCCTTCCTTCCTGCCTTTCTGCCTGCCTTCCTTCCCACCCTTCCTTCCTGCCTTTCTGCCTTCCTGCCTGCCTTCCTTCCTGCCTTCCTTCCTGCCTTCCTTCCTTCCTTCCTTCCTTCCTTCCTTCAGCATTTAACATATTTATCAAGACACTGGTTTAAAACATTTAGTAAATAGACTTTCACAAAGGCAGGAGATGCGGTTGAGGCCTTGCCAGCCCCCAGCCCCGCGCCCATCTCAGCCAGTGCCTGCATCCTGGCTTCACGCCTAAACCTAGACCTGAGTCCCTCATTCCCAGTCTTTTCTAGAACATGTCCCTGGACGTGCCTTCCCCACCTCCACCTCAATATGCCACAGTTCATTTCGCTTGCCAGTTTGCTTTTTCGCCGGGGCCTCATTAGCACATCAGTCAGTGGGGGCTGCCCTCTGCCAGTCGGGGAAGCAGGAGGAGGCCCAGGACGTACACCGACCTCTCCACCTTGAGGGAGGAGAGGGCGCACACACAAGTGGTGTGACGGCCTAGGGGCGACCCCCATGATGGTGTGGGCCGCAGAGGAGGAAGAGCCCAGTGTGAGCACGGACAAGTGGGAAGGGTCCAGGGACAGTGAGTCCCCCAGGCCCGCGCGATCTGGGGGTGGGGATCACATGTCAGCTTTGAGGTCCCCAGGGAGGAATGTAACCAGGCAATTGACCAAAACTCCCCAAGTTTCAGAAGGGTTTCCAGAACAATTTGCCACGTGGAAATGAAATCGGACCAGCATGAAGACCGCTGTGAAATGTCAGTGCACAAGCTGGTTTCCCGGGGTGCAGGGGTGAGGGGAAAGGGGCCCAAGCCGCCCCCACATCCCTGCAGGCTCAGCAGACGTGCAGCAGCTGCCCTGTGCTGTGTGCCTCCCTCCCCTCTCTGTGCCCATGGGGGCCCCCCTCTCCCGGCCTAGGCTGTCCTGCTCACACCTCCTTCATGGCCCCCGGCCCCCAACTTTCCAGGTCAGCTCAAGGGGCACGGCTGTTCTTTCTCGTGTTCAGTGGCTATAGCTTCTCCTCTATCAATAATTTTAAAAGTAAGTGACTGGATTGTTCTATATTTGTATTTCTGAGAAGAGAAATCGAAGCCATGTAGGTTTATTGTTTGTTGCTGTAGCCTGTGAGCCGCCCCATGCCCGCTAGAGCCGCTTCTTTTCTTCCCCTCAGCTAATGCCAGTTTGGGGAGCCCCTGCTGTGCCACCACGGCTCCTCTGACGTGTGCAGTGCGTGCGGATGTGGTATCTTTGGGGACGGTGGTTCTGGCAGACGACCTGCTTGCCGAGCACCGTTCTGAGCACTTGACATGTATTGTCACAGCCCCGGGAAGGAAGTACCAGGAAGCACCCATTTTACAGATGGGGAAATTGAGGTCAGCTTTCCTAAGTTCGTACACACCAAAGATTTGACTGGTACTTCCATAATACTATCCGATTATGTACGTGTTAACACCTTCACCCTTCTGTGATGCTGACTTCACAGGTGGGTCCATCCCGGGGAGCATTTGCAGAAGTAGGAATTCTGAGCCCTGCCTGGGGCCCGGGCCCTCTCATCCACCAAGAACAGCTCTCACACAACGTGGAGAGTGGCATAGCGAGGGACCCCTTTTCCTTGGTGAGGCACCGAGGCCGGGGGCTGTCTGGGTCCCTCGTCCTTCCCACCCCGGGGCCCATCGGAGCCGCCTGCCTCCCCGCCACCTGCTCCCTCCTGCCTGGTACCATCAGGTGACCACGCAGAGCTGTCTGACAGGAGCCGCCGGCATTTTCTAAGGTAAGCAGGTGCAGGAGGAAAAAGGGCCACGCTTCTTAGGAAGTCAGACAGCCGTGCAGCACACAGAGGCAGGCGGCTGCTCTCAAAGCCGCAAATCAGGTCCTTTCATTTGTGTAGAATGGATCGATTTTGAATGCACAACTTGAAATTGCTGGTTATAGAATTTGGTACATTTGACTGTAGTATAATTGTCCAAGGCTGTGCTATCCCAATCCCAACCCCGGGTGACAAGCTCACGCTCTGGTCTGATTCTTCCGGAGTCATCACCTGGTGTCCCAAGAAGCGCGTTTTGTACGAGATGCCATTTCTGCTTCTATTTCCAGCATATGAGAGACACTCTTGGGGTGCCTTTGTTTTCCTGAAACATTACCTACCTGCCATGGGCTACTGCTTCGGATTTTTCAGAATGGATTTTCATCTGTGCGTTCATGCTCTTTCCTGCTGACTTCTGCTCAGCTGAACCCTGCAAACGAAACAGTGCAAGTAGTCCTATGCTGAAGCACCCGCTCTCCTCTGTCTCCAGTTTTAAGCGCTCCTTCAGACTCTGGCTTCTCCGTGAGAAGCAGCATCGGGCACAGAGGAGAGGAAGATGTTGGTGTCACGGCCTCACACAGAGGGGCCCTGACCTCGCCCCCCGATAACCCCGAGTCCAGGCTGCGGCCGAGGAAGGCTGTCCCCAGAGGTGACCCACTAGCGGAAAGTGTGGGACAGCGCCCCGCTCCACTATGAATGTTGCCATTCCTAGAAAACGAAGAGGGGCCATCTCAGGAAGGGCGTGTGGTGTCGCGGCCATCTAAGCCTGGCATGAACTAGGGGACCCAGTCCCTTCTAACAGCCCAGGTCAGCCTGCCGCCCCTTGACGCCAGGAGGGCTCCCCGCATGTGGGCCACCGAGGAGCAGGCATCTGAGCCTGGCATGCCGGCTCCAGGGACAGAGCTCAGTCTGATTAAACTCAAACGCATAGTCCCCGTGGCTCTGGCCCTGTGGGCCACGACTGATCCCCACCTACGTCACAGGAAGTCGCCCCTTCTGCCTAGAGTTCAGTCCCATTTGCTTCATAGAAGGCTCTATGTTTGAAAGAAAGGAAGAAAAAACCTATTGAGAAGGAGGAGGGGAGAAGGGAGGAAAGACAGAGGAAAGAAGGAAGCAGGGGGGAGAGGACAGAGCGAGAAGGGAAAATTCCTTTCCCTAATGGTCTCTCGTTAAAGTAAGTTAAGAAGAGTGGTGAAAGGCCACATGAGATAGGCCTGTTCCCGTGTCACCACTGGTTTTGACTTTTGTTGTGAACTACAGCCCTCCATGGCTCAGACAGCTGTGAACAGCAGGTGTCCCTCTCCGTGCCTCTGACCTCTTGGGTGCACACGTCTGTCACATTGATTCCTCTCTCTGAACCCAACACTGTTACATTTTTCACAGAGAAAATGTGGATTATAAGATCCCTCAGATAAGTAATACAATTAAAAACACAGCAAAAGGGGTGCCTGGGGGGCTCAGTCAGTTAAGCGTCTGACTCCTGATCCCAGCTCAGGTCACGATCTCACGGTTTGTGAGTTCAAGCCTGGCATCGGGCTCTGTGCTGACAGCCTAGAGCCTGCTCGGGATTCTCTCTCTCCTTCTCTCTGCCCCTCCCCGGCTCGCACTCTTCTGTCTCTCCCCCTCCCTCTCTAAATAAATAAATAAACATTAAAAATTTTTTTAAAAATTCTGCCCTGTGGACATGGACGCTCCCTGCTGGCTCACATCCTGGGACCTTCACTGTTGACAGCCCGACGCCTGGGCCTGTGGCCTTTTTTTCTGTTCATTTGTTATCCTAACTTCTCATTTTTTAAACAAACGTGAGATCACATTCTTGCTGTAGTTTCACAACTTGATTTGTAGTTGACAATAAACTGTGGCTCTCTCTCTACATCAGTACAAATGCCCCCTTTCTTCTTTTGCTTCTCAGTTGATGCGCCATATCTCCTTGGGCGGATGGTTTTGTAGTTTATTCTTTAACCAGAAAATCCCAAGGGACATCTGCATTACTTGCGACTGTGTTTTGCACTAAGTCATTTCCAAATCTGTAAGCAGCCCTGCAGTGAACACTCCTTCCGCTGGGGCACACTCTGGAAGCACCTCTGGTGTGGGGAGTCCCAGGAGTAAAAACCAGGGTGAGTGTGAGCGCTGAAAGCCCCAGTGTGTGTCTGCGTGCGCCCGTCCCGTCCCTCTCTGTGTTGGTGGCTGTGGCTGAGAGAGGCGCCCTGTGTCTGCAGAAACCCGGCCAGGAGTCCCCCGTCCCCACTCACGTTTCTTTTGCTCTCCCGCCTAAAACAATGCTGTTGCACAGAGACTGGTCTAGAAGCTACCGTGTGTGGGCTTTGCAGGACTTAATCTCCACACTCATCAGGATGGACGCTTTCCACAGCAGCATGTCTGTGAGGCCCTGATGTGCGCCCCGTCCTCTGATTCTGGGGCCCGGCTTCTTCCGGAGGGAGGAGGGGGAGGGTGATGGGAGGGTGACAGCCACATGCTCGGCTGTCCTGAGGCCATCGATTTCGTCTCAGGTCCCTGAGCTGTGCGTGTGCAGGCCTTAGCTGGGCGTTCCAGCGGGTGCTGTGTGACCAGGGCTGGCTCCTTCTACCCTGTTGAGTGCTGAGGCCTGCGTCCACTGTCATGGGCTCCTGGCCGGCCCCGGGCCGGGGGAGGAGGGCACGTAGCACACACACACACATCTTTAACCTTTTATGATGAGGATCAACATTCAGGACAGTGACCCACAAGGCTGCAAAATCCAGAATCAGCAAAGAAACGCCAATTTACGGCCCTTTTCTGTATTCTCAGAGGCAGAAAAATGTTCCCACACATTTTCACATACACTTGAGATAGCATTTCTCAAAAACAAAAGTTATATCTGGGTTAACTGTATTAATCAGGAAAAAAATCTAAAATTTAACCCAAATGCCCCATTTTCTGAGCATCGCTGTAGAGTCTCCTACCCCACGTGCACCGTGGCCCACACTGTGCCCCACCGCACGCGCCTCCCCGCGTCCTCAGCCAGGCCACCACCCACTCACCCAGACCCCACCTGTGCCACAGACGCGTTCCCTTTGGTTCTGCACGTGTCTTTCACCACCGCAGGGGTCTAACTAGTACCGAAAGGAACATCTTTATTTTAATGGTTATCTAGTTACTCGAACCTGTACTGCGCAGGAAAAAGCTTAAACTGTCGCATTGAACCCACGATTTCAACAATATTGTTGCTTAGCTAAGTATAAGAAGTGAGTCAATTTGAAGTCAATTTAAAGAAAAGTATTGAGTAAATGGCCGTACAGTTGGTCCAGGGCTGTGTTAAGAGCAGACAGTGATAATCAAGTGACGGGGTCATAGCTCAGTCCCCCTACATTCTTCTCTTCTGGAGGACCCTCTGGTCCCTCAGCACTGAGCTTTGGGCCACACGAGTGTCACCCCTGAGCCCGTGCACACACATCTGCCATCCCCTTCCGTGCGGGGAGGGAGTGTTGATCCAAGGTCTGCTGACTGGGGCGTTAACTGGAAGTTAAGCCTGGTCTCTTTCAGGAATTGATGAAAACCTTTGGAAAAAAATTTTATCTGTATGTATTTGTAGGGTTTTTTTTTTTTTTTCTGAACATAGAACTAAGACATGCTTGTTGCCAAGGGGAAAAAAAAAATGCGTATATGGTAAAAAAGAAAACTTCCCAAAAATTGCCACCCAGGAAAAATAAAAATGAGTTCTCCCCCACCCATCCCGTTCTCTCCCTCTCTCCACACAGACACACGCACATGTGCACACACACACCTTTGTAATTTGTGTGCTGACACAGACCATCCTCTGCGTGCGGCTCTCATACGTATGGATCTGTTTCCCGTCCCCATTCAAGTAACACCAGTCCCCCAACAACACAGCTCAGTGTCATAACTAAAAACTTGCATGAAGTACCAGCCTCACTGCCAGCTCTCTGTGACCACGACAGACGCGCACCAAGGTCCGTGACAGATGACGTGTGTCCCAGGCCTGCCCTCGCACAGACGGCAGAGTGGGTAGGCGTGATGCCTCCCTATGTCCGGCAATGAACCCACAGGACATTTCATGGACCCGGACGCTGCAGAGGGACCTGGCCGCAGAGAAGGCATACGGCACAGAAGCCCGAGGCGGCCACCGCACAGCCAGGATCCGAGCTGAATGTGAGCGGTGCAAACAGCAGCAAGGGCCGGCCGCGGGGAGGGGCTCGCTGTGCTGGGGACCTGAGCCACGCAGCCAAGGGTGCGGAGTGAGGACAGTGGGCATCCCAGAGGCAGTGACATAGCAGACCCATCGCAAGCACCCGCAGAGGCTGGCAGTGACCCGCTCTGTGTCCCAGGTCTCTCCGAAGACAGGCAGGTACGGTTCAAACACCTTTATTTCTTATTACAAAGAAATAAAGCCCTTTATACTCTCAGTGTTCCTATCGTGTCACACTACAGTGACCTAAATAGGCATCAAGCGTTAGGCAAACATTATTGTTACATTTATAACTAACAGTAAGAGAGTTTCTAAGGTTTTAATAATTAAAAAAATTTTTTTAATTACTTATTTATTATTTTTTGAGAGAGAGAGCAAGTAGGGGAGGGGCAGAGAGAGGGAGAGAGAAAATCCCAAGCAGGTTCTGTGCTGTCAGGACAGAGCCCGACATGGGGCTCGAACCCATGAACCGTGAGATTATGGCCTGAGCCGAAGTTGGACGCCTAACCAACTGAGTCACCCAGGCGCCCCCTTAACAAAAATTTTTAAAGGTTACTGTGCACCTGTCTCCCCGCTGATCCTGGAGACGGTCTTCCTGGTTTGAGGCAGGACTGCCGGAATGGGGAAAACGGGATCATTCTGCCTTCAGGTTTCCTCCCACGACACGTGACTCCTCTTCTGTGCCCGCACACAGACTGGCTGGACTCTGGGCTGTTGCCTTCATTTCCTCAGCAAGCCCTTCTTGGTGGATTTTTAGGTAAGCCCCATTTTTAAAATTTTAAATCTGGGAGGAGAAGGTGCCCAGGAGTAGCGGGGATCCCGAGCCGGGAGGAAAGTGCTGCAGAAAGGGAGTGAAATCCCCACTCCTCTGCCCGAATGTGCCCGGGGTTTTATTATAAACGTGTCCCGTCTGTAATAAACAGCCCATTGTTGTTGATGTCACAGCTGGAGGGCCGCACGGACATGTGCCTGCCCACGTCCTCTTTACTCTGCTGCTGATGCGCACTCCTGCCTTAGGGTCACAGGGGGGCCAGACACCTGACATCCAGGGCGAGGCAGAGGAAATGGACAGCAGGTTGGGGTCACACAACCCCGGGGAGGGGACAACGCACTGCACACGAGGCCGCTCGGGGCCCTCTCTGACAGGAAGAACAAGCAGGCACCACGGGGACAAGCTCGCAGGCAGGAGAGGGCGGGGTGGCCCCTGGGTCCCCTGGGAGCACACGGCTGCCTCGCTGGAAGAATTCCACGGGCTGGCAGGAAACCGAAGCCCACCACTCAGGACTCAGCAGGCCCTGCGCCTGGTCCCCGTGATAAGGAGGGCTGCTTGGCTGAGGGACCTTATCCGTGGCTGCAGAGTCGGGAGGGGACCCGCAGTCGGGCCTTCTGAGACCCTCACAGCTACCCCAGACATCAAGGCAGCACATGACGCTGGGTCTTAATTTTAGGCCTTACACAAAATACCGTTTATGCTCAGAACAGCAGAAACTCCGCCGGCTCTGCTTGTCATCTAGCAACCGCTGGGTGGACCGTCCAGCTGGCCACCTACCTGTGTCCCTAAAAGGGACGTTTAACCACATGGGGACGTCAGCTTATCCTACAAAGGACACATCAGCTGTGGATGGAAACGCTCCCATGCCAGGCTCTCCCTAGTTTGACCTACACGGGCACCTGCCGATTGCCCACCACGTGGAGCCCCGCCAATCGGTACAAACTGTGGACAGTACGCACACCCCACCTGTGACCCCGTCTCTGTTTTCATGTTTCGTTTTGCTATTTATTTCTCAGAAAGCACTGTCTGCATGTGATACACACTCAAGGGCAGCAAAGAGCGTGCTGGGGGGCACCTCCTACGGGGCAGGCACGTCTGCGCGGTGCCCTCGCACAGGAGGCGGTTTGCTGCAGAACAGTCACTGCATGGTTTTTGTTACGCGTCGACCTACGAGCCTCCCAAGTGCACGTGGCTCCCCTGACACATAGCACGTGGGCAACCAGGCTCGAGAGCAAACACAGGCCCAGACGTCGGCCTGCCTTCGCCTCCGTGGCCCACTGTCACCTGGGCCGACAGAGTGTCTCCCCGTGAAGTGTGCCTGCCCCCACCCCGAGCGAGCGGCCGTTTGCTGACCTGACACAAGGACATTTGCAGGATGTGCTCCTTCCATCTTTATTGTCACGCCAACGCACTGCCGTGTCCCGTGAAGAAAAAATTGCAGCTCGTGCCTGCCACATAGGGACGACACACACCATCGTGGGTGTCTGTATTTGCCTTTAAAAATAATTGGGCAGGGTGGGGGGGGGGGGGTGCCTGGTGGTTCAGTCGGTTAAGTGTCTGGCTTCGGCTCAGGTCATGATCTCGTGGTTTGTGGGTTCGAACCCCGCATCAGGCTCTGTGCTGACAGCTCGGAGCCTGGAGCTTGCTTCGGATTCTGTGTCTCCCTCTCCCTCTGCCCCTCCCTGGCTCATGCTGTGTCTCTGTCTCTGTCTCTCTCTCAAAAATAAATAAACATTGAAAAAAAGATAAATAATTCGAGCTACAGATCGCTTAGAGAATCGTGGCTGCAAGCTAAGGTAGGTGACGTGAGGACTCTAGCCGGAGATTAGAGATAATAGCCAGCGCCCTGCACCCATGTGACTTCCTACTCACCAACCCAGTAGAGCCCTCGTTGGGGAGGGTCCACTTGTTGCCAGGAAATGTGAAATCAGGGCCCCCACGAAACTCAGAACATTTTTACCTTTTTCAAAAGTGTTTCCCTATTCTCTGCTTTTTTCTTTCTGGATGTTTCCTCTCCTCACGGTGTCCCCTCCTGCAGTCACGAGTGCGGCAGACCTCGCGGTACTGACTGCGAGGTCAGTTTCTAACCTGGCTCACTTTGGGCAATATTTACCTTTTCCTGATGGTTTGATGTGAGGAAAGATGTGATAAAATTGCTGGGATTTCAAAAGGAGAGATCACGTGAATGAGTCGGATCACAAGACCTATTCACACTCAGGTTCAACCAGTGCCAGATACGACACAAACGTTCCATGCCACCACACTATTTAGTGAGTGTTGAAAAGATCAGGCGACTCTCAGAACAAGCAGAGTCTCCGCTTTTTGGGGAGAGGACACAAAACAAGAGAAGATGAACGGGACCTTGTCGTTACTGGGTAATTCCAGCAAACCTGAGTGTCCACCCATGATTATCTTCTGTGCAGTTGGGCACAGGCTGTTCTCACCCACTCGGTGCCCGTGACACACCAGGGAAGCTAACTCAGAGATCTCCCCGCTTCCTTCCGGTCAGCACCTGCTGGGGTCAGCCTGTGGCCGAATTCCAGAGCATTTTCTGCCAACCATTATCCCAACCCCTCAACCCGCACCTCACCAAGAAGCTTCCTCGAAAGCTGGCTTGGTGGTGACTCCCTGGTGACGCTACAGAGGGAAGACGCTGCCCTTTTGCCGCCTCTTATGACCATTGTGGTCACCTCCTACCCATCCCTGCATTGACCCAGGGATCCGCAGGACCCTAGGTATCTTGGCATTTTAACGATAGAAAATCTAGAGAAACCCAATAGTATCAAAGCTGAAATTGCAATCACTTGTAGTCCTTATTGTGAAATAATTTGAAAAACCATAGTCTCTTGGAGCATTCTGCCACAGCCCTCCAGGATCAGACACGGATCTCCAGGCTGTGCTCTGGGCTGCTGTCATGGGCTGAACTGTGTCCCTGTGAAGGTGGCGAAGTCCTAGCCTCTTAGCACCTATGAGGCTGACCTTTTTTGAAAAAGAGTCATGGCCGATGATCAAATTAAGATGAGATCATCCATCATGATGTGCTGTCCTTGTAAACTCTGATCCTCATCCGTTGTGAGTGGTATCCTTATAAAAGGAGGGAGTCTGGACACAGGTGCACACACAGGTGCACACACAGGGAGAGTACAAGGTGAGCGTGGGGGTGGGTGATGCTTCTACAAGCCCAGAAACACTGAGGATCACCAGAAGCTACCACCAGCTGGGGGAAGAGGAGGGGAGCAGGGAGCAGACTGTCCCTCGTGGCCTCAGAAGAAGCCGGCCGTGCCGCCATGGTGATCTGGCTGTGCCCTCCACACCGTGAGGCAGTAACCCAGCCCATGTGTGGTGCTGTTCAGTGGTCTGCACAAGCCAGCACCCTCTGTGGGAGATAACCTTCTTCCAGCTGTGCAATGTCCTTGGACTTGCCTTTATTATGTTAAAAACAAGAGGAGTTGGACAGGTCTGGGATGTCAAGAGAAACAGCACCTTGGGCCCCAGCATGTGAAGCAGGTAACTGTGGGCATGCTGTGGCCGGAGCGTCAGCTGGGGGGCAGGGAGTCTGCTACCCACCTGCCACAGCCCTTCTCCTGGGAGCGTCTTCAGGGAGCCCAGGTTGGAAACCACTTGACCATCCTGCCTCAGGTCACCGAGAAGCTCTAGATCGTCTGACAATGAGCTCACCATCCGAGTGCATCACAGCACAACATACCGTAAAATACACATTTGAGGTGTAACTGTCTTTTAAAAAGTCTTCTTTATTGCAGGTTATTTTGTGTTTGAGTATTTGAATGTGTGTATGTGTGTGTGTGTGTGTGTGTGTGTGCTCGTGCGCACACGCGTGTGAGAGGGACGAGATGGTTCACGTCTTTTTGGTTGACTTTGGTAAATCCACAGACCCTCCCAGCCCTGGCAGGTGTGAGTGCACTTACAGCCACACTGCCCATCGACCCCAGATAAGGTCAGGGAGGCCAGAAAGGGAGCGGGTAGCCAGCCTCACCTGTGAATGGTTGGCCGTCAACAGCAGCCTCCACAAGAGGAGACTTCACAGAAAACACTCTCCTGGACGTCATCCTGTGCTGGTCTCCTTGCCTCCAGTCTCTTCCTCCAGCATTCTTGTTGAAGGCAGTGTGAAGGGAGCGTTAGCAGAACCGTGGTCTCGCACCCCTGCGTGAGCCATGGTTTCTTCGCTCTTCGACATGCACAGCGGCCCTGAGGCTCCATCGATGTGAGCTAAATGCCGCATCTGAAACCAACCACAAGCGATTAGAGTGTTAAATGGGCTTTTTCGGGTCTTGCACGGCCAGGTCTGTCTGACACACGGGATGGAGTGTGAGGGGACGCCACCCCCATTTACCCCATGTTCCTGATGGTGCAGAAGGAACGCTGGGCTCAAGCCTGGATTTTTCCAAGTTTCCTGTGACGTAGTCTTCATAAGTGCATTTTACTGAGAAGTACTATATCCAGGTCCCACTGGCCAGCCCCTCTCAGGGGATACGCAGAGTTACAGTCCACTCATTGGGACCACTGGCCGCACGAGGAACCCAGCCCCGGGCTCCACAGTGACAGCCTGCTCATTGGGACCACTGGCCTGGCTCCCTCCCTTCCTGATGTCACTGCCCTGCCTCCTTCCTTGCGTCTCCTGGGATCACCTCCCAAATAACGCCCTGCTCTCAGTCTGTCTCTGGACGGCATGGGGGGAATCCAGTGTGAAATGATGTAGACTTGATCCTGGAGGCAGGGGAGCCATGGAAGATTATAAGCCAGGAGCTGGCAGCCTGGGTCAACGTTTCAGGACGTTCATTCTGCCACAATGTGAAGGACGAGCCGGGAGACAGGATGGACGGCAGTGGCTGCCAGGGAGAGGAATGCAGAACAGGGAACCGGAGCCCCTGGGAGCACCAGGCATGTAGAGGAAGGAAACTGAGGAAGGATGAGGGGGGAGGGGAAAGCAGAAGACCCCGACCCGTTTCTCCAGAAGCAGCGGGAACTGCGTGCTCCAGGGATCACTCCCGTTCTTGTGGCTCCCTGAGGCCGGGAGACGGCTGTGAGCCAGCGCACAGACGGGAGACCCAACAGGTAGGGACGGGTACTCCTCAGTGAATGGCCATCGGGCCACACATGCAGGGAATCTGGTCCGGAGGGCGGTTGAGATGGTGAAATAACCCACCTTCCTGGACGGCGCACAGTTCCTTCCATGTGGTGTGTTTTCAGTCCGTTTATGTTCAGTTTAATTAGATGAACCTGAAGTTGATGATCGCTGGCTGTTTGTCTTTTGGCTTCGAGGAAAAATCTGCGAAGCAACATGCTTCTCAAACCACAAATGTCTAGGACGGTTTTACAGGGGTTATTCCTGGTGGCTACGTGCCAACTCTTTAAGTATCTCTCAGAATAAAAGGGGCAAGGTTTTAGGTTGTCCTTTCCTCCTAACTGCTGAAAGCCACAAGGAATGTTTTGCTCACTCAGAGCCACTTATTTTATACACGAAACAGGATAGAATGGTATCTCGGCTTCCTCTTGGGAAGAGCACTGTGTCCCCTGGGAGGCGGATCTGGTAAATCACGCGAGCAGAGGATGCACTGCCAGGGGACAGCACGGGGATCGAAGTGATGTTCAGTGTTCCTGGCTGCGGGAGAGAGAAGATAAAACAAACACACGCGTGCGCACGCGACAACGTGGCAGGAGGCAGGGGAGGGGGAGGGTTTGGGCCTCACGCACTTGGGTCCCTTCCCGCGACCCCAGTAGGTTGTCAGCAGGAACAGTCGTAAGTACGGAATGCTTCACGGGATTGATTCTGTTGTGGCTCCTTTCAAATGTGTGTGTGCTGTAGGCAGAGGGAAGGTCAGAAGTGCAAGAAAGGAATGCTGGGCAGGTGCTGACACACGACGAAGCCACGCGCAGGTGAAGGAGACGGGCAGGATCAAAGTGCAGCGGCCAGGTGACGGCTGTTCTGGCAGATGTGGACAGTTCACGTGGCTGCAGTGTGGCGGCTGCACAGGGACAGACAGATGGGGACGTGCCATGGGTCGCACGGGGACAGACAGACAGGGACGTGCGGCAAAGCGGGGATCACGCCTCTGGAGGGGCCTCCAGAGCAGCCGGGGGTTGGGGCCCCATCCCTGAGGACGAAGCATGCCCTTGAGCATGCCACCAGCTGTAAATAAGTGAGGGTTTTATTCTTAGCATCCCCGTGAGTCACGGCCGTGGCGGTGGGACGGAGAACAGGGTAGACACGTATAGAAACTAGCGGCTGGTGTCCCTTACGACAGAGAGCGAAGAGGCAACGTTGAGATTGGGCCGGTAGAATTGGTGCCTTCCATCAAAGCCGGGAGTGTGAGGAGAGCCGTTTATTTGTGGCGACAAGAGGGACGTGATGAGCCACAGTGAGAGCCGTGTGGGTTCGAGGCAGCAGTGAGGTGTTCGTGTGGAAGGTCCCCACATAGCCAGAAATTCAGGCTGGGAATTGATGGAGATAATGTGAGGCCAGAAACAGCAGTGACTGCTGCAGACTGTGGAAAGGAGAAGGGGCCGGGCAGCACTCAGAGCCCCTGCTGGCTCTCCAGAGTCCTCTGTGGCTGGCGTGTCCCTGCCTCCCACTCGCAGGCAGGGTCCTGGCACAGACATGCTCTTTACGATTAACTGTGTTGTTCGCCTGGGGCCGGGGGACAGCAGGCGGGCAAGCGTGGGGCATATGAGTCTCTGCACGCGCGTCAGAGAGAAGTCTGGAGGCAGGTGGGGGGCTGCCCGTTGGGCTCAGCTGGGAGTGTGAGGGGGGCACGCTGGGCCCTGGCTGGCATCAGGAGGAGGGGACACGGAGGAATCCGGTGCCACAGACAGAAAAGCTGTGCCAGCTGCCGGGTGAGCTGTGCCGTGACCGGTGCCTCCTGCTCTCCCTCACCGTCGGGCACACGCGTGGGCCTCACGCCACGAAGCAGGAAGTCGTGTACCTTCTCCAGTCTCTCCTCCTCTTGTGGGTGTGCCGTGAGGAAGGGCTAGAATCCATCAGGGAAAGAAAGGCTGGAGTAGAAAATGAGATCATTTTTATGCACACGAATGATGGTGTTTTTGGCGACGTCAGGGCTGAGTTCCATCCTCCCCAAGGAGCACAGAACTTTCTTCACTTTCTGGTTTTTTTCCTATAATTTATTTTTTTTTTATAATTTACATCCAAATTAGTTAGCATATAGTGCAACAATGATTTCAGGAGTAGATTCCTTAGTGCCCCTCCCCCATTTAGCCAACCCCCCCCACAACCCTCCAGCAAGCCTGTTTGTTCTCCATATTTATGAGTCTCTTCTGTTTTGTCCCCCTCCCTGTTTTTATATTATTTTTGTTTCTCTTCCCTTATGTTCATCTGTTCTGTGCCTTAAAGTCCTCATATGAGTGAAGTCATATGATATGTCTTTCTCTGACTAATTTCGGTTAGCATAATACCCTCCAGTTCTATCCATGTAGTTGCAAATGGCAAGATTCCATTCTTTTTGATTCCCGAGTAATACTCCATTGTATATATATACCACATCTTCTTTATCCATTCATCCATCGATGGACATTTAGGCTCTTTCCATACTTTGGCTGTTGTTGATGGCACTGCTATAAACATGGGGGTGCATGTGCCCCTTCGAATCAGCATTTCTGTATCCCTTGGATAAATGCCCAGTAGTGCACTTGCTGGGTGGTAGGGCAGTTCCATTTCTAACTTTCTGAGGACCCTCCACGCTGTTCTCCAGCACGGCTTCAGCAGTTTGCACTCCCACCTTCCATTTTCCTAACAGCTTCATGTTTCATGGGGGTCATCTTGGCATCTTCCCGCTGAAGTGTTAGTTTTGGGATGTCCGCAAGAATGAGGAAGGCCAGGGCCAGCCGGGGCAGCTGGGTGAATGGGGCCCTAAGGGTTGGGCCTCAGGGAGCAGCCCAGACGCATCAGGAGGCTGAGTCGGCGGGGTCCCTCGGAGACCAGAGCATGCAGCGTCTCACCTAGACCGTCACTGAATGGTGCGGGTACAGGCTTCTCCAATGGTGATGATGTGCATGACCACACATGACCTGGTGAACAGGTGCATCTGACTGTCACAAGATGATGCCTCTTTAGTTCTGGTGTCTGGAATGTTGGCGTGTTTCAGACAGCCCTTACATTCTTTCCTACTATAATTTTCAAAGACACCTGAGTGTCACCTGTCGGCTCGGGAACCGGGGTCCTGTCCTTCACACCCCTCCCTTCATGCGTTTTCAGTGGGACAACAGTGGATTGGCAGGTCTCCTATGTGTTCAGCTTCTTCAGAGAAGGAGCCTTACCTGCTTCTCATCAACCACTGGATCCCAGCATCTCATGGAGCCAGGTACACAGCAGGCTCGCAGTAAATATATGTGGATTCAATTCATCGATTAAATTAATTTATTTCCAATCTTCACAATCGTTCCTCTGAACATCATTTCCCATTGGAAGATTGAGCAGACAAGAATATACAGACTGCCTACATTGGCTGGATCAGTAGGTAGAGCATGTGACTCTGGATCTCGGGGCTGGGAGTTCAAGCCCCACATCGGGTGTAGAGCCTGCTTAAAAAACAAACATAGATTGGGGCACCTGGGTGTCTCAGTTGAATGTCTGACTTGGGCTCAGGTCATGATCTCACAGTTTGTGAGTTCAAGCCCCCCATCGGGCTCTGTGCTGACAGCTCAGAGTCTAGAGCCTGCTTCAGACTCTGTGTCTCCCTCTCTCTCTGCCCCTCCCCTGCTCATGCTCTGTCTCTCTCTGTCTCAAAAATAAATATAAACATTAAAAAATTTTAAAAATAGGGCACCTGGGTGGCTCAGTCAGTTGGGCATCCAACTTCGGCTCAGGTCATGATCCTACGGCTCATTGGTTTGAGCCCCACATCGGGCTTTGTGCTGACAGCTCAGAGCCTGGAGCCTGCTTCAGATTCTGTGTCTCCCTCTCGGCCCCTTCCCCACTTGTGCTCTGTCTCTAAAAAATAAATAAACATTAAAAAAAAAGTAGATCGACTGAATTAATATCACCCTCAGGACATACTTAGGATGTTCTTGGTTTTTTTTCTTTATCTTTTTCAAAGCCCTGATGTCATTGTGGGGAGTTACTCATTCTTCATTCATTTAATAGATATTGATCGAGTGGACAAAGTGAGGGACTGCAGATGAAACGGTAAGCAAGTCACCTGACCGTGCACGGGGAGGGGCGGGCCACAGCCCGATACGAATCAGATGCATAACAGGTGAGGTACAGAGAAACACCTCGGAGAACACCCAAGCAGGTGGGGCCGGGGGAGCAGGTGCTGGGAGCACCCAGGAGAAGGATGAGCCAGGACCGTCAACACGGCGCCCAGCCACTCGCCCGGCCTCCTTCAGCGCTGCTTGCTCATTGGGGTTTCGCTCTTCTCCAAAAGTCAAGAGGAGGAAGGACGTCCCCTGAGTTGTCGTGGTCAAGGGCATGAGCCCAGCGTTTGAGGCTTCGTGCAGCTGGGGAGAGGTGGGGCCGCAGCTGGGAGGGAGCGGGGGCAGCCCAGGACTGGAGGGCGTCCCCAAGGAGCGTGTGCAGTGGCTGCCGCCTCGCATGGCCCCTGGAGCCCACGTCACTGGTCACGCTTCCCTGATGTGTCAGGTCAACGCTGGCCCCAGAGGAGCTCACGAGTTAACACGTCTGTTTCCAGGCGAGTAAACAATAACAGTCACGCTGGTACAGAGACAAAAGTAATGTGTTCGTGCAAACACACGTGACGGAGGCTCAGCAAACTTGAGGCCTGTGTGTGTTGAGCCCTGAGGAACAGGGCTCGTGCTATCACTTCTGCTTGGTTCTCGCCAACGTGGAAGTGACTGGAAAAGCCGGACGCGTCCTCAGGTGGTTGTGCATGTTGTT
Organism: Panthera pardus; assembly: GCF_024362965.1. Lineage (NCBI taxonomy): Eukaryota > Metazoa > Chordata > Mammalia > Carnivora > Felidae > Panthera > Panthera pardus. Next base: position 10,369,983 of record NW_026526654.1, on the reverse strand, counting down.
GAGAATCAAACTCTTGCCTGAAGCAGAACATCCTAGTGCCAGGAGGCTCGCTGGCTGCCACACACGGAGAGGGAGAGGCACCCCGTCATGGCGGGGTGTCCGGGGCTCACAGAGCAGAGACACCCACAGAAGAGCCCCAACCCCGCCGCTCGGAAGCTTCGGGCAAGTTGCCCGACCTCAGGGCCTTCGCATCTGCTGCTTCCTCTGCCCGTGACACTCTGTCGCGAACACACACTTGGGCCCAACGCTGTGCTCCACCAGGGCCTTCTCTCTGTTAGATGGGAAACCAGCCTCAGGCTTCCTGGCCTCGTTCTCCAACAAGCTCTTCTCACTACCTGACATCCTGCGTCTTTGATTTGATCAGGCGTGCTCTCCCTCTGGTACAGTGTAGACCCTGTGAGGGCTGGGACATGCATGTTTGTTTGCGAGAGCACCCGGGGCCGTGTCATAGTCACTGCAGAGCACAGCAAGGACCCCAGCCAGTGGGTGCAGTCCTGCCTGCGTGCCCTGGCCAGCCGGCTCCTGCTAAGCTCCTGGGGAGGATGGGGGGCTGATGCCCTCACGCAGGACGAAGGCCCTGGTGCCTCTCACCCAGGGACGGCAGGTACTACGTTAACTGACCTGTGTGTCCCATCTTAAGGGGCCAGTGGCTCAGACACACTCCCAGGACTTCAAAGCAAGCCCCTTGTCCCCTAATGACCTATAACCTCGAACTTCGTAGGTACTGACGGGCTGTCGGAGCCACGTGCCTCTACAACTTGCGTGGCAGTGTCTGGCCTTGGTCTGTGGGACACCAGAGGCTTTTTGAGGGGAAAGTGACAGAGACCAACCCTCAGGCTCCTGGACACATACTGCAAAAAATTAAGAACACATTTCCTTTTTTATTGTGGCAAAATATACATGACAAACCCTAAGTTGAACCATGTTTAAGTTACAGATCAGGGCGTCAAGTGCACGTCCCTACGCAGCCACCACCTCTGTCTGCGGAACTTTCTCGTCTTGCGGACTGGGTCTCTGCACCCACTAGACACGGCTCCCCAGCCCGCCCGCCAGCCCCCAGCGCCCACTGTCCGACTTTCCATGTCGGGGTCTCTTGGGGGTGTCTGTCCTTCTGTGTCTGGCTCATCTCAATGTGCTCAAGCTTCACCCATGTTGTAGCAGGTGCAGGAATTTCCTGACTTGTTAAGGCTGAGTAATTCCGTCGTGTGGATGCAGACTGCTGTGTCCATCCACGCAGGGCCAACGCTCACTTGGGTTCTTCCACCTTTTGGCTGTTGGGGAAAACACTGCTAATTGTGTGAGTGTGCAGGCACGACTCAGCTCCCCTGTGAAGCCCGTGTTCTCGGCTGGGTGTGGATGTTGGGTCCTTCCTCATAACCACAGGGTGGTGAGCTTCGTCCCGCACGTCCGACCCGCTGGGCCCAGCGCTGCGTCATGGCAGGAGGCGCTGCTCTCTGCAGGGACGTCCGGGGCCCCGAAGAGCAAGCTTCACGCCATGCGTTTGGAAAGGCAGCCCCTGGGAAGGGGTGGTGGCTCCTGGGGTTGCCGGTGGCCTGGGCCCTGCCCCCATTCTGTGTGTGATGACGACAAGCCGGGGTCGTCCTGAGCCTCTGTCGGGCGCCCACGTCCGCTTGGGATGTGAAGATGGCCCACCACATGCAGCCCGGCTCGCGGGGAGAAGGGGTGCCTCCCCCACGGGTGGCCGGCTGGCAGGGCAGGAAGGGTGCGCTGGGTTTTCGTCTCTGGGTGTCTCCCCCTTCTTTCCTCCTGGCCTAACACAGTCGAGAGCAAAATGTCCATCACGTCCCAGCAGGTGGCCTCGGGTGCGCCTGTGGGCTTCGCCGCCCTCGGTGACACCCAGGGACCCAGGCTGACCTCCAGGATTCCATCTTCTCTCATCTCGCCGGGCCGCGTGGTTTCAGACGCAGCAGCCTAGACGTGCGGCCTGCCACCGCCGCGATCCATTACGCTGTCAGCCAGGCGGGGGCCTCAGTGCGGGCCAAGTGTCAACAGAAGGTGAGGAAGGAAATCAGCCACAATCTAAGGCTAATTACCCTGCCTAGAAGTTAATTAAATGCTTGTTAAGAGCAGCAGGGTAGATCCCAATTCAACTTGTCTAATAACAGTCCCCTGACGTTCCCGGACACTGGGATTCGTACCGGGCTTCAATAACTCTGCCGAGGGCAATAATATCCTGTCACGTCTCAGAGTCGGGTGGCCTCCACGACGCACGGGCCTTGGTATTTTCTGCACTAATTTGCCACATATCGGGCACTTCGTATGTGTTTAATTTACACACGTTTTAATTTAGGGGACCCTGGATTGTTCCAATGATTTTGTCATTTCCCCCTTTTTCCAAGAGGAAAAGAAAAGGAACAAAAAAATAGCCCACGAGCTGCAGAAGCGGTCAGCAGCACTATTTTGTATGATTTGGGGTAATGACCATGATTAATGCTTGTTTATTGTTATATCTCTTGTGTTATGTAAATAAAGCTGTGGCCTTCTCCTTCCAATTTCAGGGTGGTACGGCTGCTTTCATTTGGAAGCGAGCAGAGGGGGGGCGGGGAGAGCCCTGCCAGCCTGCGGGTACGCTCCGAGCCTCCGCCCGGCGGTGCCCACCCCAGAGCCACCAGCCCGAGTGGGGGGGGAGCCAACGCCACCCGGACCAGGCCTCCCTCCCCCATCCTCTCCCAGGGACGCGGGCTCTGCCAAGGCTCGCAGGGGAGTGGGAGCTGCCACCCCCCCCCCTGCATGCGGAAGCCAGCTGGCGGGAAGTGGGGGTCAGCAGGGGAGCCGCAGGCCCCAGACTGGCAGCCACGAGGTCCTTCCCTGTGTCCTTCCGGCCCCCACGGGAGAGGAGCGGCAGGCGCGGAAAGAGAAGTTCGTGGCGGTGGTGTCTGGGATGGTTCGGGGAATGAGGAGGCCGGGAGAGGAGGTCTGCCGTCCCCTGTCCCTGCCGGCACTTGGGATCAGACACGGTTGTGTTCAGAGGCAGAATGACAGCGCCACAAAGGAGTTTCCGGTAAATGCAGGTTTGGGGTTGCTTGTTGTCTTTGTAAGAAACACGTTAATGCCTCTTAACCGGATCCTGACTTGTGACCAGGTTCTGCTGTCCAGCCAGTGAGTGGTGGTGCTGTCCGCGTGAGCCACCCTCCAGCGTGCTGGCCGCGTCTCTGGAAAAGGACGCCAGTGACAAACGTGGTTGCTGACAGAGCAGGCTTTGTCCAGGGCGGCCGGGAGGCTGCGTGCCAGGCGTAGGGGAGACTCAAAGTGGGATCGTTGCTTCCTCACAACGTGGGCATGCTCGGTTGTCTTCCAGAAGCCCAGGTGTGGGTGTGCGAGGGCACTGCGTCCACCCGCTCGCTTCTGCACACGGGGCCGCCGCGCAGCCCAGCCAGGCTGTGCCCCGACCTGCTGGCCTGTCCGCGTTCCTCAGGAGACAGGGTGGTGAAAGGGTTAATCGAGAGCCCCCCCCCCCCCCCTTGCATTTACACCTCCTCTCCAAACAGCATGAATTAATGAAAAGATGTAAGCACTCAGATCTTTGCTGGCAAGAATGCTTGTTGAAATAATCAATTAACCTTGGAAGATCCAATTGACAGGGCTTAAGTGCAAAGTTATTTAAGATGCCAGATTATCTAGCCAGATGATTGCATTCGCTGCGATGCAAGAAGGCGGCAAGAATGCTTCTGAGAAATTTCAAGGCTCCAGAAAGATTTAACGTTATTTCCCCACAGAATTAATCTGCCCATTAGAACATGCTTTAACCTCTCACAAGTAATATCCTGGGATGACTTTAATTTACCTTCTTCCTTCTTTGATACGGTGAAAAATGACCCCAAGACAGCAAACATATAGATCCGTTTCACACTTTGGCTTTCCTTTCTTTTAAAATTGTTTTTGAAATGAACGATATCTCAATCTATATCCACCTTTATTTTAATCCAGAGATTCTAAATCCACGGACGCACCCGCTGGATGTCCCTCACTCGGCAGGATGCGATGCTGACTGTCGTCGAATAGAGACGAGAGCGTCTCACTCAGGCAGTGCCTCTGTGATGAAACTCTCATTGTACGAGCCCCGCACGCGGCCTTGGGGTGGGGGGCCCTCAGCACGTGGCATCAGCGGGTACGTGTGACATGTGACCGACCGTGGCCAAGTAGTGCCGGGGACGTCAGCTCTGCAGGGCAAGGGGCAAAGGTGGTTTCCTTTTGGATTTGTCCTGCCAAGTGATACGAGATGAGCGGTTGGTTGTGCACGGATCGTGACTTACTCCACGCTAAGGAGCCATTCACAAGATGCGAGTGTTGCTATAATTTGGAGGAGTCACTGCAGAAGCGAGCGTAATTCCGACTTTGCGTTCCCCGACCCTGGCTAGCTCCATGACAGTTTTTGTTTCCTATGAAAGCAGCCTGCTTATTGGTAATTCCTTTAAATAAAGGAATTATTTTCCCAAGCAATTTGTTTTGATTGTGCTACGTTCTAGTTCGGCCTCCTCTGCTGCGATGAAAGAAAAAGAGCTAATCTGGCTGGTTTACGATCTTGCTGCAAATAAAAGACAAGTGGAAAATGAAATTTTCGAAAAGCTAAACTCCTAATTTTTGTGACAAAATGTGAATGAAAATGATGAACTTATTCATAAGAGATGGGAATTTTGAAATGAATGATTTACGGGTATAAGCATTAAATATATTAATTTAGGACGGAGGCAGCAGATGTAAATGTTATTCGGTGGCCGAGTGCAAAGAACGAGGTGTAGACAGTGCACGCAGTCATGCTGTTTGGGGGAGCGTGAATCCAAGAGCCCAGGGAATGAAATGAACCAGTGGGTGGTGGGCGCTGGTGCAACACAGCTGAGTGTTTGTGTCCATCTTGACGGCCCCGAGTTCGTGAACGCACCCCACGAACTATACTTTGAGCCCTACGGGGCTCAGCGGCTTGGCATTCTTTAAGAGTACATGACTAGCTGTAACTCTGGACATCAGTCTCCACATTATTGACGTTGGGGGTCCGATCATTCTTTGTTCTGGGGGTGGGGTGCCTTACAGGATGTTTAGCAGTATCCCTTGCCTCTACCCACTAGATGCCGGGAGCACCTCACTGGCCCCACGGTTGGGACAGTCAGGTTACCTCCAGATGTTAGCAAATCTCTTAGTCCCTAAGAGAAAAATAGCCCCCAACCAGGAAGCCCTGCTGTAACCTGACGGCCCACGGCCCCGTGAACCTTGTGCTTAGGCCTCATCAGAGACAGGTGTGCCTCGAGGCTAAGGACACATAAGGCTCAGGACCCCTCACTTCCACAGGCCCTTAGAAGGCTCCATACCTAATTTTGTATTTATAACTCAAAGTTTGCAATTTTTCACATCTTTATTAAAGAAGACACCCCAAGTTCAAAAACTTTAGGCTCCATAAAACCTGGGCCTGCGCCTAGGTCTCAGTTGATATCAACTGAGAAAATCAACTTATTTTATAGAACCCAAATCTGTTCAAAATGGCCTCCTACTTCTTTTCATATCGGTCAGTTTGTTTGTCCATTCAGTTAATGAGAGTGTCCCCATCCGAACTCAATATCCCCAGCCTTGTGGAGCCTGATGAGGTTTTGAGCAAAACAATTCAGGCTCCCCTGACATGCTCCACCCCCTCGTGCTTGGAGAAAACTTTCACAATCGAGGAAGCCACAGGCCCCTGTTTTCATCGCCTGAGGATTCCACACAAATGTAGGTCACCAACTAAAAGTTCTACTAATGATTTTTCATAAAAATGCTTTCAGATGAAAAATTCCTTGAGGAATAATTCCAGTCCTGGCCAACATCTTCTTGATTCTTAAAACATAGTGAGGGAAATGAGTTGCATTATGTGTATTTCCTACTGAAACCCTCTCTTGGAGAAGTTAGAGCTCTGGAATAATCAGGTGGATGGCAGGCCTATATAAAAATGACTCACTCCAACTATCTGACTGTGTACTCACTCTTCAATCCTTAAAGACTTCTTGATTATTCACTAAAATTAAACCTGGCATAGATGAATGGATACAGGGATGGATGGAGAGGTGGATGGATGGGTAGATGGATGGATGGATGGATGGACGGATAGATGACGGATGGATGGATGGTTGGATGGACGGAGAGATAGATAATGGCTGGGTGATGGATAGATGGATGGTGATGGATCAATGAAGAGATGGATAGATGGATGGGTGGATAAAAGAATAGATAAAGAAAAAAAAAAGAATAAAGAGATTGCTTTTTCCATTTTATTTCTCCTAAAAGGGAACCCAAGAAATTGTTATCAATGGGCAACATTGGCAGAACTAGGAATTTGGGGGAGATTATGGGAGCTGTGAGGGATTTTCACTTTTCATTCTGTACTTTTCTTTAATGTTTGCATTTCTTTGTAGTGTATGAATTATTATTATGTGGGTGGGTTATCTGGTTGGTGGAATAACGAACGGGTTGTTGGTTTTCTTATGTATATATTTCAATATTTTTAATGACTGAACTTTGAGTGATGAACCCATCGGGGAGCCTCCTGATGTATGGTTTACACATTTTCACCTCATTTTTGCTAAATGTAGCAGACTCTCGCAGTTACTTCTTAATCTTCTCATATTTGTGGATCGTTTCAAGCCGCCTCATATCCTTCGCTGAATGAGGCAGTAAAGAAATAAATATCTATGAAATATATAAAATAATATTGTCGGACCTCAGGCAAGGATACAGAATAAAGCAACATAAACGTTTTTACTTACCGTGCCCCCAGGCGGCACCTCTACCTGAAAAGAGCAGTCATCCCTTTCTGACTGCACCCCGGACCACCAGGATTTCCACAGAGAGCTCAGCTGCTCTTTAGCTGTTCCCTGTTAGCCTGGGGCACCTCCACGTGTGTGGGAAGGGAGGGTGGGAGTCCTCCCACTCTGCGTTCAGCCACGGAGCCCCTCCTGCCTCCCAAGCTCCTTGCCCTCGACTTGTCCTGCCATGTCCACCTGTGTGCTTCCTGCCAAGTGGGCTGGAGACAGCAGCCAGGCTTGTGCAGCTGACCCCAGTCTACCCAGGGCCTGGGGCACGGTCTGCCACAGAGAGAAGTGCTCCATGGAGGAAGGAAGGGTGAGATTCAACAAGTACGGGTCTTCCTTCTCCTCTTCACGAATTAGAGCTGCCTGAGCTAGAAGTGGTCTCTCCTTTACGGAAATGATCTTTTCTTCCATGAAATTGTAGTCAGAAAGACACTTCTTACCACCGCCTTCGGTAGCTGCCTCCTCCAATCTGGATCACAGAGCAACTGTTCAACCTGAGAAACCCCTTGAAAAGGCCGTGTTCTACTTCTGTTGCAGATGGGCACGCGTACCTGTACGGCAAAAGCTGGTTGATGCCCCGTCTCTGGACCATTCACCGACTGTGGGTCCGTGGTCGTTTTGGGCCATGCACCGACTGTGGCTGCGTGGTCGTGGACGCTGATTTTGCAGCTCCGCTACACTTTGGTGGCCCTGCTCTGGAGGACTGCCCTCTGCAAGTCCCTCGTTATTTCTGGTCTGGCTGGAAAGCTGCAGAACGGCCCTGGGCCACTGAGGGACTCCAGTTCTTGGCTCAGGATGCTGGCCAAGCTCAGCAGCCTCCCTGTGCCAAAAGGCCCCAGGAACTCCCTTCGCCTCCCTTCATACCTCACCAAACCTAAGACACTCTCCCGGTCCACTTTGTCACTCGGCCCCAAAGCAGCATGGCTGCCTGGTCTCAGCCGGCCCAGCCCTGGAGATAGTGTCTGCGGCCTCCGGAGGGCCAGTAGACCTGCAGACAGCCTTCTCTCTCCACTTCCAGTCTCTCCTGCCTCGGCCTCAAGCCCCGCCCCCAGACAGGGCCACACCCCTCGCAGGAGCAGTCCCTGGACTTCGAGGTGGGGGAGGTGGACAGACGGAGGCAGCAGCACCCTGCCAGGCTCCGGGTTGTCATTATAGCTACACTTGGAGCCACGATGCCCTGAGCCGGCCCGTACCCAGCGGGGCTGGACCCTAGACACCCCGCACCCTGACGTGGGATGGTGTATTCTCCCGAACGCGCGTCTCCCCAGGCAGATGCTGAGACGCCGGGGTGTGGGCACAGCACAGCCCCCCTGGGAAGGTCCAAACAACTGGCCGTTCACACAGAAACGCAGCCGTCTGCTCCGGGAGATATCTGAACTAGGAGCAGAAAGTGAAAGGCGTCCTCAGGGTGAAATGCATGTGCCTCTATCTGGGGAGACGGCAGGTTCTCACGGCCAGCCCACGCCCTGGCCACGGTCCTCGGTTCCGAGGCTGTGCTCGGTGATCACCTGCTTTTACCTCCTAAGTATGGAACTTGAAGTGCTAGCCTCTCCCTCAACAAGACCCTACTCAAAGGTTTTCTCTGGAAGGATGGCTTTAACGTCACAGCCAAGAGAAAACAAGAACGAAGACTGAGCTCAGTTTTTGTCCCATCCCCAAGGGTGACACGGCTCAGTGTGGTCTCACCCCCAAGAGTGACACGGCTTCCTTGCTTCCCCCAAACTTGTGGATAGGGGCTAGGCACAGATGGAAGGGTCTTCTCTCTTCTGCTGGTGCCCTCGGGCGCCTCTGGCAGCCAGTGGGGGGCCCAAAGTGGGGGCGGGGCTGGTTCTCTGCACTGAGATCAGGGCCTGTGAACCCAGCACGAACTCTACTCACTGGGCTGTTGTTAGACAAAACCGCACCCCCCCAACCTTCCAGAAACCTATGCATTTTGCCTCATGCTCTTTTGAAGGTAAAGCTTCAAGCCAGCTAACCTCTGAATTTTTCATAGTATCTTTTGAAAATCAGTTAAAAACACGATTTCACTTATATGTGGGATTTAAGAAACACAACCAATGAACACGGGAAGGGAAGGAAACATAAGATAAAAACAGAGAGAGAGACAACCCATAAGAGACTCTTATATAAAGAGAACTGAGGGTTGCTGGAGGGGCGGGGATGGGCTAGATGGGTGACAGGCACTGAGGAGGGCACCTGTTGGCATGAGCCCTGGGTATCATATGGAAGTGATCAATCACTGTGTTCTGCTCCTGAAGCCAAGACTTCACTGTATGTTAGCTAACTTGGGTTTAAATAAATAAATTTTTTTAAAAATCCCCTTAAAAATTGGTTTTGGTTGGGTTAGCCAAACTCTGGTTTTAAATCCTACATGGATTATGAATCTGCAGATAAGCACTGCAGACCCAAAGCTCTCAGGCACATCTGGGGTTTTCGAGGGAGCTCCCGGGGCAGGGTAGAGGCACTGCTTACTCGCTCCGCAGCCTGGTGTCCAGAGTCACACGCTCCTGCTGCCCCGTGACACGTCAACAAACAGCACAAGCAGGGAAGTGTCTTTTCTTGCACACTCTGTGCCTCAAGTTCATTTTCTCTCAAAGTCCCATCTTGGAACCCTTGAACCCCATCACCCTGAATGCTTCCAGCCCTCTTCTCCGCGTGAGCTGGGCATCTCCCCAGAGGAGATGGGATCCCATGAGAAACTCAAGCTCTTCACTCAAAGTCAAGGACATGATCTAAACCACTGACGACAACTGCCCGGAAACAGAAGTGCAGGCCCCGATCGGTGGCTGCTCCGTGACAGCGCAGCGCCCCCCGCAGGTCCTGGAGTCTTGACCCCACCCGTGCCCTCTGCTTGCTGGGCTCCAGTCAAGACGACAAAGATGGCCAGCTTGGTAACACATGGCACTTACCACATGCCAGTCACAGCCCACTTCTCTCCGCAGGCTAACGCACCAGGTGTCCATCCCAACCACCGTGTGGCGGGGACCTTGATTATTATTCCCGTCAAAGGGGGAGAAGCTGAGTCAGGAGATGTGAAGAGGCTTGGCCAAGGCCACACAGGGGTCAACTAGTAAAGTGAGTGGCTCAGGGGTACACCCTGGCAACCCCAACAGTAAGTCTCCAAACCCTACATCGCGCTCACTGAATAGCCCACCAGTAAACACCACACACAGTAAACAGATCTGTTCGCATCAGGAGCCTGGGGGACACTGGACCAGCTCAGCTGCAGAGCCATGAGGGGCCTCCGCCCATCGGGACCTGTCCACGCCCTCTCATTTCCCTGCTGAGCAGCAGCCGTCCCCCTCAGAGCCCTTCTCCCAGGGAAATGTGTGCTCACGCAGCTCTCGTCCACTGGAAATCCGCTGCCATGGTCCACAGTTCAGAACTTAGAGCGTGGTCGCGTCACCGGGTGTCATTCTAGAGGCCACCTCTGCCTCGTTCGCTCCTGCGGCAGACCCTCCAGGGCAGCTCAGCCAGGGGTTCTAAACGTGCCACCTTTCGTGGGAAGGACGCGTGCAGACAAGCCTATGAGCACAAGGCAGCATCCTGGTGAATGGCGTGGACTGTTCCCTGGCTCTGCCGAGTAGAGCCGTGAAAACGGCAGCGTCCTGTCTACAGTAAACTCACACATCCGTGGCACCAGGGCCGTGCACCACACACTCCTACACGCGTGACCGGTCAGAAGGCACCAGCAGAAAAGACCGTCCTGCAGTAAAGCGGGAAGGGGGGCGTGGCCCTGGCGCCCTCAGGTCTGAACGTGCCCTGCTGTCCACACGCTGAGATGCACACGGAACGTTAGGAGCTTGTTGTGTTCTGTCCAAATCACCTTTATTTCAAGTCCCCAAACCTTCTGGCTCTCTGGATCCTCCTCCTACTGGAGAATGTGTACACTGTTCCGGAAAGTTCTGCGAGGCCTCTGTAGTGTTTGGCTTGGGGAGGGGACTGTCAGTTCACCTGCCTGGTTTGGGTTCTGTGACAGCCAGGCCTGCCTCACCATCAGTTACCTGAGGGGCTCCCCGGGGGTCCCCAGACCAGCACTGTCAGGGAGAAATGCAATTGAACAGATGGGAGTTTAAATATTCTAACAGCCGCATTTGAAACAAAAGTAAACAGAAATAAGGAAAATTAGATTTAATCATATACTTTGCTTCATCCAGTATCTGAAAAATACATTCTTTTCAACCCATCAATCATGTTCCCTGGTATTTACCAAAATGACTTAAAAACTACATCCACGCAGAAACCTGAACAGAGATGTTTAGAGCAGCTTTACTCATCATCGCCAAAATTTGGGAGCAGCCAGGATGGATGATAGACTGTGGTCCCCCCGACAATGGGGTATCATTCGGCACTAAAAACGCAGGGGCCATCGAGCCCCATAAAGACGCGGAGGAACCTTGAACGCATATGGCTAAGTGAGAGAGGCCAATCTGAAAAGGCTGCACCCAGTGATTCCAGCTACATGACATTCTGGAAAAGGCAAAACTGTGGAAACAATAAAAGATCAGTGGTTGCCAGGGGGTAGGGGGATGAACAGCAGAGCAGAGAGGGTTTCCAGGGTGGTGAGGCCACGTGGCGGAATGCTGTCATGGGGGACACATGTCATTACAGGTTGGCCAACCCACAGAGTGCGCGACACCAGGCGTGAGCCCTGATGCACACCTTGGACTCTGGGCGATCAGTTGTGACGATGTCCCACCCCGCTGGGGATGTGGATGCGGGGGGCAGGGAAGGTGGGAAATCCCTGTTTCTTTCTCTCAGTTTAGCCACACACCTTAAACAGCTCCAACATATAGTATATCCATTAAGATTTTTATTTTTACCGTAAGTCTTCAAAACCTGATATGTATTCTGCACTCACGGCCCTTAATTCCACGGGGTTTCAGGTCTCCGTGGCTGCCCTGGACCGGCGGCTTGCGCCCTCAGTGTTCTGAGGCCGGGCACCCAGGCAGCTACCTGCTAGGTGGAGCCCCGGGCAGGGGGACACAAGGAGAAGAACCACGGTTCGAGGCTCAGGAAGCTGTGCCTCCATCAGTATAGCAGACTCCTGGGCGTGACGTGTCTTCCTTGTGCCATGTGCATCCTGCCTGTAAATCGCAGCGTGTGATGGATGGGCCTTAACGGGTTTCACCTCGTGGTCAGGCACACGCAGGTGTGTGCAAGCACCTTTTCCCAATTTTACCTTTTCTTCCTCGAACTCACCAGCAGGGAAGCCGCTTGAGTTTGGGTGCTCACAGCCACAGCACTTAGCAGGTGTTTCCTCCACTTTATTTCACAGACTCGCGGCTGGGGCACTGGTGCCGCGCAGACAGACGTTCAGTGGGTGTTCACCAAATTCCGTGGGTAACTATTCTTTTAGGAAAGGCCTGTGTTTTAGGGAAAGTATATAAATAGGTATCAGAAATTTTCTTACTTTGCCATATAATAAAGGTTGCAAAATAGATCTTTAGAAAAAAAACACAAATTTTAAAGCCTCGATTATTTTATGTGAGAACAGACTGCTCTGCATCGAAAACCCTTTTGTCGGGCATTTTCACTATCCACTAAACTGCTCAGTTGAAAATTAATCCTGTTACTAAAGAGTAAATCTAGTACCAAAATGGTCGGTTGGGGGGTGACAGAAAGGTGGGAAGGCTCACATCCCCAAAAGCCTGTCCTCCCTGGGCAGCTCAGTGGCCCTCGGGACGCTAACGCAGAAGGCAGAGCTACCTGGGTCCCAGACAGCGAGCAGGCCCACGTGAGTCCTTCCCACCAGCCACAGGCCGGCCGTGGCCACAGTCCCTGGACCCGCAGTGGGATGCGTAACACAGGGGACTGCGCAGGCCCCGGTCACCACACTCCTCCTCCTCCTCCTCCTCCATCAAATGGGTGAAGAGCTGCCTTTCCGCACAGAGTTCCGGAGGCTTCCCGAGGACATGCACGGGCACGAGCGCAGCACCTGGACACGGCAAATGCTCAGTAAACACTCTGGACCACAGCCCGTGTCCCGCACTCTCCAGATCTCCCACGCAGGCCGAACAGGCCAGAGCAGGCCTGCAACAGTATTTACAGCGTGCACGAAAGAGCGGGTCGATTTCCAGGGGGCGGACGGAATAAATGAATGTGAAATGGGGCACCGGGGGAAAGTGCGGGAAGAAAATGGGAGCCTGAGAATGAGGAGGAACACACAGCCAAGCAGAGCAAGAAGGCCTCGGCTCCGTGGAGGCCAAGTAAGCGAAATGCCTGCTGGCGAACAGGTGGGCACTCCGCCAAGCTGTGTAATACAGAAGTGATTAATTGAGGCAGCCGGGAGAGGATTAGAACAGAGAGCTTTTGATATTGTGCAGTTGGGAGGGAAGGCCACAAGGAATTTTAAAGCATACGGAAAAAAAAAATAAAAAGGGAGGAAAAAGAGCTGAAAAAAAATTAGAGACTGGAGAACTGATTTTTTTTTTTTAATGGGTTTGCTCTTTAATCCAGTGAAATAGGCAGTGCTCAGCTAATAACATGAATTTCTCCTTTGGTTAGTTGTCCTCGGGAAACAAATCCTTGTTCAGAAATCTAGACATCCCAGAGCCCAATAATGTGAAATGAAACTCAGGAAATACATCATGAAGTGATCGTGCTATGTAAGCTCTTGAAGACATTTTCAGATCCCTCCACGCGCACGTCCGTTGTGAAAATGTGGATTCTTGCACATCACATGTGAGAATCTGGGAGTGAGACGGGTAGACGCCTGACGTCCTCTGCCTGGTTGAGACCGCAACGTATAACAGTCGAGAAGGAGAGCCTGAAAGATTGAAGACAAGAGGGCTGTGTGTAACGACCTTTGTCAGCCCCCCTGCAAGAGTAGAGTGGGATCACCTAGAATTCGTGGCACGTTTTCTTCCTGAGAGCCTGAACTGCATACTGTCTCTAACTTAGCGTCCCCGAGGTGACCACACAGGGCATGTGGCACAAGGACACCCTTTGTCTGTAGGAATTGTGGAAGTTTGGCGGGGGGGGGGGGGGGGGAGGGCGGGGGGACAGGGGGCAGGGCAGATAGACACGAGCTGTCAAGCCCATTCCAGAACTGGAGGTTCTGGGGACCTGATGGGGTCCCCAGAACCTGAAGTGACATCTACACTCACTTCCTGACCTCCACCCAGCGCTCCGTCCGCTGAACTTTGGACAGACCCAAGGAAGCAGAACACTTGAAAGTTGCCTCTTGTGGCCCTGGACATCTGTGGTGACCCAGCACTTAGAAAACAAGTCGTTTTGTACAGCTGCCTGCCCTCCCCGCCTGTGCGCCCGCAAGCTGTCCCGTCTGGGCAGCCCCGTGGGACCGCATGCAGAGCGAGCCGCTTACCGCGTGGTACCTAGTACTGCACTATCGAACGGAAAGGAATTCACACAAACAAAGGACTCCCGCGAACCATGGAGTCTCTGCGTCACCGCTCACTCCACAATTTAGTATTGAGCCGCTCAAGGTCTGAGAATCTGTGCACAAAGTTGAACGCTCCTGTAGACACAGTGGGTGTTTATTAGAGTGTCTATACATCAAAGGTAACTATGTTCCTATCTTTCACTACTGCTTTTCACGGATGCCGTATTTAAAGATTTTCCAAGTATCTGGGGCCATCAGAGATCCGAGACCTAACCCCAGTTTGTCTGCTAGCCAGTCGTGAGCCAGTCACATTCCTGCAGATCTCAATTTCTCCCTCTGTAAAATGGGAATGTTAGACCAGCTGACTTCCGTGATTCCTTCCACGTCTGTTCTGTGAGCCTCTACGACTCACGCCTTCTCCAGCTACGGTCACTTCTGCCACGCACACACCGTCACTCTCGCACGGGTACAAGGGTGCGTGCCCCACTGTGACGTCCCAGACGGAGTCTGATCCTTCCTGTACCTCGAGTGTCTGCAGCAGTGGCCACAACGAAGTGGCCCACGCAGACACTGGGCCGTCAGGGAAGGCGGGTGGGTACTCAGAAGCCCGTGGGGCCCACGGACCTAGGTTCTGCTTTTGTCTTTGACAACCAAAGAGGCCTGGATGCTTGCACAGCTAAGAGATGCACCCCCTACATGAACCCAATTTTCAGGAAATCCTAAAGGTTCCCCTTCTACCACTCTGTTGTCATAATTTCAAAAGGCAACTCTCCCATTGTGCCCATTTCTAAAGATGAGGAAACGGAGGCTCAGAGGCTGGACACAAGGCCCATCATAGCTGGACTGGAATCTGGGACTCCAGCTTGGATTGTATTCCATTGTCTACTTTTGCTGGCATCAACAAATGTTATGAGTTTTTCATTTTTTCCTGAGTTTCTTGGACTGCTTCACCAAGCTCTCGGGTCTGTGATCTTTGTAGATGTAGAACTCTCCAGAATCTGTCAAAATGTTGGCTTTGGAGCTATTCAAAGAATCCTGATTTTAGAGTCTATGCACTGATGTCTATTCCTGTTTCTGTCATGGGAAATGCGTATATTTCAAAGACGTTTTTACAAATGTCCACTATAAAATCTAAATCACAAAAGCACAGCAACAGAGTCACTGTGTCAGATGTTATTGAAATTCACATTGTTTCTTGGTGCTGAAGAGAGAAGTACTTCTGGAATATGAATGTGACACGAACAGTCATCCCAAGCCAGGGACACCCACTCGGCCACACTGGCAGGAGGTGGGGACACGGGGCAGGCAAAGGGCATGCAGACCTTAAAACGCTGAAGAACATGCTGTCACCAAAAAGACCAGAGATAACGCGTGTTGGCAAAGACGTGGAGAAAAGGGAGCCCTCGTGCACTATTGGGAATAGAAACTGGTGTGGCCACTCACGAAAACAGTACGGAATCCCTCAAAAATTAAAGACAGAAGTGCTGTACAGCACAGTAGTCCCACTTCTGGGTATTTATCTGAAAGAAATGAAAACAGGATCTCGAAGAGGCATCTGCACCACCAGGTTGATAGCAGCGTTACTCACAATGTCCGGGACATAGAGACGGGCTCAGTGCCACCGACAGGCAAATGGATGAAGAAGGTACATACGTGGAATATTAATCAGCAGGAAGTTCCGCCATTTGCAATAACATGGATGGACCCTGGGGACGTTATCCTAAATGAAATCAATCAGACAGAGAAAGACAAATATTATATAATTTCTTATTTGTGGCATCTAAAAAAACTGAACTCATAGAAACAGAGGATAGATTGCCAGAAGGGAGGGGGAGTGAAATGGTGAGGGTGGTCGAAAAGTACAAACTTTCAGTAACGAGATAAAATTTTTTAGAAATGTGTGTTGGGAAAAAATACTGACAAAACAGCTGGAAGTATGAGCTGTTGGTATTTTTCAGCCTAAAGTAAGGCACGTTCGTTTACAGAATTGGAACGAAACAGTAAAGTGTGGGGCCAGACCACCCAAAAGGAGTAACTGAAGATTGCCCACCACGCACAGGCGGGGCTGGGGGCTGCACATTTCCCGCTAAGCATGCCTTCGTGGTCTTGCAAAGCCCCCGACCTCTGAGAGCCTCGGCATGCTGGTTTGGAAAATGCGAAGTGTGGGGGATTCTGCGCCTGAGGCCCGCACGAGCCTGCGGGAGGAGGAGCCGGCCGTGGGTTCCCACTGTCCGTCACTGCTCTGGGTTCACGTTCACTGTGGCGCACACGCACTACCGCGTGCCGGCCATGCCTCTCTTCCCGCGACCACAGCGGTCGTTCTGCGCAGGAAAACAGCAACTTCCATGGCAAAACACGAATCCCTCGGTTGATATATTTCCAGATATGCTCCTTGTAAGTGGCACATAGTCAGGTGTCCAGCTACAGCTCATCCCTCGAATGGGGACGGTCCACGTGGGGTGAGCGTGTGCAGACATAGCGTGAGGACGCTCTCTGAGGCAGGTGTGCAGAATCCCAGCGCAGGGCCTTCCGGGCAAGACATCCACTGCCTTTCCCCATCACAGCAAAAATGCTAAATTGTTTTTCCTGTTGGCATGAGTGTCTGAAGATGTGTCATCAGAAGAAGACCCATATTCAAAACGTGCTCCCTCCTCGGATTGGCCCGGGAAGTCGGAGTTTACAATGTGTAACCTGCAGGCCCATTTTCCCACGAAGTGGGGACCGTTTACTGGAGAAATACGTAGCAGCTGCACGCGAAAGGTTACGCCGAACCACCCAGCCCACTGACTGGCGGGATGCGCAGCTTCACCGTGGCCGCAGAATCCCACCCCGGCCCCCCTCGTGGGGACCAGCAGGCCACCGTCGAGTGCGCGGGATGTACAGCCACTGCTACCCACAGGGAGACCGACATCCTCTACGTGGAATATTCCGGAAGTTGTCAGAAAGGCTAAGGTGCCCCTTCTACCTGGGAGTGTGGGCGGCAGGGTGCATCCCCAGCCTGTGCTGGCTGAGTGAACCTTCCGGAAAGCCTTGCAGATCTACATCGGGGGTGAGGGATGAAGAGGAGGAATCGGGGCGCCCCCCCCACAGCGGCACCTGAGCTGACCCAGCGTGCCCCCCCCCCCCACGGCTGGGGGAATGGTTGCATCCAGCGTGGCCTCGCTGCCCATATGCCATTCAGCTCCTGTCTGCCTTTTTGTTTACACTGGGGACACAATGGGAGCTACAGTCCTTCCAATACATCATTTATAAGTGTATTCTACCTCTGAATGTACAGACAGAGCTTGCTGTGGGTGAATAAGCCCCTGTGAATATTGCCAAGACACTGTGCTTTGTTCAGCACTATTCTTCACAATAGATACCACACTTTGGAAGTAATTTTAAAAAGGGAATCAAAATAGTGGTACTTTTAGCCTTTGTTTCTTTTATACCACAGTGCATTCTCTGTCTCTCATTCAGCCGCTCCCATTATACTGACAAATTAAATAAACCACTCCATTGCAGAAAGGCTCGGCCAGGCAGGGGCTTCATCCATCCACTGCGGCCCCGGGAAGTGGAAAGAAACACTGAGGCGGTTTCTGCTACCAATTGCAGCTAACTTCAGTCGAGGAGCAAAAAAAAAAAAAAAAAAAAAATGGGGGTAGGATTCAGAACTTGAGGGGGCTGGCAGCACCCAAGAGCTGGCCTCCGCGGCAGGTAATGTCCACGGCGGAGAGGGCCGCGGCTTCTAGAAGTGCTGAGAGTCCCTTCCTGCTGCGTGGGCCTGGGAACAGGAGCAGGTGAGTCACAGGAGGCGCCTGGGTGGCCAGAGCCTGCTGGCGAGGGGCAGGCCAGGGGCACCGCGGGGCCGAGTGCTTGCTGTTCCAGGAGGCCCAGAAGGTTCCCCCTCGCAAGCATCTTGGCTTTTCTCTCCTTTTCGCAAAGCGGAATTTATTCAGACGTTCGCTGACTGCTTCCTGCAGGGCGAGTGAATGGCTCCGGCACAGAAGGAGAAGCGCTCTCTCCGTCTTTCTCTCTCTCCCTCTCTCAGTCTCTCCCTGTGTCTGTGTCTCTGTCTCTCCTTCTCTCCCTTAAGCTCCGCCGTGACTTTTAGAAGCTTCTGGTCTGTGCAGTCACAGATGTTTGAAATGCAGGCAAAGGAAGAGTGGGACATAGGACTTCTGAGGGCGGAACCGTGTCTGGTCTCTCCTGGTCCGAAGCTTCCTGGAGACATGAACGCCAACTTTGGAACATAATCCTCTAACTTTTGGCCTGAAACCATTTTTATTTTTTCAGGGGAACAAAAGAACAAAACCATTACTTTTCACTTGGGGAGAAAGCTCTTTTAAATTGCTAACTGGTTATTTTTGAAAAAAGACCAATGTCCTTTGAACCAGGATGCACACCGGCATTGCGGCTTTCGATCCTTCCTGAGGCTCTGTCTCTAAAAGTCGCTCCGGTTTGATCGGCCGAGTGGGCGCTGCTGTTGCCAAAGTGTCCTTCGGCGTCTGTGCGGGGACCCCACGGTCCCCACACCCCTTCTGCTGCCACCCACTCAACAAAATGAGCGGGATCGGTGGGAAAGAGAGAGAGCGCTTGCTGTCAGAGGCGCTGATTTCCTTATGAAAACAGAGCGCCAGTAAATGCCAGTTCCAGGCGGCAGCTTTGAAGGCGCCAGCCCCCAGCCAGGATGACCTCATTGAAAATGCGCGCCGTCTCAGGCACAGAGTGGGGGACTCTGTGCTCCCACAGAGGCGTCCCCTGGCTTCGAAGTCAGAGGCCACTGCAGGCAAAGAGAAATATTGAGCCAAAAGAGTTTGAACAGAGCCATCGGGGTTCATCTTTTATTACCAAAGAAAGACTTGAAAAAGCCCAGGTGAAATTTCCTTCCATTGTCTAGGAAAATTCTCTGTAATTTGCCCCCAGGGAAATCCAAGCGCCTGGCGGCCGGGGGCGGGGGGTGGGGGGGCCACCTCCTCTGTCCTTCTCTCTTCCTTTCTCGGGGTAAATGTCTCCGGGGTCCCTGGAGAACGGAGTGGGTGAGCGGGGGCTGAAGGTCAGGGTTGCCCACTGTGGCCTGACTTTTAAGCTAAAGAGGTTTTTCTTTCTCTTGTTGCCATGCCAGGTCTAATTTGGTGGCATTATGCTAACGGGGAAGGCCCGCTCCTGACAGGAGGGGTTCAATGAGATTACAAGCTTTGCAGTCTGTCGGCAGCTCCCGCTGCCCGGACCTTAAATGGGGATTTAATGGCCAGCTTTATCTGTAGCGTATCAGTGGAAATCTGCTGTTTTCAGCAACTTAATTGGCACTGTGTTTGCAGGAGTTTTTCGGGGAGGTGGGAGAGCTGACCAGATTTTAATGCTGAATTATTTAGAGATCACACTACCAGAATGTCAGTGGAAATCTGTGGTGCGTTTTGTTTTTCCAAAGCGCGGAGAGCTTCTGAACGGGCAAGATGCCGGATTCTGCTGTGACGCCCGAAACTTTCTAAAAATATTCAGAGGGTCTGACGTAGTTTATTTATAGATGGGATGCACAAGAGTAACAGTTGCTCTCGCAACATATGTGCGGTGTCTGACTTGCGGGGCGGTGAGAACATGCGACAGACGGGCAGGGAGCTCTGCCCAAGCCGAGTGCGTGTCGGTCTTTCCAGAATTTTAGCAGATGGGATCCGTGTGTCCCTGGGGTGCGTTACAGGTGACTGAGGCAGTGCAGACCCACATCGGGGCAAGGGACCCGTGTGGGCGCGTGTGCACGTGCACGTGTGTGCAGGACAGAGCACAGGCTGTGTCCAGCGTGCTGGCTGGTCTGTGTGTCAGGCGCGTACGTAAAGGCTGGACTGTATGAAACCACAGACACCCCATCCTGTCTGCCCTACAGACCCGTCGGTTACCCACGGTTCCATCCGGTGTGTTCAGAAGGACGAGCCTGAAGAGTCGGGTTTTGCAAACACCCACCCACAGAGGGAGGGGGGTGCGGTGTCCTCTCAGGATTTCCTGCAGCAGAGAGGGGACAAGCGGCCTGCGCCTGCATGGTGGTGGCACTCGAGGCGGCGGGTATGGGGAGCCCGGGAAGGGGGACACGTGGGATTGCTGGAGAAAAGGAGGCAGAAGGAAGGAAGAAAACGGAGAAAATGTTTTCCCGGCAGACACACCAGCATTGTCTGTTCCCAGTTAGGGTCAGTCCGGAAAGTTCAGGATTAGTAAATTTAATATCCTGTCAAAATTCTCATGATAATGAATCCCGGCCGGTGGCTGGCACCGCGCTTCGGCACTGCGGCTGGCGGAGATAGCGCAGCTCATTTATGAGCGGGAGGTGCGGCGGCGCCGGGCCCGCTGTCCCCGCCGCGCTGCGGGGGCCACACGGCCGGGCCCCCTCCGAGCTGCTCGGCCGCGAGCCCCGGCTTCCCCGGGACAGTCGGGAACCGCCTGGTAGGAAAACCTACGCCCGACATGGTCTCTCCCGCCTGTTGTGGCGCCGCGCCAGCCGTGTCTTTAATCCAAAAGCACGGAGGAGGACGGACACCGAGACCCCGGAGCCGGGAGAGAGGAGAGCTGGCTGAGGACGGGCGGCTGCCGGGAGAGTCGATCGGCTCCTGGTAGCACGGCCTGGGCAGGTTTTAGGCTGCGGGGGTGAGGCAAGATGTCGTGTCCCCCAGCGAGGAGCGTGGAAACGAGAAAGTTCCTGTGCAATTTGTTCAAGGCTCTGCACCTCTGTAAGCAGCTGTCAGGTCCGTACATTATGGTACATTGAATCTGAATGAGGCTCTCAACATCAAAACCGTGCATCCATTATGATATCATCTCCCGCTCTGAGCCGTAATGCTTATTAATTCTGCACCCATACTCTCCCGGCTTCAGCAAATGTATTCCATCAGCCTAGCATTTAATTTAATTAGTACAGCTGGGCTCTCATTCTCCTCTCTGTGTCAGAGGTATTGTCAGCACGTTCTGCTATAACACAATTACTGATTGCTTTTAGATAGGCAGAAATATGATTAGGGTATTGGGTGGCTGTATCATAAGCCTTATTAGATTCATTTGAAATCTGGAGATAAATAGGAAACTTTTATTTGCAGTGTAATGAGATTATGCTTATTAGGCCGAGACCTCACAGCCTTTTGCAAAGAACAGTGTATCAGTAGGATTATACTCTGGGAGCACACTCTTTGCTCCCAGGATCCGAGCCGAGCCGTTTCTGAGCGCCTCCAAGAATTCGCTGTTGTCACACTGTATACGTTTTAGGATTATGGCCAGCTTGGCATCGTCTCCGTGATGAAGGGCATGGATATCCCTTTTCCTTCTCAAAGTCTGATGGAATACACATACCTCTCCAGATGGGATTTTATTTTATGAGAAGTGTTTTGAAAAATCAGTGCACGGGCTAAAAGAAATTATACTTTTAAACGTATTTATTTGCTTTTAAAGATGTTTGCATTTATTAGATGTCGCTTACAGAGATTGGCATATAATGAACGTCGTAAAAATCCCTAGTGCTCAATCTCTAAAACATTTATCACCGCTGTTATTGTTTTGATAACAGCTTAGTACAATTCCAGAAACGTTTATTTTTTTCTTTGGTACTTATTTGATAATCTCAAATTTCTAATATCCGCAGGAACTTTCTCCTACCCGGAACAAATCACTTCTGAGTGGGGTGGAATGATCACGAAAGGGTTCATATGATTTCAGGAAATGTGTTGAAAAAGAAAGAATTCAAGATGGCAATATATTCAACTGTGCTAAAATTTGTCAAATGCTCTTACTGGCTGTAAAATAAAGTACTTTTGCGTACCCAAGGAAAATGATGACGATTTTTCCTGGATATAAAAGTTCGGGAACGGTATACGTGAATTTTGCCTTAGGAAAATCCAAGGTGTAAAATCAAAATTGGCAACTTCACGCAGTGTTTTCAAACTGAGTTATCTCCTGTACCCCTCCCAGCACCCGCCCACTCCCTTTCCACCAGATAATTCATAACATTACTTGATTTAAATAAACCCAGGTAGGCAGTTTTCATGAATTCGTTTATTGCATGAGACGTGCACATACGATGAAGGTTCTTTGGTGTTAATTTCCACAGAACAAGAAGCATTTATTGCTTAGTTAAGGATGTGGCCAGATCAAGATACGTGAGGAGGAAAATGTGGGACTCTCACGGAATGAAAGCTAAAGAGAGATGGGGCTCCGGGGCAGGGAAAAAGGGAGGGTCCTTGCTAAATGGGCACAGAGTTTCTACCTGGGGGATGGAAAGTTCTGGAAATGGTGGTGGTGATCGTGCAAGATTGGGCATGTAATTCATGCCACCGAATTATACACATAAAAACATTTAAGGTGGCGCATTTTTTATGTTGTATGTATTTTACTGTAACGAAAGGAAAAGGAAAGGAAGGGGGGGAGGTGTGCACCGTGAGCGCGAGCCACAGGTTAAGAAGTCCGTGACTCCCTACTTTGGCTGGTGGATTTGCCAATGACAGTGAATTTTAAGTTCCCATTAAGTGAGATGTGTGTTCCTGCAAAGCTCAATTTGATCATTTCCTGCCAAATAAAGTATAAGAAACCGTAGCGAAGACATTCGTTCTTTCTCCCTCCCCAAAGGTCTCGCTCAGCCTTGGTAAGAATTGTGGGTGGCAACATTCGTATCCAGAATTAAAATCGGCCGACTCTGTTCAAGGATTAATAATCCAGAGAGGGACTGAACGAATAAGGAATGAAGAGACATCCAAAAAAGTGACATCTTTTCCCCAATGGCACTGAGGAGAAGGTGGCCAAGAGCCTTGCTCTCCGCTGCCATCATTTTTTTTTTTTGGTTTATTGAGGTATAATTGACAAGATCGTAAGACATTTAAAATGTCCATTGTGCTGGCGATGTAGTATACATTGTGAAACGATCCCCCCGAACAGCCAGCTATCACATCTGTGACCTCACTTAGTTACCTTTTTTGATAATGTGAGAATGTGCAAGTCCACAAACGTCAATGATACATCGGTGTCATCCAGGAGTCACCATGTTTTACATACACAACCTGCCGTATTCATCGCGTCCTGAAAGTCTGTGCCCTTTGACCAACCTCTGCTACCCCCACAGCCATGTTGAGTGGGGAGAACTGGAGGGGAGGCAGGGTGAGGAAAGAGGGAGAGTGGGCGTGGCCCCCAAAGGCAGCAGAAGCCCAAGGAGACCTGTAAACCCACCTCACCTCAACCCACACACCCCAGCCTCCCCATTCCTTCAGCAGACAATCGGACACAGCTCCACAGAGCGCTCGCATTGCCCCAGAGCCGTCTTGGTGCTGTTGGCAAGTGCTGCTGGTGTTTGTGATTTAACTAAATATTGTTTGGGCTGCTGAAGTATGAGTGCAAAAACTATATAAAGACTTGGTTTTTCTATGAAAACAAAATAGAGTATTTTGGAAAGACTATGTAAGAGCAAGCTTTTTTTTTTTTATTATTTCATTTATTTTGAGAGAGAGAAACAGAGTGTGAGCAGCAGAGAGAGAGGGAGACACAGAATCCGAAGCAGACTCCAGGCTCCAAGCTGTCAGGACAGAGCCGGACGCTGGGCTAGAACCCATGAACCAAGAGATCATGACGGGAGCCCAAATCAAGAGTTGGACACTTAACCGACGGAGCCACCCAGACGCCTATTTTTAAAAATACAGACTCACCCATGGGCAAGACCAGAGTCAGCTGCTAGGGAAAATCGTGGAAACCTAGGATCCTACATTCAGAATGCTGCACACACAAGTGGTTTTGATTGTTTCAGTGTGAAGAAACGTGGAAGGTGCACTATGGGTAGAAGTTGCGTGGGAAACAGGGCTCTGAAGCCACGGCGCAGCCCTGGCCCTGCGTTGAAACACGTGTCTGCCATCTGTTCCAGGCTCCAGGCACAGACCGACCTGTGTCCAGACACCCCTACTCTAAGGCTCGCACGCCAGCCTTGAGAGCCTCCTCGCGGGGAGTCAGGAGGAGGACGCAGGGTGGCCACGCTGGGGCCCCGCCAGCACTTCCAAATGCAGGGAATTCTCCAGTGTTCTGCGCAGGTTCCTGGAGATTGCAGTTGGGGTGGAACCAGCAGGTCCCAGTGAATAAATGTCAAGCAGAAGCACACCAGCAAGTGCAGTGGGTGTGGTCCAGGGATGGACACAAGGCAGGGACCAGCGTGGAAGTGTGGAATGGGGAGAAGCATCAGAGCCGGCAGCTGGGGACCCTCCACCACTCTCCAAGGAAGGCTTAGGTATTCATCTGGAAAAGTCTCATTTAACCCATTTACCCATCACACGGACCCCTGTTCCCAGAAGTGAGGCTGCCCGGGGAAGCAGGTGCATGCTGCAGGGCAGGTGGGAGGGGATGGCCTGGGTCTTGGCCCCGAGCTGCCCACTGGGGCAGCGTCCTAGAGCACTGGTCCTCCCCTGCAGAGCACAAGGCCTGAACATGATGTCTGCGTGGCCCTTCCCACACCAGAGTCTGGTGCTCTGCGGCCTCATAGACCTCCTTCCTGGCCAGAGAAGAAATGAAAGTCTCTTACTTGGGTGTTTCTGCCACTCAGTGGGCCTCCACCTCTGGTGCCGGGACCAGATTATTCTCTTAAGTCTCTCTGTCTTCTCTGTGTATTTCAGCCACTGGGAAAACAGGACACAACCACGGCTTTGTTCCAGGAGTAGTGTGAGGGTTTAATAGCAGCACTGAGCAGCACACATGCTTCATACAGACTTCCACAATACATGTGGCCTATGACACGCACACACGCGTGTGCATGCACGCACGCGCACTATCTCTGACACAGCCAACCAGCACGGTTGAGCCACTCGGCCCTCAACCTGCCACTGTGCTGTCACCCGGCGATTCCTGCTGTCACGCGACATAACTGACGAGGAAGAAACAGGTCTCCAAACTACGTCTTTGTATTCAGATGCACCGTGAGCTTACTGAGCCCTTTACCTCTAATCTAACCCAGCCAAGCTAACCTGTTATCCACACAGCACAGGTTTTCTTTTCTGTTTTGACCAAACACAAAAGGTTTGAAAACATAAAAAAATAAATAAGGTGGGTGAGAGCAGGTGTTAGTTTCCTGGGGCGACAGTGGCAAAGCAGCACGGACCGGGCGCCCCAGACAACTGATGGTCTCACCGCCTGGAGGCTGACACCCGAGACCGACCCACAGGGCTGGGTCCTCCTGTGGCCGCCAGGGAGGATGTGCGCCAGGCTCTCCCGGCTTCTGGTGGCCGCGGGCAACCTTGGCCTTCCTTGGCTCATGGAAGCATCGTTCCAACCTCTGTTGTCCACGGTCACCTTCTCCTGTGTCTGTCTCTGTGTCTCTTCAAGGACACAGGTCAGAGTGGATTAAGGCCCTCCTCCAGCATGAACTCATCTTAATGGATCACATCTGCCAAGACCTTCTGTCCAAACAAGGTCCCATTCTAAGGTAGGGCTTCAACATGTGCATTGTGGAGACACAATTCAACTCATGAAAAGAGCAGAAAACATTTTGCTCAGAAATGATGGGAGTCATGAAGTGTGCCAGGAGAAATCACCATGATTCCCGTTCCGCGGCGTCTTCTGAATAGGCCCAACCAGACCAGACGGAGCCCACGGCTCGTCCTAAACCCTGGTGACGGCGGCTGGCGGTCCACCCTTCCATTTTCACCACAAAACCACGTGGTGGTTTACCGCAACTTTCCCTGAAATAATTGGCAATCTCACTGCATTTCTAAGAGCATCTGTGTCATGGGTGGCATCAGGAGAAAAGGCAGATTGGAGAGACATAGAGACTAGACATCAGGAACCACACAGATCGCCCAGAGAGTGGGCAGAGCCTCACAACCAGGTTGGAGACTTGGAAGTTCCCACATAGTGTGGACTCTGGGGCTGAAGCTGTCCAGCCTGTGGGCCCTCCCTCCAGGGCAGCAACGGGGTGGGCCCTGAGCCAGGCCCACTAAGCCGGACGCTGCAGGGTGGAGGCCCCAGCACGCTGTGAGGGCTGGCGGGCAGCCAGGGGGAGGTGGCTGTCTCGGGCAGGTCACCATCGACATTTGGCTCTAGGCGGTAGGATTCAGGAGCCGTAAGTGAAGGGTCTGCCTCTCACCGAAGGGTCAGCCTGCCCTCTGGCAACGGCCATGGACCAGGGCCCACCTGATACCCCGAGGTCCCAGAGCCCTCACCCCAGCCTTAGCGCCCTTCAGGGGAACCCCATTATCCAAATTTTTCCCAGCAACATTTCCCGGTCAGAACTCAGCCTCACCTCCGTCTGCCTCCGCGGGGGCTGTGCCCCTGACACAGAGATGAGCCTAGAGGTGTTCACTCACCCTACCCTATCTCCTGAGAGGCTTCTCTGCCATGTCCTCGATCCCAGACTCATCCTGGTGCTGTTCAGCACACAGAAAGTCACAGCCCCATGGGAAGGGCTGGAAAGATGTATTTTTCAAAAACACCTTTGTTATTTGTGACAGTCTATCGAGGTTGGGAAATACGTCTTCCGTCCTCCGGCTCCTGCCATGGCTCACCAATGCAGGTGCTCCTGGTACCTCCAGTTACTGATGAGGACACGGCCCAGGGGAGTGATGCGCCCACAGTCACACAGCTCGGGGGCTTGGGAGGCCACTTCAGACACTACTGCATCCGTGACAGACACACTGCCAGGGTGACAGGAACCGATATTTGGGGGGTTGGGCAGCTCAGGGTCTCTGGAAACCTTGTGATTCACACTCATAAGCACATGTATCCTTCACCTTTAGCCTTGGTGAAACACTGTACTTCTCAGAAGCTATCTCCCCGAAGAAAGCTCTGCAAGTGTGCCGGACCACAAAGGGTGGATGAGCTTAAACAACCCGGTGGGTGGGGACAAAGGGAGCGCTGCATTCTGGGAAACTCCCACCCTGCCACCCCCAGGGTCACTGGGCTGCGTTATTAACTCCAAGGCAGATAGCATCGCAGTGGCTTTCAGAATAGCCGGTGCGCTAAAATTTTGTTTAAAAGGAAATTGTATCATTAGGTGCTAAGTACGTGTTTGCCACTAAATAAAAATAATTTTGATCTCTGGCCTTGTTTCGCAGGCAAAACTGTATAAGCAGGAAACAAGGATAGTCAGTTTTCCTGGAACTAGCGGGAGAAATGACAGCGTAATCATCGCTATATGTTTGTTTGATGTAGATTCGAAGGTAGAATCATAACAGAAGTAATTAGAGTAATTATTGAAGTTAGCATTTAAGCCAAAAGCCCCAGGGAATATTACACGTTTGTTCATCTGAGCCCAGCCTGCTTCCTGTTAAAGCTATGGCCAAGACAAAATCCTCCGCTGGTCTGTTCTTTGGTGAGCACCCGTTTGGAATACGTCCCCGCCTCAGGGCCACGGCTCCCTGCGATGTCCTTTGTAGGCTACTTGACGATATCATCCAAGGAAGCGGAAAGTAACGAGAGAGAGCATTAATCCTTCTAGGATTGCCATCCCATGCGTGATGACCATGTGTTTTCCAGAATCGTGCCCCAAGGCGAGAAGGTTGCAGGCAGCGCATTCTGGATGCAAGAGCCCAGAGTCTAGCTGTTTGTCCTTTCAGATCTGTAGGGACCCAAGTCCTTCCCACCAGAGTAACTGTGAGCCAAGGTGGCGGAATTTTATAATCCGCTTCCAGACCTAAATTCACTTCTGGGTGCCCCTGTCCTGAAAATCACTGGTCGGAAAAATACCGAATGCCACGGCAGACTTCGATTTATTCTTGGCTCGTTGGGTTTTAATCATTTTACTTAAACCTACAGACTTCAGTAACGAGGGTAATTGTAATCCTCACCTGGGGTCAGAAAGGATAATGGAGTTACCCGTGAACGGTCTGTACAAATTAGATGCACCATCTCAAGTCAGGCGCGTACATCCTGACTTGCACCTACGTTACCACTCTGCGATGAAGCTGGGGGCGTGATCTCTAATTATGTGCTTATTTACATAGGACAGAAAGTGACTCAATTGGAAATGAGACGGGGTCACTTGGGGGTTCAAATAACCCATCCATTAATTAAACCACCTGTCTCTATAATCCATACGTGAACACCACCCATATAGGATTTAGGATGTAATCAAAGAGGGAGATACAAATGTATGTGTGTGTGCAGAGCAGTTTGTGGGACAGGAGAGACTCAGTGCACGTTGTGTGAGCTCTCTGCCGTGTCCGTGTCCTGGTCCCGTGACCCCAGGCACGTTGCGTGAGCTCTCTGTGCCTCATTTGTCTCCTCTGTAAAATGGGGGTGAAACCCTGTGTCCTGGGGTGGCTGTGAGGACCAGACGCGATGATGCGTATGACACAGTGCAGGGCTGGCACGCAGTGGGCACCGGGCGCATGCTGGTCATGGCCTCGATGGCAGATCCTGTGCCAGTGACCAGCCAGTCCTGCCCCAGAGGAAAGTGAAGCATCTGTCCGATGGGAGTCATTCTCTTTTTCTCTTACAAGAAGGAGAGTTGGGGCACGTGGATGGTGCAGTCATTTGAGCGTCGACTCTTGCAGCTCAGGTCCTGATCCCAGGGTCGTGGGATGGAGCCCCGTGTCGGGCTCTGAGATGAGCGTGGAGTCTGCTTGAGATTCTTTCTCTCCTCTCTCTGCCCCTCCCCCATGCGCACATGTGTGCTCTCTCACTCTCTCTCTCTCTCTAAAATTAAAAAAAAAAAAAGGAGGCTCCAGGGATTGAACTACCAAGAAAGTTTGAAAGAATTCGATTATTTTTTCCAACTGTGGATCACAGCCCTGTCCTCACCTGTGGTGACAGTTCATTCCCACTCCCCAAGCCATAACTTCACTGGGAACCTCCTGCTTCCTAGACCCTGTCTCCTCAATGGCTCTCTGCAGACTGGCCGGCCTGGCCCCCTGCCAGGAACCACCATGTCCCGGCCCCCCTTCCTTGTGCTGATTCCCACAGCCACCTTTTTGTCCCACAAAGAGTCACAGGACTGGGAACAGTTGGCTGGGACAAAACCCATTGGTCACATAAAGAGTTTGGTATACAGATGGTCACTGAGCCTTATTGTGGAAGAATTTTAAAATAACTACTAATTAACATCAAAGCAACTTTCAAAGAACATGACTCAGGTTTTCTGGCTGTTTGGCATTCAGATGATCAAGGTTGGTGACCCCTTACACACCTGTTCCACATGTTCTCGGTGTGAGTCTTTCAAATAAAAGGCAAGCTCAGACCCTAACTGCACTCGTGTCCCAGGCAAGCAGGGGCCCCTCCCCGTCAAAAGGTGTCCTTTCCTTCACACCCAAACCATAGCAAACGACACACACATCTTTGTCCAGAGCCCTGAATTCACTGAACTTGTACCCACGTGACATTGTTAACAGACTGGACTCTGGCAGGTGCTGAGAGCAAACAAAGGTGGCTGTTCACACAGAAGAACTTTGGGTGTCAGAGTTACTGTGTCCCAGGCATCCCATTCCTGCAGCAAGCGCCCGGTGACCATGGGCGCTCAGAGAGGTCACCTCTGCCGCTAACCGTCACATCCAGCCGCTGAAGCCCTTCTCACCTTCATCACCTATAAAAACCCCTGAATGGTAACAAATGGTAGACATAACGTGTGGAAAGCGATACCTGCATTGAAGTGACGTGATTGCGGTCACCTTCGCCAGCATGTGCACAGTGCTGGTGGCAGTGAGGACCCCCAGGTGCATCCATGTGGTTGTAAGCGTGCTCTGCAGTGTTTTCAACATGGCGAACCTGGAGAATTCTGAGAGACCAAAGCAGACAGCTCCATCCGGGAGCACACTATCTTGGGTAGGGAGTGGGGAGGACAGAGCTCCAGCTGGGAGCACGCTGTCTGGGGGGAGGGGGGAGATCAGAGCTCTAGCCGGGAGCACGGTGTCTGGGGAGGTGGAGAGACAGAGCTCTAGCCGGGAGCATGATGTCTTGGGGGGGGAGGACAGAGCTCCAGGCGGGAGCACGGTGTCTCAGGGGGAGGGGGGAAGGACAGAGCTCCAGCCGGAAGCACGGTGTCTGGGGGTTGGAGGGACAGAGCTCCAGCTGGGAGCACCGTGTCTGGGAGGAGGGAGGGAGGTTCCTTGGTGGAGTCAGCTGGGAGTCTGAGTGGCAGAACCACCTAAAAGAACACGCATCCTGTGGCTTTGGATGTCGTGTGCCTGAAGGTCCGTGGGTCCAGGTGGAGAGACTATGTCTGGGATGTCCTTCATACGTCTGCAAGACTTTCAACCTAAAGGGACAGATCAGTCAGCAAAGGTGGACATGTCCCCCGACGTGGTGAATACAAGAAGACCAAAACCAAGAAAACAGTTGCTGCCCTGAAGAAAACAATAACTGGGTGGGGGCAGGGAGACGTGCACATACTTTTTAAAACCAAGCATGTGAGGTAGGGCCATGCGGGGACCACATGGCTGTGAGCCAGCAACCAGAGATTGGAGGATGCGATCCCCACTCTGGCCGCACAAGGTTCCCGGGTCTGCAAAGATGGTCGGTCCTGTTTGTGTGGGAAGGTCAGCAGTTGTGCAGCCGTGGGACCTCAATGACCACCTCCTGTGCCCGTGAGTCCTCGTGGATCGTTCCAGATGTGCTCGGAGGCTCTGTCCAAGGAATTACTCTGGGAAGAGGCCCGATGGAAATACACTAATGGTCAATAAGCCTTACACCCTTTGCCAGAGTGATGTCACCACAAGTTGAGACACCACTTCAGAAACAAGATGTTTCACTGACTTTAAACTCCCGGATTAAAGCAGTCGAGTGATCTGTTTAGCTAACGGCAGCTGGGGGTTACAGGACTCTTTAAAGTGAGGCGTGCAAGGTTGTGGATGCTGCTTACATTTCCTGCGTCAGCCCCAGGCTGCCAGACGTGGAGAACAGTGAAGCTCCCCGAGCCCCCGGCATGGCTCTGACACGGCCCCGCAGCTCACCCCTTTCTTCCGGAGCTGCTGACGCTGCCCAGAGCAGCTGAAGAACACACAGGATGATCCCTCTTCAACATGCTCCATGCATCTCGAGGACTTTTTGGTAAAAGGCATACTTCAAAAATGCAAAAATATAAACTTAATCAGTCACCCAAGCCTCAGTAAAGGCTGTGCTAACGAGAAGGGAGAGCCCACGGGCTCCCACCCCCTGCCAGCCACCCTTCGCAAACTGGGGAGGGGGGCGTGCGGAGGGCGGGCACCCCGGTCCCTTGAGGAGATCTGCATCCCGGCCCAGCAATCTGGTCCAGTCTCCTGGTGGCAGGAAAGCAGCTGCCGGTTTCCCAGAGGGTCCTGAACACGCCGTCTCTGTTCCAGAAGCTCTTAGAACTATCCGCTTGTGTCCTGGAGGCCCGGTTGGAGTCCACCACCCGGCTCAGGCTGACGCTTTCACCCCTCAGTGGGTGACCCCCTGTCCCCTTCCACGGGCCCTCTGACCTGAGAATGAGATTTCTGTCCACCTGGCAGAGACCAGCCAAGCGAGGAGATGGTGATGTCCAGGGGCACAGTGGATGTCCAGTGCCCATGCTGGCGTGAGGCATTGAGCAGCCAGCGTTGGATGAAGTCCCGGGTGCTGGACGAAATGGGCCAGTGGGCATCCAGAAATGTGAACAAAACAGTCACAGGTCAGAAACGTGGCAGAGGAATGGCATGGGGGTGGGGGGGGGAGGGGGACAGCTCATCTCTCGTGGGTCGTGGCCCGTGGGAAATGTATTCCTCTACTTCCTGTCTGTAGGCCATCCTGCAGGCTGCTGAGCATCCACAAATGTCGTCCACACGAGAGTTCTTTCTCTCCCTGTCCACGCGATGCTCACGTCTCATCCGCTGAAGACACCTCGCGATCGGTGAGGGAGGGCACGGCTACCACTGCGCCATAATATTCCTACACGGGGGTCAGCCCGTCGAGACTTCCTACACAAGTCTGTGCTGGGGCGGCCCCTGCCCCCACCATCCACCCTACACGCCTGCAGCGTCTCTGCCTCGTCCATCACCTGCCAGTGGCCCCAGGGCTGCCTGCCCTGGCCCTTCGTGCATGTCCCTGCGTTCACTGTCAGCCCTTCTCCCTTTCATACTACAGTGTCATAGACTACATTCCCTGTGCCATCGTCTTCACTCCCGTGACTCAGTTATTTTGTAACTAGAAGTTTGTGCCTCTTAATCCCCTCACCTGTGCCACCCATCCCCTACCCCCCCACCACCCCCACTGGCGGCCACCAGAATGTTCTCTGTATCTATGAGCCTGTTTCTGTTCTGTTTGTTTTCTTTGGTTCCACATGTGAGTGGAATCATGTGGTCTTGTCTCTCTCTGGCTGACGAACCTCACTTAGCGAGATGCCCTCCAGGAGCCTCCATTTTGGTGTCAGTTCCTTCAGCAAATGTCTGGGCATGGAGTCCGGGTCTCTTTCAAGCCCCACACAAGCTGGTCCGGCCCCGGTGCGCCTCGGCCCCCAACCACCAACGCTGCCGGTGCCCTCCTCTTCCCGCCTCCTCCCCCTGTGCCTTCAGGTGGGCGCCCCAAGACCGCGGGCCCAGCGCCCGAGAGCCCCGCTCCCCTGGGTCGTTGACCCACAGCCACTGACTGTCCCTCCTCGGGCCTGTGCACGCGGGGAGGAGGGGCTGCCTCACGGTTGGTGTTGGGTCCACGTCTCACCCACGGAAGTGCCCCGGGGGGCGTCACAGCCAAACAGCCTGGAGGCCTGGAGCCTGAGGTGAGGCAGGGTTGGCTCCTTCTGAGGCCGTGAGGGACAGTCTGCACCAGCCTCCCTCCCCGGAGTGTAGACGGTCGTCTTCTCCCCGTGACTCCACGTCAGCTTTCCTCAGTGCATCAACCTGTGTCCCAATTTCCCCTCGTTATAAGGACGCCAGTCACACTGGATGAGGGCTATTTCCACCTACCACGACCCTGTCTGTCCCCCGATAAGGTCACGGTCTGAGGCACTGGGGGTGAGGACGTGTGCATATGAATTTGGGGTGTGTGCATTCAGCCCACAGTAGCACCTCCGTCCCGGATTTGGGAACAACATTCCCAGGGGTGCGCAGGCCACTTCCCCGTGAATGTTCCCCATCAGGTAAACACACCACGACTGCCCCAGCCACTGTCCCCTCGAGTCTGAGCTCTCTCCTGCTCCAGTGTCATCAGTGATCTCCGCCACTTTTCCTCTTCTAAACCCGGCCCTTCCCCATTCCCTGACTGAAGTTCTGTCTTTCCATCTTGACCTTTGGAAATCAATCCTGCCTCCTCCAAGAAGCCTACGGGACTGCCCCTGGGAAGTGCCTTTCTCTCCGGAAATCCCTGTATCCTTTGGTGTCTGTCAACGCAGCCCTTTTGCCTGAGGAGTACTTGCTCTCCCGGGAAGCAGTGTCTACTCCCCTGAGGCTGGGCAGCGTCCAGCATGGCCCATCTCGAGTGTCCTGCACTCAGAACACTGGTTCTCAGTACCACTTGTTGATGGAGATAACGGTGAGACAAATGGGGTATCAGAGGAGTGAGACACATCCGACCTCCCGCGCCCCGGGAGAGACGTGTGTGTCTCACATATGTGGTGTCAGTGTTCCCATAATGCTGGCTGTGAAATAGACCATTGGTTCTATTGAAACTGATATATTGAGGATCACGTAAACTTGGTGTTTACTTATGGATGATTTCCTCTGCAGAGAACATTTGAGGGTCCCCCAAAGCCACATCCGGCTGAAGAGAGCCTCATGTGAATACACATGCACACATGTGCACACGCCCCGACCCCACCTGCCCCCTCACCCGCCACATGTGTTGTGGGACCCCAGCCCCATCTGGAGTCACAACCTGCCCTCTGACTCAGATAATCCCCTTCTGCCTCTTTATGACACCTAAGCCCTCAGCACCCGCCTCCACCAGCAGGCCAGGATTTTTTAAAGACGCGTCCTACGTTAATTGTAGGATTCATGCATTTCTTAATCATTTAACGTGTGAAGAACTGTGTTAACATTTTATTACGTTCCCATCTTTTTTTAAAAATGTGTCACTGGTGACATTTTTGAGCATTCTATCCTTAACCGTTTTTTTCCCCCGTGAAGTTCTGTGGTTTTCATTGCACGATTTTGCATTGCACTATGATATTTAAGAACACGAATGTTGGGGCACCTGGGTGGCTCAGTCAGTTGAGGTTCTGATTCCTGAGTCTGGCACAGATCATAATGTGACAGTTCGCGGGTTCGAGCCCCGTGTCGGGCTCTGTACTGACAGAGCAGAGACTGCTTGGGATTCTCTCTGTCCCTCTCTCTACCCCACCCCTGCTCCTTGCTCTGTCAAAATAAATATCAATGAACTTTTTTAAAAGAACACATGTGTCACATTATAGCATTTGGAGTAAGCCATATCCAGGCTTACATCCTGTGCGACACCGTTGGAGAATGAGGATACAGGTGCCTGAAGTCAGGTGACATAGTGAGTCCAGTAGATTGTAGTCTCGTTCTAGATCCTCTGGGTTCATAGGATGGAATTCAGTACAGCCTGTGTTGTCTTAAATGGCAAACCCACAGCAGTCATCACACTCAATGAAGAAAAACTGAGACTTTCCATCACTTTTATTCAACACAGTCCTGGAAGTCCTAGCCATAGTAACCAGGCAACAAACAGAAATAAAAGGCATCCAGACTGGTAAGGAAGAAGTAAAACTTTCAGTGTTTACAGATGACGTGATATTATATAGAGAAAACCCAAAAGACTCCACCAAAAAACGACCAGAACTGATGAATGAATTCAGTAAGGTCGCAGGATACAAAATCAACATACAGAAATCCGTTGCATTTCTATCCAGCAAAAATGAAGCAGTGGAAAGAGAAATGAAGAAAATAATCCCATTTACAAATGCACCCAAAATAATGAAGCACCTAGGAATAAACTTGACCAGAGAGGTGAAAGAAAGACCTGTACCCTGAAACTATGAAACACGGATGAAAGAAATTCAAGACGATGCAAAGAGATGGAAAGACATTCCATGCTCGTGGATTGGAAGAACCAATGTTGTTAAAATGTCCACACCATCCAAAGCAATATACACATTTAATGCAATCTCTATCAAAATACCAATAGCATTTTTCACAGAGCTAGAACACGCAATCCTCAAATTTGTATGGAACCACAAAAGACCCTGATTAGCCAAAGCAACTGAAAAAGAAAAACAAAGCCAGAAGTATCCCAATTCCAGATTTCAAGTTATACTACAAAGCTGTAATCATGAAAACAGTATAAAAATAGATACGAAGATCAATGCAACAAGGTAGAAAACCCAGAAGTCAACCCACAACTATATGGTCAATTAATCTTTGACAAAGCAGGAATGAATATACAATGGGCAAAAGACAAGCTCTTCAACAAAGAAATTGATGATGTTGGGAAAACTACCCAGCTACATGTGAAAGAATGAAACTGGACCACTTTCATACACCATACACAAAAATAAACTCAAGATGGGTTAAGAACCTAAGTGTGAGACCTGAAACCATAAAAATCCTGGAGGAGAACACAGGCAGTAATTTCTCTGACATGAGTTGTATCAACATTTTTCTAGATGTGTCTCCTGAGGGAAGGGAAACAAAAGCAAAAATAAACTACTGGGACTATATCAAAATAAATAAAAATCTTCTGCACAGTGAAGGAAACAATCAACAAAACCAAAAGTCACCCTACTGAGTGGGAGAAGATGTTTTCAAATGACATATCCGATAAGGGGCTAGCATCCAAAATATATAAAGAACTGATACAACCCAATACCAAAAACCAAATAATCCAATTAAAAATGGGTAGAAGACATGAATAGACATTTCTCCAAAGAAGACATCCAGATGGCCCACAGACACATGAAAAGATGGTCAACATCAGTCATCATCTGGGAAATACAAACCAAAACCACAATGAGACACCACCTCACACCTGTTCATCAATACAAGAAACAACAGGTGTTAGGGAGGATGTGGAGAAAAGGGAAGGAACCCTCATGCACTGTTGGTAGGAATGTGAACTGGTGCGGCCACCTTGGAAAATAGTATGAAGGTTCCTCAAAAAGCTAAAAATAGAACTACCCTCTGATCCAGTAATCATGCTATTGGGTGTTTATCCAAAAATACAAAAAAACTAATTCAAAGGGATACATGCACCCTTGTTTATTGCAGCATTATTTATAACAGCCAAGATATGGAAGCAGCCAAAGTGTCTATCCATAGATGAAGGATAAAGAAGATATGATATATATTATATATATATATATATATATATATATATATATGCACACACATACACATACAAGGGAATATTACTCAGCCAATGAAAAGAATGAAATCTCGCCATTTGCAACAATGTGGATAGAGCTAGAGAGAGGGCAAAGTAAATCAGAGCATGACAAATACCATATGATCTGACTCATGTGTGATCTAAGAAACAAAACAAATGAGCAAAGGAGACGAAAGAGAAAGAGAGAGAGAGAGAAAAACCAAGAAACAGACTCTTAACTACAGAGAACACACTGATGGTTCCCAGAGGGGAGGTGGGTGAGGGATGGGGATTAAGGAGGGCACTTACCGTGATGAGTGCCGGGTGATGTATGGAAGTGCTCATTCACTATACATACACATGAAGCTGATATAACTGTATGTTGATTACACTGGAATTAAAAACTTAATAGGAAAATACTGGGTATGTTGGAGGGAGCTGCCCGTCCTCCCAGGGCACTGTCTTTTGAGCAAAGTTTGGGAATATCTGAGCTGGAGCAAAGTTTGGGAATATCTGAGCTCATAATCCTTATGAGGGAAACAATTGCAACAGGAAGAATGTTCCCCTGCTGTGGCTGCCTCCAGAGTTTAGCCAGCTATCTTTGAAGTCGGCTCCGAAGCCCAGTTATACAACAAAGTCACTCTTCTGGGATAACTTAATTTCTGCTGATCGTCTTTTAAATGTTAGAAAATACCGTAACAAAATGAATGCCTGAAATCCCAAACCCGCTGCTCAGTGAATGAATCGGCTCTATGCCCTTGCCAGGTCTGTCACAGATATTTCTTTATGCCGCTTTACCCGACTCTCACTTCACTTATCAATTAAATACGTACTGTGTCACGTCTGTTTCTGCGAAGGACACCAGCTAACCCCTAGAGGTGCCCAGATGACTAATTCTGTGACATATTTCCAAAGGGCTTATAGTCAGAAGATGTAGCTATGTGAGTGACCGTGGCACGTGATGACAGATTGTCTTCACCAGAGACCAGGATATGGCTCTGGGGGAGGGAAGCCCACCCTTGGCCGAGGGTCAAGGGGGACTCGTGGCTGAGGAGCATTTGAGAGACCCTTGAACCCTTCACATGCATCCGGGCACTGGTGCCAAAGGCCTACGTTCTTAGAATACTTTCTTGCTAAGTTGGTGTTATAAATACGATTTTTACCCCTAAAGTGTTCTTTCTCACCTTGCTTTCTGTTCAGTTCCAGGAGATTGCTGTAAAATCACTAGGCACAGCTCCCCACCCGTCCCCGTGCAGCTCTCCAGAGAGCAGCAAGGTCCTTCCCATTTTCCCATTTACTTTCAAATCTCTCACCTTTGTCAATTAACAGCAGATCCTAACTGCACGTGAAAGAAATCTCGGTGCCTTTTAATTTCAATCCCAGTTGATTTGACATCCACGTTTATACTGTTACTTTGTGGAACTAGCAACAGGGGCAATTGAAATGCAGAAACTTGCATCCACAGGTGTGCCATATTTGCATTTCATGAGTGGTCTCCGGTGAATAGAGTTTATACATTCTCTCCTGAATGAACACAGCGGTGGCAGAGGCAGCACTGAGGACGCCCAGGCCACCTCCTAGCAACCGCCAGGTTTCCAAGGGCAAATAGCTCCTTCCGACCCTAAGCAACTAGACGAGAACATCAAAACATGCCTCGCACCAGACCTCCAGGACCCATTACTGTGAGGAGCTGTTACCTCGGTCGTGAGTGACAGAGCCCTAATTATTAAGGTAATTAGAAGTTATAACACTGGCAATATTAAAGGGAGAACTTCTAGAGCCCATTAACAATGTTACTTTAAGTGATCTGGCTGTGAACTGTTCAAATCTCTAATTACATTATACGTCTGTCTTAAAGGGTGATGTAATTAACTGATGGGAGCAGGGATTAATGTATACTGACGGCTGGTAACACTCGTAAGTACTATTTTCACAGGAACGGCTGCAACAATGCCATTTACTGTTCTTGCACTTAACTGTATACACTGTGTAGCTAAAAAAACAAAAAATCCTGACCTTGATATATTTGTGTGCCATTTTAGGCACAGGTATTTTTGTTCCTTCTTTTCCTTATTTAATGCGTTTCTGTACATATATGGTGTATTCACCTAAACGTGGTTAAAGATAAATCGAGGTAACTTTAGTTTATACATACAATGCAGATTCTATTTTTTTAGTGCATATAGACTTGGAAACAGTATGCCTTTCTATCTACTGCGGGATCCGTTTGCTCTGGTGACTTAAAGTTACAAAGAAAATCTTCAAGTAATTAATATACCATTGAATTTTTTTATCTTTTGTGGCACAAATAATAAGTTTTACAGTGCACACATCATGCCTTGGTTCTCCACAAATATTTGTTTTAATTTTATTTTTTATTTTTTAAAATTTACATGCAAATGAGCATATAGCAAAACAATGATTTCAGGAGTAGATTCCAGTGATTCATCCCCTATGTATAACACCCAGTGCTCGTCCCAACAAGTGTCCTCCCTAAAGCCCCTTGCCCATTTAGCCATCCCCACCCACAACCCCTCCAGCAACCCTCAGTTTGTTTTCCATATTTATCAGTCTCTTCTGTTTTGTCCCCCTCCCTGTTTTATATTATTTTTGTTTCCCTTCCCTTATATTCATCTGTTTTGTCTCTTAAAGTCTTCATATGAGTGAAGTCATATGATTTTTGTCTTTCTCTGACTGACTAATTTCACTTAGCATAATACCCTCCAGTTCCATCCACATAGTTGCAAATGGCAAGATTTCATTCTTTTTCATTGCCGAGAAATACTCCATTGTATATATACCACATCTTCTTTATCCATCCATCCATCGATGGACATTTGGGCTCTTTCCATACTTTGGCTATTGTTGGTAGTGCTGCTATAAACATGGGGGTGCATGTGTCCCTTTGAAACAGCACACCTGTATCCCTTGGATAAATGCCTAGTAGTGCAATTGCTGGGTCGTAGGGTAGTTCTATTTTTAGTTTTTTGAGGAACCTCCATATTGTTTTCCAGAGTAAAACAGTGGCTGCACCAGCTTGCATTCCCACCAACAATGCAAAATGGATCCTCCTTCTCCGCATCCTCGCCAACATCTGTTGTTGCCTGAGTTGTTAATGTTAGCCATTCGGACAGGGGTGAGGTGGTATCTCATTGTGGTTTTGATTTGTATTTCCCTGATGGTGAGTGATGTTGAGCATTTTTTCATGTGTCGGTTGGCCATCTGGATGTCTTCTTTGGAGAAGTGTCTATTCATGTCTTTTGCCCATTTCTTCACTGGATTATTTGTTTTTTGGGTGTTGAGTTTGATAAGTTCTTTATAGATTTTGGATACTAACCCTTTATCTGATATGTCATTTGCAAATATCTTCTCCCATTCTGTTGGTTGCCTTTTAGTTTTGCTGATTGTTTCCTTCGCTGTGCAGAAGCTTTTTATTTTGATGAGGTCCCAGTAGTTCATTTTTGCTTTTGTTTCCCTTGTCTCTGGAGACGTGTTGAGTAAGAAGCTGCTGTGGCCTAGGTCAAAGAGGTTTTTGCCTGCTTTCTCCTCAAGGATTTTTGATGGCTTCCTGTCTTACATTGAGGTCTTTCATCCATTTTGAGTTTATTTTTGTGTCTGGTGTAAGAAAGTGGTCCAGGTTCATTCTTCTGCATGTTGCTGTCCAGTTTTCCCAGCACCACTTGCAGAGACTGTCTTTATTCCATTGGATGTTCTTTCTTGCTTTGTCAAAGATTAGTTGGCCATACGTTTGTGGGTCCATTTCTGGGTTCTCTATTCTGTTCCATTGATCTGAGTGTCTGTTCTTGTGCCAGTACCAGATTGTCTTGATGATTACAGCTTTGTAGTATAGCTTGAAGTCTGGGATTGTGATGCCTCCTGCTTTGGTTTTCTTTTTCAAGATTGCTTTGGTTATTCGGGGTCTTTTCTGGTTCCATACAAATTTTAGGATTGTTTGTTCTAGCTCTGTGATGAATGCTGGTGTTACTTTGATAGTGATTGCATTGAATATGTAGATTGCTTTAGGTAGTATCGACATTTTAACAATATTTGTTCTTCCTATCCAGGAGCATGGAATCTTTTTCCATTTTTTTGTGTCTTCTTCAATTTCTTTCATAAGCTTCCTATAGTTTTCAGTGTATAAATTTTTCACATCTCCACAAATATTTATCGTGAAATCCAATTTGCTTTTTAGTTAAGACCTGGTAAGATTTGCTCATTTATTACAAACCATCTATGATCAAAAATTAGACTTCCAGAAATGACAATATTTCATTTTGCCTTTATTGAGACCTTTGCTTTTTCTCAGTCGTCTTTCATTTGAAAATCATCAGCTACTTCACGATATGTGTCATGTGCGAATATTGAAAATGCCCCCACTCTCGTCTACATGTGTCCCCGCCCTGTGGCCTTCACAGTGGACTCAAGCTAATGTTCGGGCCTCGGTCTCTGGACTGGACAGCACCCTCTCCTCCTCCCTCCTGTCTGCCTCCAGCTGTCCGTCTGTGGCTGCTGCCCGGTGTCGAGGCGCAGGGGGGATGGCCCCACTCACCCCACTCCATCTGCTGAGGGAAGAGCCATCACAGGGGCACCTCCAGCTCCTCTCTCGGGGTTCTGGGCATCACACTCGCACATGGACTCTGCTCACAAGTTCAGGTGCAGAACAGCGATCCGTAGAGAGAGAAGAAAGGAGTGTGGGGCCCACTTTTGGTGGCTTATTATACTTCATGCTGAAGGAATTGGAAATGTGGACCCCTAGACTTGCCTTCTAAAGTCCTGTCCTAGAGGATGTGGAGAAACGGGAACCCTCTTGCACTGTTGGTGGGAATGCAAACTGGTGCAGCCACTCTGGAAAACAGTGTGGAGGTTCATCAAAAAATTAAAAATAGACCTACCTTATGACCCAGCAGTAGCACTGCTAGGAATTTACCCAAGGGATACAGGAATACTGATGCATAGGGGCACTTGTACCCCAATGTTTATAGCAGCACTCTCAACAATAGCCAAATTGTGGAAAGAGCCTAAATGTCCATCAACTGATGAATGGATAAAGAAATTGTGGTTTATATACACAATGGAGTACTACGTGGCAATGAGAAAGAATGAAATATGGCCCTGTGTAGCAACATGGATGGAACTGGAGAGTGTGATGCTAAGTGAAATAAGCCATACAGAGAAAGACAGATACCTATGTTTTCACTCTTATGTGGATCCTGAGAAACTTAACAGAAACCCATGGGGGAGGGCAAGGAAAAAAA
The DNA here is from genome assembly GCF_024362965.1 of Panthera pardus. NCBI lineage: Eukaryota > Metazoa > Chordata > Mammalia > Carnivora > Felidae > Panthera > Panthera pardus. Next base: position 10,328,431 of record NW_026526654.1, on the reverse strand, counting down.
AAGAGGTTAGAGTGGGAGAGAGCCAAAGCATAAGAGACTCTTAAAAACTGAGAACAAACTGAGGGTTGATGGGGGGTGGGAGGGAGGGGAGTGTAGGTGATGGGTATTGAAGAGGGCATCTTTTGGGATGAGCACTGGGTGCTGTATGGAAACCAATTGGACAATAAATTTCATATATTAAAAATAATAATAATAAAAATAAAGTCCCGTCCTGTCTCGGGACTGTGTCCAGAGCCCGGGGGCGACACCCTTGGAAAGGAAGAACTGAGCATGAGGGAAGAGAACAAAGCCTTTCTGGGGGATTAGGATGTACTGTGTTCCAGGTCTAACGATGTGCACAAGGTGACCCGATACAGCCACAGTACCCCCAGTGGGAGATTTCCCCAAGGTCTGATTCCATCCAACTCTGAAGAAGCGGGAAAGTGGCCGCGTGCCTGCCCATCCTGTGCTTTCTTTTTTTTATTTTTTTTTATTTTTTTAATGCTTTTATTTAGTTTTGAGAGAGAGAGAGAGAGACAGCGTATGAGCAGGGGAGGAGCAGAGAGAGAGGGAGACACAGAATCCAAAGCAGGCTCCAGGCTCCAAGCTGTCAGCACAGAGCTCGACGCGGGGCTCGAACTTATGGGCTGTGACATCATGACCTGAGCTGAAATCGGACGCTTAACTTACTGAGCCACCCAGGCACCCCCCTTTCCCGTGCTTTCTGTCTCTGCAGTGGACACGCCTACCTGTCTCCCCAACAGCCACTCACACACACTTTCTTCTTTTGTAAAAATTTTTTAACATTTTTGTTTATTTTTGAGAGACAGGGAGAGCGCCCAAGCAGGGGAGGGGCAGAGAGAGAAGGAGACACAGAATCCAAAGCAGGCTCTAGGCTCTGAGCTGTCAGCACAGAGCCTGATGCGGGGCTCGAACTCAAAGACTACAAGACCATGACCTGAGCCAAAGTCGGACGCTTCAAGGACTGAGCCGCGCAGGTGCCCTACTTTCTTCTTTTTTAATGAAAGCTTGATCTTTCTCAAGTCCCCACCATATTCCCTGTGATCACCTGCTTCAAGGGAAGGGGTCCCGGTCCCAACCCAAGGCATCAGCCTGTCACGGGCTCTGCTTCTGACAGAAGACGATTAGGCATGATACTGTCCCCGCCCAGGAAGCACAGAGAGATTTCTTTGCTCATAGAATGGGACACGTAGGAACATATGTCCTCTTCCACCTTGGGACACCATCCTGAGAGAGCCAGGTCGTGTTGGAACACAACACCCGCTGTGGAAGCAGCCGTGCAAACTGGCCGAGGACCACATGATACCTGCAGATGGCGGGAAGGAAAGATGGAAAGAACTGGGGCCCTTGTTCATCCAGTTAAAACCCAGAGACCAAACTTTGGGGCTTTTTTAATTTATGATGGAAACAAAGAATTTTTCTTATTGTTAAAAGCGGTTCAATTGGAGTTTTCTGTTACTCAGGGCCACAGTGTCCCCATTGCAACCCATTTCTTCTTATTTGGCTATTCTTATCACAGATGATCCTGAAAAAGAGCAAAAAAAAAAAAAAAGGCAATATTGGGTCATTCGTTCAAGGACAGAAGAGACCTTGAAGCTGGGAGCTCTGCTGAACAACAGGAAGTCAGTCTGGCTCCTTAAAGTCGCCTCCCTCCACCCTGCCTCTCGGGCACCAAGCAGGAGGAGTGACCAACAATGAAGAAGGAGTAAGTAAATGAGGAGTGCGTTAGTGACATTGGAGCCATTGGGGCCTTCTTACAGCGGCATGACCTGGGAAGAGCTTTTCTGGGCTCAGAATACTTCTGTCTTAAGATAATTATACACCAGCCACCAGAGGCGTGGTCTGATGTCACGTTTTTCATGCCCTGTTTTCTTCACACTTGAGCTACACATCTCTTCCTGTTTAAGGACCAGCACCAGTTCTCAAGCAAAAATCTAATGATGCAAGTCTGTTCTTCTCACATTGCTTTAGAGAAAGAACACTTACAAAATTCCACCCATAACATGTCAGGGCATGGCAGGGCTTCCGGAAAACCGTCTGTCGCAGCCTCTGGCTAAGGAGGGGACTTAGCACAGACGGGTTAACATCTGTGCGTGGCAAGCCCTCACTTCCACCATTACCATCCGGTGCACGCGTCAGCCTCAAAAGCGGGTCTCGTTTATCCCAATTCACAGATGCCTGAAAAGACTCAGAATCTTAAGTAACTTTCCCGAGGTCAATTCTAGATTTCTAATCCACATCTTTCTGATGACACAGCCAGGACTCTGCCAAGGCCTTTGGAGATATGTGATGAGAGAATTAAGGATTAATTTAATTGTTTACCTATTATCTTTCATTATGTGTTTGTTGTTTTTTCCAAAGCAAAGATTGCAATTTTATAAAACACGAACCCCAGCTCATTTGGATTTTGAAATTAGCCGTCGCCAAAATATATGGAACTGAATACATTAAAATTGAAGTGTCCCCACTCCTTGCTCCCCATGGTATGTGGGCCACGTGCATCCACTCTCAGAACGACTTTCAAGGGGACATTCATCTAAATGAGACACCGTCCATAGTTACATACACACACACAACACACACACACACACACACACACACGCACACACACACACACAGTGGGAGACCTTTCCATGGCAGCAAGAGCTGAAGATCTCTGCCGCATCCCACCAGCACCAAACCCAAGGAAATGGGTAAATTAACTCCGCATGTGTGCATTTTCATCTTCAGCACGTGGCAACATCTTCCTGCCTTTCTTTGGCGGTGTCCGTGATTTTGTACATGAAGAAAAGGATTGTGATCCTTAGCACTTTTTCACTCTCAAGGACACCGCTTTGTAAACACATTCAGATACGTCTCTCCTTGTGGGCACAGGGACCCCGTGTGCAAACCCCTTTCTCACTATGTGTCTCACGGCGCTCTGTCACACCTGTGTCTGTAAAAACAAGTCCGTTTTCTCAATGGTTTTCACTTAACCACAGCCAATGCTACCTAGAGCTAAGAGCTTATATTTTGCATATCTCACAGTTAGAAGCCCATTGACAATATGCTTTCTGATAAAGTTTAACCTTTGTTTGCTTTAGATGTCTCTGGATAAAATTATTGAGTCATTTTTATTCACTATAAAACATCAGAGAATTAACTTGCAACACGTGGGAAGACGTTGGTGAAAAAGGAAACCCTATGAAGTGTAAAGAATTTGAGCTAAAACTAGTGGGATTATTAACATTTGAAAATTATGAACGCTGCAGGAGCACTAAAGCATTTTCATTTTTAAGAGCATTCTATCAGAAGCACACTCTGAAAACGTGCAGAATTTGGGACCTGTACAGTGAACAGAATTGAAATCGGATGAAGGCATTCACACCCTCAAAAGATTTTCTCGCCTTTTTTGTTTCTTTTTCCTTTCTTGCTAATAAGTACTGAATTCAAATTTTGCTAGTACAAAACTAAGGTCTTGCAGAATCTTACGCTTCTGTAATAGTCTTGAACTACCTTATTCCAGGTGTGTGTGTTCATGGAGATGCATGTCTACATGTGCATATGCTTGTATGCACGATGGAGTAACCACTTAATTCAAGGGGTTGCACCTTTAACCACAGCAGATAGTCTTTGGTTGTTGTAGGTGGTTGTTTTGTTAGATCTAAGAGTTTCTAGGATCTCATTGTTTCATGAGCCAGTCAGTGTTCATAGAGGCAACCTTCAGCTTTTTCTGTAAAAGAAGTCAAACAAGGGTGTGGATGACTCAGACTCATGGATAGTCTGCTTAGCTGCACCAGAGACTGGTCCAGCGACCATGGGCAAGTTCTAGAAACCCGACTCCTCTTCAGAAAAAGAGCAGGAAAGCTACTCTCTTCCAATAGATCATTTCTTTTTCACTTGCTCGTAGCTGTGAAATCAGCTTGCTCCTGATTCCAGGAGGCAGGAATCCCATGGGGGGACCATCTCTCCATGCTGCCAAGCAATCAGCTTCTGAACTTGACTTTTTACTGTCAACAGCTCCCACTCTTCCAGCTAATTTTAATGAAACATTGTTGTAATCTTTCGTGAAAACTAGTTTTAATATTATCCAATGAGGACACACTAGCCAATGTTCTTGGGAGCTAACCTAAGACTGAAACTGAGCTTCCGGCGCTTTGATAAAATAATCTGATGATTATTTTATGATGTAACGAAGGACAGTATACTTAAAACACTCTTTTCTGAGATGGAAATAAGGGAGACTGGCACTGGCTCCCTATAAACTTAACTCCTCACCAGGCTCTATATCAAGAGGGTAAGGTGCACCTGCGACCACATTAGGTTTTTGTCCATGTGAGTCACGTCTACAAATATTTACAAGGTTGAGAATGAACACTGATACATTTTAGAATGTTTAATAATTTATGTTAACAATAATATATAAAAGCAATGATAAATAAATATTGTTTTTAACCTGTTTTTATAACTATATTTTCAAGAAAAAAAGAAGCAGTTTAGCAAGAAGAATGGTGTTATTCTAAATCTGGCTTCGACGTAGAGAGCTGGACTCCCATGTCTGCTTCAGTGTCTGGTCTGTTGCTGTCTGTAGTTTGGGTTGAAGTAGCTGGAAAAGGGAGAAGTGTTTTAATAGTCCTTTTAAATACCTGTGGATATGCTTCTTTGTTACCACGAAATGTGACAGACGTTACTATGCTACCGTTAACTGCACTGTGGGATCTGAAAACCCCTGCACGAACACTTTGTAGCATCTCACATGTGAATCCATTGGCTAATCTTACATTTTGAGTGGATCTTTTAACCCGTTCGTGGTTTCATGACATTGTGCTCTGGTCATTCGGAAAAATCGTGCAAGTGACATATTTTGTTATACCATATTTGAAAATTACAATCATTACATACCACTGACTTCATCAGAAGAGAAAAGCCTTTACGACTTGGAAAACTGTGCTCATAGCAGTAAAAGCAAGTTTTCAAAAAGGTGCATTTTCATTTTCAAAATCAAATGTCATCCCTGGCAGCAAACGCTGCTAGTTACTTTCCTTGTCCACCTCAGCTGATATTCAGGTCTTAATGCCCACAGTGGGTCCGTCAGTTGTTCTTTGCAATAAAGACGGTGCTCTGCGGGGGAAAGAGGCTAGTTTAGCTGGCAACCCAAACAGCCTCACACTGCCCCCACAGAGAACAGGTGCACCTCTGTGCACACCCTTCCCATTTCCTTGCACAGAATGCTGAAAAGACACACTCCCAGGTCAAGAATGATCAAAATGAACAATTTCTACACACCGTCAAGGCCATTCGTTAAGTACAGCCGGCATTATTATTTTTTCCTGGGAGCACATGGCAGTGACGCATACCGTGACGACCAGCACACTTAGGGGCTGCTGCCTGGATTTGGGCTCAGACCCCAGCAGTTTGTTTATAAGGATTTTGGGGTTCACCAGGTGCCTATGTACCTACCACATTGTGAAAATTGCTCAATTAGGGGCACCTGACTGTCTCAGTCAGTAGAGCATGAGATCTTGGGGTTATGAGTTCAAGCCCCACACTGGGTGTAGAGATTCCTTACAAATAAAATCTCGACAGAGAGAGAGAAACAGAGAGAGAGGAAATCGCTAAATTAGATGCTGGGAGAGGATTTAAAATAAAAAGCAATTATTTCACTAGAAATCTAGGAGAACTCCAGGAACAAACAGAAATAATTCAAGTGCAGGCCTAGTGGTAGGGGAAGATCTTTAGCTACCAAAATGGCCAGATGTATGATGTACTTTGAGACGTTTGCCTGGAAAGGCCTAGTAGCTTACAGACTCCTAAGTAGTATCTATAGTTTGAATTGTATCTACCAAATTGCAAATGAGGAATGAATGGGCATTCATTCATTCAGATCATTCATTCATTCAAATGCCGGTGTGCTAATCAGAGTGTAGCAATGTGTGTGTCCTGCTTTTCAAGGAAAGGGCTACTTCCTGCCTGTGGCTCCACTGGGAGTAGGCTAGGGAAGGGTACCTGATTCTCAGTATATTTGGAATTACAGTTAATTTCAATAAAAGCCAGTGTTCATTTTGGAAAGAAAAAAAAGGGAATGTGACTTGCATCCTGCAGAAAATGAAATGACAAAAATTTTAGGAAGCAAAAAGCTGTTCTATCAGTAAAGTAGGTAAAATTTGTAAAATGTTAGTATGTAGGCAATCCACATTTCAGGCCATAAATCCATTTTTTAAGCAAACAAAGACAGTAAAAGCTAACAATGGTTAGAGCTGCAGTTAATCTTTAGAATTCAATTTATGCCTTGGCAGTTCACTCTGTTTTTTGGTGAACACACGTTTCTGAAAACTTTTTGGCTTCAATTCAGGCAAGAGCAAAACAAGGCTGAGAAGGTACAGCATTATGAGACTCTCAGATTAATGCCGAAGACGGCAACTCCCAGCACATTTGTTTTAAAGGTTGTGCATCTGATTATGAGTGCCTTTAATAAGCTTTTTTTGGAATAAAATGGGATAGATCTAAAAATGGAAAGTAAATGCATTGCTAATGTGTATTGATATTTTAAGAATATTGGTGTTTCCACAACTGGTTGGTACAGAAAATACATTATGAAGTATTTGCAGGCAAGGTGTTTTAAAGTCTTGTTTGGACCATTTGTTGATCACTTTATGACTGTTTAATAAGCCATTAAGGAGTCTACATAACTGCAACATAATTATTTATTAAACCTTTTACAACGAAATGAGCACTTAGAAAGAGAGAGCTGTCTCTACTGTGTCTGAACCAATAATTATAACGTATTTACCATGTGTTTTTTTGTGTCATTGAGGCATGGGAAATTGTGTGTGTAGTGGTTTCACATTTTATCCATAAGGGTGGTTATTTTATAAATGTGCTAAATCTAATTAGAACATGTATAGCCAAGAAAATCAGCCACCAGCACAAAGCTCCACCCACCTGGCCATTTGTTGCCTGATGTCACTTCCTTTGTCCCAGAATAGACAGTGACTGTGTCTGGTTAGCAGCATTGGGCAGCATGTCCAGAATAAAGAAAAAAATGGGGTTTTTTTTCCCCTCAGAATTTCCTGGTGAGAAGAATCCACGTACCTGCTGTGGTAGGAGCTGTTACCCCGTCACCTTTGGGTGTGCGCAGTGTGGTCTGAGGGTCCTACCAGGGGCTAATTCCTACAGTCCCCAGGGGTCTCGGGGAGCTTCTTGAAATGACCTTTTCTATGTAACTATGTGTGTATTTCATAATGTTCAGGATGTGAATCAACAATATAACCTAGGAAATATAAGAGGAGAAACGAAAATTACAGGCCGGGAAAACCAAGACCCCCCTGCCCCAAAGCCTGTACGGACTATATATTTTTATATATAAAGATTTAAGCGTTCAAATAACTCTTAAAAATGAAGTAAATGCATGAACCCAGGTGGTATCTGTTTTCCGTAGTCTGACTTACTTCCCTCTAAGCGTCCATGTTGTCACAGAGACAATTCATCTTTTTTGTGGCTACATGATATTCCGTTAGACAGACACACACACACACACACACACACACACACACACCCCATGTCTTCCTTATCCGTCAGCTATGGATGGACACTTGGGTCGCTTCCAACCTTGGCTGTTGTAAATAGCACTGCGGCAAACATACAGGTACATGTATCTTTTCACATTTGTGGTTTTGTTTCCTTTGCATCAATACCAGTAGTGGAGTTAGTTTGGTAGTGGAATTATATGGCAGTTCTATTTTTACCTTTTTGAGGCACCTGCCTGCTGTTCTCCACAGTGGCTGCACCAGTTTGCATTCCCACCAGCAGTGCAAGAGGGTTCCCATTTCTCCACATCTTCGCCAGCACTTTTTATTTATTGTCTTTTTGATTCTAGCCATTCTCACAGGTGTGAGGCGATATCTCATTGTGGTTTTGATTTGCATTTCCCTGATGAGGAGTGTTGTTGTTGAATATCTTTTCATGTATCTGTTGGCCATCTGGATGTCTTCTCTGGAGACATATCTCCCGTCTTCTGCCCATTTTTAATTGATTGTTTCATTTTGGGTATTGGATTGTATCTGTTCTTTGTATATTTTGGACACTAACCCTTTATCAGATATGTCACTGGCAAATATCTTCCCCCATTCAGTAGACTGCCTTTCCGTTTTGCTGATTATTTCCTTCACTGAACGGAAGTTTTTAATTTTTTTTTTTAAGTTTATTTATTATTTTTTGGGAGAGATAGAGACAGCATGAGTGGAGGATGGGGGCAGAGAGGCAGGGAGATAGAGAATCCCAAGCAAGCTCCAAGCTGTCAGCACAGAGTCTGATGCAGGACTTGAACCCACAAAACTGTGAGGTCATGACCTGAGCTGAAATCAAGAGTTGGACGCTTAGCTGACTGAGCCCCCCAGGTGCCCCAAGAAGCTTTTTATTTTGATGAAGTCCCAATAGTTTATTTTTGCTTTTGTTTCCCTTGCCTCAGGAGACATATCTAGAGAAACGTTGGTATGGCCGATGTCAGAGAGATTACTGCCTGTGCTGTCTGCCAGGATTTTGTGGTTCTAGGTCTCACACTTAGGTCTTTCATACATTTTGAGTTGACTTTTGTGTATGGTGTAAGAAAGTACTTACAGTACACTCTTTCTGCATGCAGCTGTCTAGTATTCTCAACACCATTTGTTGAAGAGCTTGTCTTTTTCCCATTGTATATTCATTCCTGCTTTGTCAAAAATTAATTGACCATATAGTTGTGGGTTGCCTTTGGGTTTTCTACCTTGTTGCCTTGATCTTCGTATCTATTTTTATTCTGTTTTCATGATTACAGCTTTGTAGTATAACTTGAAATCTGGAATTGGGATACTTCTGGCTTTGTTTTTCTTTTTCAGTTGCTTTGGCTAATCAGGGTCTTTTGTGGTTCCATACAAATTTGAGGATTGCATGTTCTAGCTCTGTGAAAAATGCTGTTGGTATTTTGATAGGGATTGCATTAAATGTGTATATTGCTTTGGATGGTGTGGACATTTTAACAACATTGGTTCTTCCAATCCACGAGCATGGAATGTCTTTCCATCTCTTTGCATCGTCTTGAACTTCTTTCATCCGTGTTTCATAGTTTTAGGGTACAGGTCTTTCTTTCACCTCTTTGGTCAAGTTTATTCCTAGGTGCTTCATTATTTTGGGTGCATTTGTAAATGGGATTATTTTCTTCATTTCTCTTTCCACTGCTTCATTTTTGCTGGATAGAAATGCAACAGATTTCTGTATGTTGATTTTGTATCCTGCGACCTTACTGAATTCATTTATCAGTTCTGGTAGTTTTTTGGTGGAGTCTTTTGGGTTTTCTCTATATAATATCATGTCACCTGTAAACACTGAAAGTTTTACTTCTTCCTTACCAGTTTGGATGCCTGTTATTTCTAAATTTTTTTTAACGTTTATTTATTCTTGAGACAGAAAACATGAACAGGGGAGGGGCAGAGAGAAAGGAAGACACAGAATCCGAAACAGGCTCCAGGCTCTGAGCTGTCAGCCCAGAGCCCGATGCAGGGCTCCAACCCACGAACTGTAAGACCATGACCTGAGCCAAAGTCAGACGTAATCGACTGAGCCACCCAGGCGCCCCTGGATGCCTGTTATTTCTTTATGTAGTGTAATTGCTGTGGCTAGGACTTCCAGCAACATGTTGAATAAAAGTGGTGAGAATGAACATCCTTGTCTGGTTCCTGACCTTAGGGGAAAAGCTCTCAATTTTGCACAGGAAGTCTACTGTTAACAATAACAAACAGAAAATAGCAAGTATTGGTGAGGATATGGAGAAATTGGGAGCCTCGTACATGGCTGGTGGGGAATGTAAAATGGTGCCACTGCTATAAGAGACGGGATGGCCGCTCAACAACTTGAAAATACTCTCACTATATGACCCCCAGTCCCAGTCCTGGGGTGGATATTCTCGAAAGAATTCAAAGTAGGAACCTGAGAAAATATCTGTACACCCTTGTTCACAGCAACATTATTCACAATCGCCAAAAGGTGGAAACATTCCAACTGTCCATCAACGGATCAACAAAATGTGGTGTCCATACAGTGGAATACTATACGGCCTCTAAAAGCAAGGAGATTCTTGGGGCACCTGGGGCGCTCAGTCGGTTAAGCATCTGACTCTTGGTTTCAGCTCAGGTCATGATCTCACAGTTCATGAGTTTGAACCCCACATTGGTTTCTATGCTGGCAGTGTGGAGCCTGCTTGGGATTCTCTCTCTCCTTCTCTCTGCCCCTCCCCTGCTTGCTCACTCTCAGTCTCTCTCAAAATAAACAAATAAACTTTAAAAAAAAAAAAAAGCAAGGAAATTCTGGCTGCAACATGGATGAATCTTGGAGACGCTAGGGCTAAGTGGATAAGCCAGTCAGAGAAGGACAGTGTCTGATTCCACTCATACGAAGTACGTTGAGTAGTCAGATTTATACAGATGGAAGTACATTGGCAGATGCCAGCCTCTGGGGGGCAGGTGAATGGAGAGTTAATGTCCAGGGACAGGGTTTCAGTTCTGCAAGATGAAGAAGGTTCTAGAGATAGATGGTGGTGATGGGAGTATAATAATGTGAATGTACTTAATGCCACTAAACTGTATACTTAAAAGTGGTCAAAATTGAAAATTTTATCTTATGGATATTTTGCCCCGATTTTTTAAATATTTAGAAATCGACAAAAGTCAATAACCAGTCGATGTTCAAAATTTCCCAGTTGTCTCATAAATGCCTTTTTTGCTGCTGTTGGTTTATTCACATCCAGACCCAAACAAGGTCTACCTGCTGTGTGAGGCCCATATGCTTCTTACATCTTTTCTGGCCGCTGTCTGCTCCCCTTCCCTTCCTTCCACTCTCGCTGCGTGTTTACTGAAGGAGCCAAGTCACTAGTTGTGTAACCGTTCCCACATTCGGCATTTTGCTGATTGCATCCATATAACTGTCTGTCCCTGGATTTTCTGCAAATTGATCATTTTTTCTAGAACCGTGCCATCCAGTGGAAGCTTCTGCAGTGGTGGGAATGTTCTACTTTGGCACTGTCCCCGGCAGCAGCCACCAGCCACGTTGTGGCTGCCGAGCACGTGAAGTGTGGCTTGTGCTGCTGAGCAATGAATATTTAACTTAAAGTAATTCAATTTTTTTAATTTTATTTTTTATTTTTTAAAATTTGCATCCAAACTAGTTAGCATATAGTGCAACAATGATTTCAGGAGTAGATTCCTTAGTGCCCCTCCCCTATTTAGCCCATCCCCCCCTCCCACAACCCCTCCAGCAACCCTCAGTTTGTTCTCCATATTTGAGTCTCTTATGCTTTGTCCCCCTCCCTGTTTTTATATTATTTTTGTTTTCCTTCCCTTATGTTCATCTGTTTGGTCTCTTAAAGTCCTCATATGAGTAATTCAATTTTGAATACTTTCTTAGACCCAGGTCTAGAACAGCACAGTCCCGGAGGCTTGATCAAATCCACGCTTTTTTGCTGTTGTCCGAGAAGCACTTTGACGGGATGTTTGCTCGGGTGACAACCGACCCACCGCAGACTCCAGCCCGGCGCCAGGGCGCTGGGCTGTTGCCCGGTGGTAGGCCCTTCCCCTGCGGCCCTTACAGTCGTGCCTGTGGGTGCTCCCGCTCACAGCCTCTCTGGGGGCCGTCGGGCCTCTCTCTATCCTCAGAGCTTCACCTGGCCACGCAGCCAAGTACCCGGTGGTGGCATGAAACCAGGCACCTTCCTCAAAACCCACCGCTTCCTGCCGGGTTGGGTCCGGTCCTTCCGGAGCACTTATCTTCTGTGGCGTATCCACAAAACCATCGCCTTTCTGTGTCGTCCTCAGGTCCCCTAAGGGACCTGAATTTCAGGAATATATGACTGTCTCAAGATACCCTCCTGGGCTCCTCAGTGCATCTACCCATCCACCTGCTTTGAGACGGAAATTCTGACACCTGTTAATACCCACCTCACGGTTACCAGCCATCGGTTCTGTTAACAAAAAAGTCAACTCCTCCTCTTCCTCCTTCCCCCTCCCCTCCTCCTCCCACTCCTCTTCCCCTCCTGCTCCTCCCTCCTCCCCTCCTGCTCCTCCCTACTTCTCCTCTCCCTCCTTCCCCTCCTCCTCCCCCTCCTCCCTCTCTTCCTCCTCCCACTCTTCCTCCCCCCACCTCTCCTCCTCCCCTCCTGCTCTTCCCTCCTCCCTTCTTGCTCCTCCCTCCTCCCCTCCTGCTCCTCCCTACTTCTCTTCCCCCTCCTTCCCCTACTCCTCCTCCCTCTCTCCCCTCCTCCCCCTCCTGCTCCTCCCTACTTCTCCTCCCCCTCCTTCCCCACCTCCTCCTCCTCCTCCTCTTTTCCTCCTCCCACTCCTCCTTCCCCACCTCTCCTCCTCCCCTCCTGCTCTTTCCTCCTCCCTTCTTGCTTCTCCCTCCTCCCCTCTTGCTCTTCCCTACTTCTCCTCCCCCTCGTTCCCCTCCTCCTCCTCCCCCCTCCCCTCCTCCTCCCCTCCTGCTCTTTCTTCCTCCCTTCTTGCTTCTCCCTCCTCCCCTCCTGCTCTTCCCTACTTCTCCTCCCCCTCGTTCCCCTCCTCCTCCTCCTCCTCCCGCTCCTCCTTCTCCCTCTTCTCCTCCTTTGAACACACTTCTCCTTGGGGCATCTGGGTGGTTCAGTCAGTTAAGCGTCCGACTTCGGCTCAGGTCATGATCTCGTGGTCCGTGAGTTCGAGCCCCACATCGGGCTCTGTGCTGACAGCTCGGAGCCTGGAGCCTGCTTTGGATTCTGCATCTCCCTCTCTCTCTGCCCCTCCCCTGCTCATGCTCTGTCTCTGTCTCAAAAATAAATAAAAACATTTAAAAAATTTTTTAAACACACTCCTCCTTGAAGACAACATGAATTCTTCCCAGATAACAAGACTACATCTTATTTTCTTCTTACTGGTGAACACAGGATTGTTTCCAGTCACTTGCTACTTTGCAGAGTGCTGGAGTCAGTCACCTCTTACACACACTTTAAACACATGCAGGTACGTCTTTAGGACAAACCCCAGAAGTAGGATCGCATCTGTGATGGTGACAGACGCAGCCCAGCCACACTATAGCACGTGCTCCCACCTGTGCCTGCGTGCGGACTCCCAGTCCACAGAGCACGTTGTCCACGTGTGGGATTTGTGCAGTGCTCTTATGTCACAAGTGGTGTCGCAGAAGGTTCAGCATCTTCTCATGCACTTAGGGGCCATTTGTGTCCCTTTCCTGTGGACCAACCTGTTCACTTCCTTTGCCCATTTTTTGTTGGTCGTCTGTCTTTTTCTTATTGATTTACAAGGCACTTTACATATTAGGGAAATTAGTCCTCCATGATATGAAGTTGCCTTTATTTTAACTGTAGTTGAATTAATGAGTCTTCATTAGTTTTCCCCACCCCAGGTTGTAAAGGAATTTGCCCGTGCTTGATTCTAGTATTCGCATAGTTTTTTTGTTTGTTTGTTTACATTTAATTTTTTGGTCCATTTGGAGTCTCTTCTAGTATTAGGTGTAATACGTGAACCAACGTTCACGTTTTCTGGTTGGCCCTGAACTTTCCTCTGTTCCACTTGTCTTTCTGTCTGTCCATCTGTCGGGCTCCGCACCACACCACCTACCCACTGAGGCTTCACGTTTGGGGTCTGGGGGTGCTGGGACCCCTTCCGTGGCTCTTCTTTTTAGGAATTCTTGGACATTCTTTATTTTTCCTTATCAACCTTGAAATTAGCTTGTTTTATTTTTTAAAAAGATGCTGGCAGTAATTTCAATGGGTTCATATTAAATTTATGTGATAAGTTAAGGAGGGTTTGTATCTTCCCGGCATCAAGACTCCTGATTCAAGGGGGCCGTGTGTTTCCTTCTGCCTGAGCCTGCACGTATTTCTGCTGTGTGAAAGCTTCCCTCACGCACGATTCCCACATCCCTTCTTGACTTTACTCTAGTTTTGCCGTGACGGCTGCTGCCGCCATTCTTTTTGCTGTGATCAGTGGGGGTCTTTCCTTCCATTTGCATTCCAATTTATTGTTTGTATCTGTGATGGATATAGATGTTCAAATATGAATACACGACAACTGGACTGTGGTCTTCAAGAATGTGGAAACCAAAAAAAAAAAAAAGGCAAAAAAAACATAACCAATGGGGGATTGTTCAGATTGAAAGGAAGCTCAGGGCACGTGATAAGCTTACGCGACATGAGATTCTCGTTGGGACCTGGAGTTTTGAAAACATGCAAAGAACGCTTTGGGGACAAGTGGGGAAACTTGTGCGCGGGCTGTAAACTGGGCATCAGTGTGGAGTCGAGGGCACGGTGCCTGGGCCGGTTGGACGACATCCTCGTTCTGGGACACGCCCGGGGCTGGGCGAAGGATCGCCAGTCTGCAGTTTACTTCCAAATGGTTTGGCAACAAGTGAAATTCCCACACACAGACGCGCACATGTGGGCAGAGGGGCAAACTTGGAAAAATGTTAGCAGTTGGCGAATATAAAGTGTCCATTGTGTTATTCTCTCGGCTGTTCTGGGAGTTTGAAATGTTTCCAAATAAAAAGTCGGGGCCAAAGAGAGCATCTGTGTAAACCCTTGGCACGTCGTAGGTGTGCAGTGATGATGTGGCTGGTCACACCCCAGCGGGACCAGAACTCTGCGGAGAATATAGAGGGTTTTATGCATCCGTGGGGCGTCTCCCTCCCCGCTCCCTGAAGGCCCCCGGGTCGGGGAGCGGGTGCAGGCCTGGATGCTTTATCGCTCAGTTCTCACTGATCACAAGAGTCCTCTGGGCACCGCTCCCCCTGCCGCCCACAGAACTGGTCATTTCTGTACGAACATGTCCTGATGGGCTACCTTCCGAGGTTCGGTGAATGGCGCAGTCTCTTCCCGGCGCCCCCACCTGCGGCCTGCAGCTGCTGAAGCCCACCCCGGGCCCTCCATCCTGCCTGGGCAGAGACGAAGACACCCCAGAGAGACAGCGATGAAGGACAGACGGACAGACGGACACATGCACAAGTGAGGTGCACTTGCCTTGTGCTGTCTCTTCCGTGAGAAGACTTTTCACCATCATGAGCTGGAGGCAGAGGGGGAAGGGCGCCCACAGGTGCCGAGGGGAGTGAGCTAAGGGGCGGCCGGTGCCAGCGGGGCAGGCAGTGACGGGTGTCCAGAACCACCGCCACGCCCAACGACTGCGAGGGATCTGGGTCACAGAGGCAGCGGACACCAACGTGGGGACATCCAGCTGGATGCTGAGCAGAGAGGGCTGGCGGGTGTGAAGGCAATGCTACGTGGGTGAGTGTCAGGCATGGTGCGAGGGGCAGCCCCGGGGGCCTCAGAGGAGCCGTGCTGGACAGAGCAACGATGGAGGGTGGCTTGCGTGTTGTGATGAGGTGTGGGAATTGCCCCAGTGAAAGCAAAGCAAACTCACGGGTCCCGTCGGCAGGGACAGGAGAGCTCGGGAACGAAACCCTGACTGAGCCGAGTGCAAGGCCACACAAGGAGCGACCACCCTGAGCACTTACAGAGACCCCGACGCTGGCATCTCACCAGGACCGTGCAGCCTCCACCCCCAGGGACACACGGCACCTCTGCACCAGCCGTGTGTCAGGAGTCCCTGCCTCTGTCTGCTGTCGGCCGTGAGGGATTCCAAAAGGTTTGGAAGGATCAGTATGTTCTAGAAAAGGAGGAGGAGGCATCTCAGGAGAGGAAAATGATGCCAAGAAAAACAGGCCTTGAAAATTATTCTGAATGTAAAATTCATTATCCCCTGAAACCTATATGATAAAATTAATTAGTCGTGTGCCTGGGTTTCCTTTGTCCGTCTCTAGGGTGTCACCTGCATGGTTTTCACTCACTGGGTAATGGCCGTGTAAGCACAGCTCCACTCGGCTGAGTGTGGGCCAGCGCCCTCCTCCACAGCCTGGCAGCCAGTGCCGCCCAGGCCTCTCCGAGCACGAGACCTTGGCAGGGTCTGGTGGGTGACAGAGACAAGGCCTGCGAGTCGGGCCCAGGGGGTAAAGGGAGAGCAACGTCGGAGGAACCAGCAGCATCGAGGAGGAAAGTTCAGGTCAGTGAGGTCGGAGTTTAGGAAGCACGAGAGGGGCCCAGAGGTGGGCACAGGCCTGGGTACCCGGGACCAGCGGGCACCAGCAGAAGCAGCCACATCGGAGCAGAACGGGCCGGGACATCCCAGACAAACTGGTCGGAAAGTCCCCGCTGCCCCACCAAGGGAACCACAGGCAGATACGTAATGACCTCCCAAGGCTTTGATGACAGCTGATCTTCTCTGTCACCGGGCCCGGGCGGCTGGAACCTCCATTCTCTCACATTAAGAAACCAAAGCTCTGGGCGTGTTTTGTCCGACAGACAAGATCCCACTTCTGTTTTGAGGACATCGAACAGTTCAGGAGAAAAACACGAGATATCAAATTGTTGACGCCACTTCAGGTAAGTCCTGTCAACATCCCCCCACCCCCCGGCTGCCCGGATCGTGGGACAAGCCCTGGGAACGAGGCCACCGATGCCCGCCCGGCTGATTTGCTGACTCCCACCCGAGAGGGCGCGCACTTGGACCGGCCCAGTGGCAGGACACCAGCCTCGCCTGGGGGAGGGTGACAGGGCGACTGCCAGAAGCCCCCTGCTCTGTCACACGCAGAGCCACTGCCTCGTGACAAAGAGGGGATGGAGGTGACGTCTACCGCGGCCTGAGCCGCGTCCTCACTGCTCAGCGCTGCTGGAATATTCCCCCGGAGTTTCTATGGGTCCAAACTTCGCCCCGCCCACCCGGTAGAAAGTATTTTATGTTTTCACACAGGGTAGATTTCTATGCTTGTCAGCAAAGGCCTCCTTCTCAGGAAGACAGTCTGACTGACATATTTTCACACCCATGGAGTTTCAAATGAAGTCAAAGTCCAAGCAAAATGCCACAGCTACCGAACCACACGAGCTAAATCGATGAGGGCCTCACGGTCCTGCGTGCGGGTGAAAAGGCTGCGCACTGGGCAAGCTTTGTGTTTCCCGGCTCCCGGGGGGTGAGGGGGGAGGGCAGGTGTGGAGCGTCCCCCGCAGTCCTGTGGGCTGCTGGCTCTCTGGGAGGGACACCGTCGACGTGTCCTTGGGGCCACGCTCCTCCCAGGCCAGCATGCTGGATCAATACCTCACAAGCAGGAGGCTTCCGCCCGCAGGGAAAAGGGACAGTGAACAGGTGACCCGCCTTCCGGAGGACTTTCCACCCGCTGCAGACGCATGCAGGCACGGGGGCCTGGGCCTTCTGGAGACCTGGGGGCCATTTTTCAGTCTGCCATCTCATCACAGCCCCTGGTGTTGTTGCGGGTTCGCATTCAGTAAGGATCCCTTGGGTCCGGCGGCAGGAGACCTCGCATCACGCGCGGATCCTCGCCAGGCTCCACCAGGGACCAAGGTTTGGTAACTTTAGTTCTTATGCTGTTGCATCACCCAGAGACCTGGTGAGGGGGCTGCCAATTCTGATGCTCAGTGATTACGACAAGTGACATCATCACTGATGAGAGGGAGGTGAGGCACCAACACCGAAGTCGATAACGTGAGCGTCGTCCGCCTAAAACGGAGCCCGCGCTCCAACTGCTTGTCCCCCAGTGGGGTTCTCGGGGTCCGCTGGGGGCTTGTCCAGCAGCTACAGCGCTCAGTGCCCCTGGTTGGCTTTCCCAGGCACCCGGCAGGTCTGCCACCAGCATTCATGGGGACACAAGTGGCAAGGACATGAGTGAGACCCTGTAAAGGGCAGACACTTCCCCACGTCACTGCCGGCCACAGGTCTAGACTCCCCGTTCTGATGCTCAGGACACCCCAAGGCCAGAGGAGGGGGGCCCGGGTCCTCGTCGCCTCCGTGCTGATCAGGGAGGTGCTCGGCAGCGGTGTGCCGAGTGAGGGAGCGTTAGTGCTGCCCTTTATGAGCGCCTACTGTATGCCAGGCACTGTGCTGGGAGCCCCGTGCGTACCGTCTCCCACATTCAGCACAATGCCACAGAGCACATGCTGCACTCCACGCGTGTAGCTGTGGAAACCGTGGCTCCACGGCCGCTTCTGCCCGAGTCCCGGCCACGTGAGCAGTGGGGCGACAGCCCCAGCTGGTCTGCCTGACTCCACACCTCCGCCCTTCCTGCCCCGCACATCCCCGTCCCCCAGAAGCAGACTCGCTTCAACGGCCAGTCTGGTCAGGTTTTCCTGAACACCTGCTGCCTGTCCTGTGTGCCTCTGGGCCTGGGCGCTGTGGTGCCCGCTCCCCTTCCCGCGGTCCACGGTGAGCGCCTGCTCGTGCTCCAGGACTTGGCTCTGCGCACAGGCTGCGCGGGTCGGTTCCCTGCCCCTCTGCCTCCTGGCTGTGCAAGCGGGAGCTAGTTCCCCAAACCCTACACTTGGCTGCTCTGAGATGCAACGCTCACCGCCTACGGAGGGCAGCAGGCCGACTAAAGCCCACTCAGCATTAATGTCCACTTACCTCCCATCAGCTGTCTCCCCCTCCCCTGCTTTTGGTGTCAGATACCCCTTGTCTCTCTCTCGTGGCGGCTGGTGGGTGCCCCTGTGCTCGCCCCGGCTGCCCTGAATTTCACTGTCTGGTTCCCTTTTGGCTGACTGTTCCAGACCATCACCTTCTTGCAGAGAAAATTCTCGTTAATGTGTGTGCAGCAATTTCCTGTGTCTGTCTGGATTCCCCGGGTCCGTGCGGGTAGAAACCTGGTTTATCTCGCTCACTTTGACACCTGTATCCGTGGTCGTGGGTCCTCGGTAAGTGCCTGAGGGTGACTGAGTAGCCAGGTGGCCCATGCTGAGTAAAAAGGTGGGCCCCCACCTTGCAGATCGGCAGTCAAGGTCAGGACACACAGGACAGGCCAAGAACTAGGCGGCCCCCCAACCCGGGGTTGCTGCAAAACCTCGGGGAGGGGGCGAGGGACACATGTGGCCTGGTCCGGGAAAAGTCCAGTGACTCATTTTGAAGGTTGAAGGGCGATTTGAATTTGGGTAAGAGAAGGGACACAGAAGAGCAACCACAGAAGCCATGTGTGGAAGGAACCAGAGAGGCTGGCCCACCTGCCCGCCCTGGGACTGGTCCCGGAGCTGGGTGTGTGCACTGCACTCCCTGCCGTCACATTACGCAGGAGGGAAAGACCCGTGCAGTTGCGGGGGCCCTGGCTGCTGGGAAGGGCGGAGCGCGCAGACGCAGGGCGCCGTGGCCCTGCCAGGGGGTGCACTGAATGAAGGTCATTGCCCTTATCTCTCTCCTCTCCAAAGGTCTACCTTCTTTCTCCCAGCGGCCCGTGGAAAGGTGACCTTGTCCACGATGCCTTTGGCAGCCAGCCTCGTGCTTCCATGCCTCCACTTCATTTCTGCAGCCGCCACGGGTGCCTGTTCTTCACAGATGCTCTTGTGTCTGTGATAAGTGTCCACTGGGATTCTCTGCAGCTGTAAGCTCCCTGAGGTCCAGGACTATGTGTTTCTGGTTTTCTCCCCTGACGACTCCCTGGAAGTTCCCTGGTTTCTGCCCACGTGTCGCTGCCCGTGATGTGCTTGAGTATGGGGACGTGTCCATCATTTGTGTCCCCTGGATAGACTGCCATCTCCTTAAAGATCAGGTCTTAGCAATTTTACATCCCCAGAGACTAGGAAAGTGCTTGCACGGGTGTCCAGTGTTAGTGTTTGTTAAATCAAAGAGCAGATGAATGGATGAATGGATGAACCAACGAATGGACAAAAACACCCAACCTTCCCAGATCTGGTGACGTATCTCCCGATGGTTTAGCAAAAGCACAGCAAGCAGTCTAGGGGCCCCTGTGAGAACTGAGGGCCCTCGGGAGGGGGCAGGCAGTGGGGCTCCAGCCTGGATCCCAGGAAGGACTCCTGACCCCTGAAAATGTGACCCACCAGCAACCTTTGTCACATTCACAAAAATGGGGTATCGGGTGCACTGAAACCATAGGGTTCGTGGACACACTGCCAGAATCAGGAAGCTGTCCACCCCCACCACTCTGAGAAAACCTCTCAACCCCCCAAAAACTGTGACCCCGCATCAAGCTGCACGTTCCCACTGTGGCCTCGCTCACAAACACTGTTCACGGAGCTGTGGACACAGGAGCACCACCGGGGAGGGGTCCCACCCATACAGCATTTCCAGGTGGCAGGAAATGGCCGCTCAGCAAGAGGGGGTGCCCGCTTCCCCCTGGAACTGTCCCCCAGGTCAGACACCCTACGTGGGGGGACGTAGTCCACACTTGGCACCCCAGCGGCAAATGCGCTCTGAGCTCCGGCCCCCACAGGAGAGGAAGACAGACGTGCCTCCTGTGTGGGAAGGATGGTGTCAGCTCACAGGTGTGTAACGAGTCGGCACGGGACGCACTTTGTGGTGGAGACCTTGCGTTGCTGTGTCTGGAACATTCCAACAGCAAGGAGACAGTGCTTCCTGATGTCCCCTCTGCATTCTTCATCGAAGTTAGTAAATAAATGAGGCGCTAATTCCTGCGGATACCATTTCCTGTGGAGGCAACAAAAACACCATCTAAACCAGCCAGCATCGCCCTGGAAGGCCAGCCCCGGACCAGCACTGACCACTCTCATGCTCCCTCTCATTCCAGGATTCACTAGTGCAGCGCAGTCACCGGAGCCCCATGGAAAGAACCCTCCTCCCCTCCCTTCAAATCCCCGCTATAGAGTCTCTTTTCTGGAATTCTCCTTGTGACCCATTAGAACAGAACAAATCCAGGCACCTTCTGTGACGTTCCGATCCCACGTGGAGATGGGCAACCTCGCGTGCACACAGGGCCGTCTCCCCAGAGGACGCCAGCTCGGCCAGGAGGACTCCCCTCTGCCCCCGCCTCGTGCCAGCTCGCTCTCTGCGGGCCCTGGGGACCCCACTCTCTTGCCCATGAGCAGAAGTTGGCGTCGTGGTTGAGTACTCGGCCTGGAAGTCGCCCCCAGCAGACATGGTCTGACGCCTGGCCGCAGGAGGGGCTCACTGCTCCCCAGGAGTCCAAACCCAGACTCGTCCCTTTCTCCAGGTGACTTCACAGGCCTCCCGCACGGTTTCCTCGTGGAGCCTGTGGCTCTACAAGCAAATAGTAAGTTTTACTTCCTGCCCTCTTGGTCAGCACCTGTCACCGAAGGAGGCCTAGTGGCCTTGGTAGAAGTCGGACTGAGTGCAGCAGGACGGAGCTGTTGGCATCCAGGCTGTGATGCTGTATTTGAAATCCAAGCGGTCACAGCCTGTGGGACGCAAACATTTTTAGGGGTTGGTGAGCTGGCAGCTGGCGGGTCTCTAGTGGTCTGGTCACTGGGGATACAGCAGGGCCCCGTGTGGCCATTTGTCCAGGACAGGCACCGGGCCTGTGATGCCATCGTGGCCCCTGCTCCTACTAATGGAAGTGTCCTTCTCTCGTGCAAGGAGACCAAGTTTCCTGGGTGCCCGCGGGCTGCCAGGGTGACTCCATCTGCCATCTGAAAAGCTGGCAGGAGGGGCAGGTGGCGGAGACACCGCTGTGAATGGGGACCCGGCGCTTTCCTCTCCATCGGGTCCCAGGGAGCAGAAGCAATACTAAATTCCGTGTTCGCCCATGTGCTGGGCACCCGCATCTCTGTGAAAGCCTCTTTGTTCGCACAGAAGGAAAAGAACCCTCTGCCAGCACCGCACCAGAACCGGGAACTGGTCCTTATCAACCTAGTGGACCCGCCGATTCCCCTTCCTGACCCCATTTCGGGGGCCTCTTGTTCCTTGGGCTTCACACTTGGATGCACCTTTTCCACCCCAGCTCCTGTCTCCTTTGTGTCTGGAGGGTCCTCACTGTGTCCAAGAGCCCTGCAGCCGGTGCCCCCCGCGTTCACTGACCCGCTAAGGTGCCGAGTATCAGAAGCAGACCTTACAGCCCATCTAGTCTCATCCAGATTCCTTATTCCACTGGTGAGAAGCCAGAGAGCCAGAGAGGGGGCTTCCTAGGGCCACCGTCAGAGCAGCCACCCCAGGTTTATCGTCCGTTGTCAAACATCACTTTCAAAAAAAATTTTTTTAATGTGTATTTATTTTTGAGAGAGAGACAGAGCGTGAGCAGGGGAGGGGCAGAGAGAGAGAGGGAGACACAGAATCCGAAGCAGGCTCCAGGCTCTGAGCTGTCAGCAAAGAGCCCGACATGGTGCTCGAACCCATGAACCGGGAGAACATGACCTGAGCCAAAGTTGGACACTTAAACGACTGAGCCACCCAGGCACCCCTAACATCACTTTAATCTTTGCGTTTGTTATTGGAGGACAGACCTGCTTCTGTTAAAACAATAAGAAAAGGATGCTGTTTATTTAGCGTGTATCAGAGCCCACACTGACTCCCATGATCACAGGGCTGTCTGTTCCGATGAGAAAACCAAACCTTTTAAGAAGTTGTGTCACCAATCATCGCGTGGCAGAGACCGCCTGCTGGCTGCGTACATGCCCCTGGGCATTCCTGAGGAGCTGACCCCCTGGTCCCCTGTGTCCCTTGCCTTGGAAACAGCCTCTGGACGCGAACCACAGCAGGCACAGTGGGAGGGCCCCTTAACTTGGGCAAGTGAGAGCCAAGGTTCCGGAAAGGAAGTAGAGACGCACCAGCACCCCTGGGCTCTGCCCAATTATCCACCACGTGTCCAGCCAGTTTTTAAAAATTACTCAGGCAGTGGGGTTGTCATGGGCTGAATTGTGTCTCCTCAGAATCCATGTGTTCGAGTCCTGACCCCCAGGAGCCCCAAATGTGACCTCGTCTGAAGACACAGGAGCAGTCGGACCCCTTGCTAGCTGCAGTCTCCACCTCCGTGGATCCCAGCTCTTCTCAGCCCGTGCAGAGTGTCTCTCAGCCTCAAAGCCTGGGCCCCTGCCCCCTCTCAGAGCTCACGCTCAGTCCATGGGCAAACAGATCTCACCCTGTGCTCACGTCCACATCTCCACCACGGGCACTGCCTCCACCCACATCGTCCCCCCTGCAGCCAGTAGCTAGCACGACGTTTGGAAATGTACCACAGTCTCATCACTGTCTCGCTCAGGATCTTCCAGAGCCTCCCAGCTCGCTCAAAATGCAAGCTAAAGCGTTCACGGAGTCCTCCAAGGTCATCCCTCCACACCTGACCATCACCCTCCCCCTCCTACTCCAGAAAACCGGTTGCTTATGGTTCCTGGAGCACTCCAAACTCCCTCCCACCCCATGCTTGCTCTGTCTAGAAAGCTCTGTTTGAATGTCCTCTTCTCACTGAGACCTGCCCTGGCCCGCCCAAGTCCCTCCCTGTTAACCACGCCCTGCTGTCCCCAAAGCATGTGGTGGCATTGAACATCTGCACACGGCGCTCGGATCTGTTAGTTTCCCACCAGCTCCCCCGCTGAAGTGCAAGTCCCACACGTTGGCACTTGACTTGGTTCACGCCTGCCCTGCAGAGCCCACATTACTGGCCTGGCAAGAGCCCCCCCATCTATGCACCGAATTCACGAATTCGGTGAATGAATTCAGGAATTCACGAATTCACGAATGAGTGACTTTTGCTCCGTCACCATCAACTCAGAAGAGAAATCTGCTAATCCTCCTAGATTCTAGCCAATCTCTTATCTCCTTGTTTCTCTTGCTACAAAATGGAAGCAATACCATAATACTAGCGATGCGACAAATGCACACATTTGCTTCACGAGAGCAACAGTTATTAGAAGTGTTCCAAGCATTGCTTTGGAGGAAATATAAAACACGTCTCTTCCCTGCTAAGGACCTCTGCTATACAGATGAGCAGTCACGGTAGCCTTGGTGTGTCTACACCTGCAAAGTTCAGTGTGATAGCTCTCTGTTGTTCTTTAAATGTAAACTGAATAAAATTAAAGTTTCAGTAGCTCAGTAGCATTCAGGTGCTCACCAGCCACAGCTAGCTGGTGGTTACAACCGTGGACATTCCAGATACGGGACATTGCCATCATCACAAGGTTTTTGAAAGCTTGGGTCTAAAACCTTGATTGCCTAGAATTATTCTCTGTCTCCAATTAATTTAGGGACCGACTGAGATTATTTAATGCAGAGAAAAAGAAAGTAATTTCTCCTATTTAAACAACAAAAATTAGCAGGTTCACAAAAAATATTTCAATAAACTATCTTGCCATCTGCCCAGATTCCACATGACTATGTACATGGAAAAGAAACCGTGATAAAACCAGATGACATGGGCATGAGCATCGGCTTTGGAACGTATCTTAAATCATCCCCCTAACGCTCCGTGCCGCCGTTCCTACGTTCCCGCTGCAGGCGACCGTGCGAAACCGCATCAACATTTAATACGCAGAAGTCCCCTGCGGGTGCCGACACAGCCACGTTTGTCCCGATGCCCCTGGAATCACAAAACGGCAGTGTGGAACCAGGGCTGTGAAAGGTGGTCTGACACACGTGTTGTTTCCCAGCCACATTTTTAAACCTGAAATGTGTAGGCAACCCCAATTCTCCAACTCTCCCACCTTGGAAAGGGGTTTCCAAGCCTTGGGACTCATGCATGTTGTCTGTCCCACCGTGACTCTGTTTTTGGAAACTGGAACAGGGCACTTTTCGGTTTGGGAAGGCTCCTCCCTAGCTTGTCTCCAGGAAAGCTGGTTGAGTTCATTTATGCCAAAGGCTTTACGCTTATTGGAAAGAAACTTCATCTACCGCACCTAAATGACTGTGATATGCAACTAAAATTATCCTGATGCAAACCTCATCCCATTAAGCAAAGACTAAAAGCTGAGGACGGGGAGACGCTGCCTCCAGAACCCTTGCCAAGCATCCTACCTGCTCGGCACACACGCATCAGAAATGGCATTTTGCATAAGTGGTTTTTATTCAGCGATTATTGAGAAATCACCTCTCTATCACAGCACCCCCTCAGTGGGTAATTGACAAGTGCTCGCTCTCGCAGGCAAGAGAAAATGTAACAAACTATAGAATATGCATGGAAACATATAGCATACTTCCTTTGGCTAAAATGCACAACAATTTGTTGGGAAGAGGTTTAATCTTTTGCTATGTTAATACCTTTAACCTTTTAAGAAAGACCAAATCATTGTCTTTTTGAGACCAGTGAAACTGCTGGTTTTCCCAGCTGCGTTCCCAGAAACACGTGTGGATTCAACAGTGTGTGTTAAGCCAAAGTCCCACTGGACCCTTAGTGCTATGAACACAAGAGGTGGCTAATCCAGGCTGATGCCAGGGAGAAAAATATATTTCCTGTTGGAAAAACAGTGGGATTGCACCAAAATATGTGAAATCAGCACACTTTATTTCCTCAGAAGTCGATTCTTTAGACTCCAATTTAACAATGACAAATTCTGCAGACTAAGAAAAAGCTTCATTAAGGAAGCAGAGAAGGACCTTCCTCAATGGCTGCCCTTGAAGTTTGCAAAGGAAGGTCAGACAAAAACGAGGTATGCTGTCCTCACCCCTTCCCATGGCCCGTCACACCTGTGCCATCACCTCCCTGTCTCAGTCGTCGCTGCCTTTTCTAGTTGGACCTCTACTGTGGGTTGAATTGCATCCCCACAAAAAAGTCATGTTGACGGCCAATCCTCAGTACCCCGATGTGACCCTGTTTGGAAATAAGGCCTTTAAAGGTGTAATTAGTTAAGATGAGGTCATACTGCAGTAGGAAGGGCCCCGATCCAATATGGCAGGGGTCCTTCTAAGGAGACGAGAGAGACAGACACACACGGAGGGAAGAATGCCATGTCACAATGGAGGCAGAGCCTGGGGAGATGCACCTACAAGCTGAGAGATGTCAGGGACCACCGCCACCAGACAGATGCCATGGACCAAGGCCACCAGACAGATGCCATGGACCAAGGCCACCAGATAGATGTCACGGACCACCACCACCAGAGAGATGCCACGGACCAGACCACCACCACCAGAGAGATGTCATGGACCACCACCACCAGAGAGATGCCAGGGACCAAAGCTACCAGAGAGACGTCACAGACCACTGCCACCAGAGGCCAGAGAGGTGAGGAAGTCCTCTTTCTACCTGGTCTCAGAGGAGCAGGGCCCCCAGAACGATGAAAGCATCAATTTCTATTGTTGTGAGCCATCCGTCTGTGGCACTTTGTTAAGGCAGCCCCAGAACACTCATGCCCTGTACGGGGGAGACCCAGGAAGCTGCCCCCCTTCCCAGATGGGTGGTGATGTCACTGTCCCTACAGCCGCGTCACCGCATACACGTGAGTTTAGAAGGGAACGTGAAAGTGGCTGTTATTCAGAGTGGTAGAATTAAGTATGTATTTTCTTTTCTCTAATCCTCCAATTTTATCTAATGCTGATATCTCATGTACATTTTTGTGAAGGTTAATAAAAGAAATTCATAGGCTAAGTGGGTTTTCAGATCCAAGTAACCATGTTACTGCCAGAAGGCCCCGGGAAATGCCTGATTCCACCCACATGGCTGGTGAAGGCCACGCCTGCAGCCTCTCTCCGGCCAGTCAGAGCCGTCACTCACCCTGACGTGGGGGTGTTTTGGCACCCTCTGAGATTCTGGGCTGGGGGCGAGTACCTGCCCCCATGAGAGCGTCACCCCAGCATTCTCTGGTGTCCATCGGGGGTGTTGGAAAGACAGTCAATGCAGGTGGTGCTTTTTTGAAGGGCGACTTCTTCCCCTGGCTGCTTTTCAGTTCTGTCTTTGGTCTTCGGGGTCCCACTGTGACACACCTGCCATGGCTCCCCCTTCATCTATCTCGCTTAGAGTACACTGGGCTTCTTGAATCTGAGTTGGATGTCATTTAATAGTTCTGGAAGATTATCGGCCGTTGTGTTTTCCACTATTTCGTTCCCTGTATCCACCCTTCTTGGGCTTGTGTGTCTTACGCTGTTACCCTGGGTGCCCTCTGTCCTCTGGCATTCTCACTGTCTGTCTGTCCATGGTGATGTTTGGATGGGCTTCTGAACCAGCTCCCGATCTCTAGCTTTCTCTTTTGCTCGCCTGATTTGGTCTCCAGTCTATCTAGTGAGTTCTTGGTTGACTTGTCATTTTTAGTTCTGAATTTTTAAAAATTTCTATTTCATGTTCTGTAGTTTCCAATTCCCCGCCTGTTGACTTCAGCGTGGTTTGATCTCTTACAACACAGTAAACACAATCACCGTAGAAACCACACCTACCAACTTCTGTACCCAGAACCGCTCCCGGTCTGCTCCTGGCACCCTGGGTCCTGCTTCTCACTCCCAGTGTGTCGTCCCTTCGTGTCTGCTGGTCCCCGGCTGTGTGCTGGACACAGTGCTCTGAGGAAATCACTACAGGCCTAGAGTGATGTTGCCTTCCCTCAGGAAGATTTTTATTTGCTCCTAGAGGTCACAGGCAGAGGTAGCGGTCTGGGACCACCTTAAGCCAGCGTCAAGCCCTGAGGTTTCCTGGGCACCAGTTGGTTGAACTACGGAACTCTGCAAAGCTGCTACGGCTTCCTCTGCCGAGTGCCAGCTGGGGATGGGGGAGTGGGGGACGCTTTAGCAAAACTCTCCAATCTGGTGGGCCCCAAACTCCAACCTTTTCCCTTGGCTCCACAGGGCCACCAAAGGCATACTTCAGTCCCTGTCTCTGTTCAGTCAGTGCCTAGAAGATCCAAAGAGGCCGTCCAGGCCAGAGTCTGTCTCTGGGCTCCAGTCCTTTCCCAGATGTGGTCCAGTAATGTCTCAGTCTCTTATTACTTCTCTGATGCTTTAAAAAAACTGATTGTGTTTGTTTTCTAGTTTGCTCAGGTTTTTGGGTGATCCTCTGTGGGATAGAGTAAATTATATAGTCAGTATATACTATGATATTTGCCTTTATGATTTGCAAATTATATTTGAATGTAATTATGTATATTATAAATATATATTATTATACTTGCTTTCATAATTTGCAAGTTATATTTGAACACACACACACACACACACACAGTTACCGTGGTAGGAAGCCAACCAGTCTGCCGTTACTGGAAGTGGAAGTTCCCTCAATAAGAAACTCAAGTATAGATAAAGCTGCACTTATAAAAATTTCCATTAAAAAATTCCTCTTGAAGCCCTTTAAAAATTTTCCAAGTGATAGACCTTCACGTGTATTAATTCATCCAGTGTCACTGCAGCTACCTCGGACATTATACTGTCATTATCTACAGTTTTAAATGAAGAAATTGTGGTCCAGAGACATAGAATAACTTGACCGAGAACACACAATGAGTCAGGGGCAGGGCTACAATTTAAACCCAGGCCTGCCTAACTTCCTAGCCTATTCTTTTTATCTCTGCATTAAAGACAGGATAGAAAACTGATATTTTAATCTGTTTTGTGCAAGCAGGAAAGAGTTCTTCGGGAGATGAGTGGCATTCATGAACAGCCAAGAAATCAATGGATAAAATATGCTTTCACTGCATATTTTATACAAATTACTTCAACCATAAAATTTGACAGCTTGTAAATAATGGCTTAAGAAACCCAGAGAAAAGAGGCAAAATTAATTTAGAGGCTGATTGTCCCCAGTCTTTCGCTGAAACCCCCCGTTCTCTGCCTCCCAACCCATGACGGCATCTCGTGTATGTTCACTTCATTTCCATTTTCCTTCAATTTCTCTCTGTGTCTAAATGATGGAAGAGTTACAACACAAATGTGCATTTATTTTAGGAAGTATATAGGATGAAAAACAAGCTTAAATTTTTTAAATCATTGAAACGAGTTTCTATTCTAGCAAGCACAAAGCAGTGTGGGATGGTGATGAGGAAGCAGACAGTACATAATCACGTACTTACGTGCTAAACTGAGATTTACAGTAGTCTCACCCCAAGAAATGCGTGAAGTCTCTTTTAGGAACATTACATTGCACCTTTTATCGTTCTCTTAAAATATAAGACAGTCGATTTCTTTTTGCTTTTGCAAAAACACAAATTTTAGTAAAGTATCAAAACCATCATTGAGAATCCTCACTAACTTCCGTTTGGGAATTGATCACATGAGACAGCTTCAAACAAATACACAACCTTGTTTTTCTCTAAAAGTCTTCCCATGCACATCAATCCAACAGGCAAATCTGAAACCCCGGGCACTTCCTGGGGTCCTTTTAACATGCAGCTCCTGATTCAGTGGGTCTGGGGTGGACTCCCAGGTAACGCTCATGCTGCTGGGTGTGGGACATTTTATTTTTAGGCTTCAAAGTTCAGCAGTGTAGTCCTTGAATGACATACAGGATATGTAAGAAATATCCAGTAATAGTACCAATAAAAAAATGTTCGTAATACTCTCATTATTTTTTTGATGTTTATTTATTTTTGAGAGACAGAGCAGGGAGGGGCAGAGAGAGAGGGAGACCCAGAATCCGCAGCAGGCTCCAGGCTCTGAGCTGTCAGCACAGAGCCCGACGCGGGGCTCGAACTCACGAACCGTGAGATCATGACCTGAGCTGAAGTCGGACGCTTAACCGACTGAGCCACCCAGATGCCCCGGATTTTTAAATCTAAGTAAATTTGTCTAAAAAATTAGATGAGACTTCATTAGCATTGTCTTTTAATATTATTTTCTAGCACTGCAAATAACTGTCAAGCAGGCATGTGAAACACCGTTTTTTGGTTTTTTTTTTTTGGATTTTTTTTTATTGATATGCAGAACTTCGCTTTTTGAGAGAACATCCCATGGAGCCTCAAAGAAAAGACCTCGGTAAGTGTATCTGTTATCAGAAGAGACAGACAGGGAGGCAGACAGATTGTTGTACCTTTAAGCCTACTAGGGGAGTAAAACAAAAATGTGTTTTTGTGTCAAGTAACAAGAAAAAATGGGGAAAAGTGTTAACTTGGTGTCTTCATAGGCAATACCGTATTTGTCCTCATGAGTGACAAACACTAAGTTCAGTGTGATACAGCATGCTTCCTTTATTGCCAAGTGCAACTCACTTAAAATAGAGGACTCATAACCCCAAACACAAATCACTACTATTTAAAAAAGAAAAACACATGGCCAATATCCAATGAGAGAAGGAAAGAGAGGGACAGACAGACAGAAAGAATAGAGAGAGAAAGAGAAGGAGGAGGGCGGGAGGAGGGGAAGAAAGAAAGACTAAAATAGCAAATCTCATGGTGGATGCTTGGCTGTTCCTTTTTTTATCCCCAAAGAAATGCATCTTTATTTTATCATTTACATAGATACCCAGAGCCAAGTAACTATTCAGTTCCAAAGTCTCTCCATGAACCTCTCAGGAGGAAAAATTATTCTGAATGCCCTTGGGCAGTGATGTGAAAAATAATGATCAATTTATATTGCAAACAAATCTCAGTTCTTAAAAATGGGCCGGGTTCCTCACTCACCATTCTGTCCCTTATCTGTCATGAAACAAGGACTCTTGAGGAAAAGCAAGAAACGGGCAGAAAAACAAGGTATCAGTACAATGGAGGTAGACTGTTGTATTTGAAAAGAACACAGCGATTCCTCAACATAGCCTAGTTTCTCACTGGACAGTAACAGGCACTTCATCCTCAAGAAATTTCCTAAGAGTGAGTCAAAAACTCTGTTGGCAAGGGGCGCCTGGGTGGCTCAGTCAGTTGGTTAAGCGTCCGACTTCGGCTCAGGTCATGATCTTGCGGTTCGTGAGTTCGAGCCCCATGTCGGGCTCTGTGCTGACAGCTCAGAGCCTGGAGCCTGTTTCAGATTCTGTGTCTCCCTCTCTCTCTGACCCTCCCCCGTTCATGCTCTGTCTCTGTCTCAAAAGTAAATAAACGTTAAAAAAAAATTAAAACAAACAAACAAACAAAAAACCTCTGTTGGCAAAATATTCTGAAAATTCATGAACTCCCAGTGGTTGGGTTCACTTTGTGAGCAAACGTTCTCATCCTCAACATTGTGTTTTGCTTCCTTTTTTTTTTTCATTTTTTTTTTTTTCTCTATCGGGAAATAAGCATGAACTTGTTGGAATTCGTGGCGCCAAGGGTATGGATTCAGTCTCCACATGGATGTGTCACCTCCATACTGCTTCTAAAGTCACGGACTTACTCTCTGAACGCTTAGTTATCTTTTAAGCAAATCGTGGGAAGACCGAAAACAATCTTATTTTGCATGTTTGTTGCTTTTCATTTCTGCCTCTTGACGCCGGTTTCCACCTGGTATCGTGTCCTTTCACCGAGCGCCTCTTTTAGGGTTGTTTGTAGTGCGGGTGTATTAGCTGTGAGTCCTGCCCGCTTTCACTGATGTGAAAATCTCCTTTGACAGCCTTCTTCTGAGGGATGTGTTTGCTTCCTATGAAACTGCTGTGGGTCGATAGTTTGGGGGAGGGGGTCCTTTCATGATTTTAAAGACATCCTTCCTTTCCTTTATGGTCCCTATTGTACTTCACGGGGAATCAACTTATGCCCCTGTGTTTGCGTCTCTTCTCTCCAGCTAATTTCAAGATTTTCCCTTTATCTTTGTTTTCAGCTGTGTAACTACAATGTGCTTAGTATGATTGTTTTTGTATTTATGTTGCTTGGAGTTGGATGAGCTTCCTGGATCTGTAAACCATGTTTTTCATCAAATTAAGCAGGTATTGGGTCATTATTTCCTCAAGAACATGTTCATATCTCATATCACCAGCTCCTCCTTCTGGCCTCCAATTACATGTGTGTTAGACTATTTGATAATGTCCATAGGTCCCTGAGACTCCTCTGTTTATTTTTCTTCAGTTTTTTTCTCTCCATTCTTCAGATGGAACAATATATGTTAATGTCTTCAGATTAATTACTCTTCTTTCTGACCTGCCTGTTGTCAAGCCTACCTCATGGATTTTCATTGTAGTTACTCTATTTTTAAGATCCACAACATTCATTTGTCTCCTGCTTATAACTCCCAATTCTTTGCGGAGTTTCTCAATCTGTTTGCTTATTAAGACTAGCTTTTCCTTCAAGT
The DNA here is from genome assembly GCF_024362965.1 of Panthera pardus. Lineage (NCBI taxonomy): Eukaryota > Metazoa > Chordata > Mammalia > Carnivora > Felidae > Panthera > Panthera pardus. The sequence continues at coordinate 10,296,596 of NW_026526654.1, read as the reverse complement.
CTTTGAACATATAAAAGTTCCTTTAAAATCTTTGCTAAGAGTGGGGCGCCTGGGTGGCTCAGTTGGTTAAGCGTCCGACTTCAACTCAGGTCATGATCTCACGGTTCGTGAGTTCCAGCCCTGCGTTGGGCTCTGTGCTGACAGCTCAGAGCCTGGACCCTACTTTGGATTCTGTGTCTCCTCTCCCTCTCCCCCTCCCCTGCTCATGCTCTGTCTCTGTCCTTCTCTCAAAAATAAATAAACATTAAAAAAAAATTTATAATCTTTGCTAAGTGCACACTCTGGGCCATCTCAGGGTTAATTTCTATTGACCAGTTTTTGTCTTGACTAAAGATCTCATCTTCCTGTTTCCCAATATGCCTACTGACTTTTTCAAACTGTTTTTGTTTGTTTTTCTCCAGCCACATTCAGCTGTTCATTTGGAAGTGTTGGGTGTCGGGAGTTCACTTAACCAAGGCTGTGGTTTGGCCATAGTAGAGTTAGTGAAATAAGGATGGGTTGAGACTGTTTTTAAGGCTGTGAGCATAAGGACCGACTGGACTATGAACTGGGTCAGAGAAGTTAACCCCAAGAGCTGCACAATTGTTGGAGTTAAAGACTAGAGGTTTGCACACAGGCATCTTGCAGCTACTGTCCATCCACATGACAAGAACACTGGTGGCAGGTGCTTATGGGGAAAGAGTCACAGATACAGACTATGTAACTGTGTGTGGATTGTAGATAATGTGTCCTAGAGACTGAATTCTGCTCCCCTCATCTTTTTAGTATTGACTGTTATGACAGCAGGCAAATCAGTGACTGAATGATCACCGTAAACTTGGTTTCCTGCTTTATTGGTGCAGATCCGTGGGCGTCTAGTGTTTCCAAAGGCTCTCTCACTTGGCCAGACCTAACTGTCAACATATATTTATGTCCCTTGTGGATCTTTCCAGGCCTTGGCATTAGGTTTTGCTGGGGCTGGACTAGAGGAAAGCTTACACAGGAATGTGTTCCTCACTCCTGAAGGGGTCTTTCTGGTGTCTCGTCTGGATGCCACGGGTGGCAGAGGTGGGTGTGTGAGCTCTCTCGCAGCAGGGCTGGAGCACAGACAGTGTCGACACCGCTCATGCTCCGGTTTTCTGTTTTCCTCTCGATCCCTTACCAGCTCCCGTCTGGTAAGCCCTGGCGAATCTGGCCTCGTGCAAGGACAGCCTGGCCTTGGGCCACACACAAGGGCATCCGGGCCCTCTCCTGGCATGATTCTCCCCGCTCTGATGTTTCACCCCACAGATTCCAGCTGGTTCAGGTTCCCAGAGCTCCGACTGCTGCTTTCTCAACTCAGGGGGGCCACCGTGATCTCTTTGAGCTCTAGCCGTCTGTACCACATCCGGTAAATTGTCCCCAGGCAGAGAGCAAGGGCATGAGCTCACCTCATGAGTATACTTCTGTTAAAGATCATGCTCTTGGGATGCCTGGTACCTGCTGCTTGGAAACTGCTGTCTCTCACATATTTTGTGATATTTTGCAGTTACCTGTGGCTGCAGGGCAATCTAGGAACAGTTCCTCCATCATAGGCAGCAGCCCATTATCATTTATCTTTACGTATCCAGTAAATATTTATTGAGTATCTACAATGTGCTAGACATCAGAAATGCAGGGTTGAGGGGCGCCTGGGTGGTTCAGTCAGTTAAGCATCCCGCTCTTGATTTCAGCTCAGGTCGCAATCCCAAGTTTTTGAGATCGAGCCCTGCGTCAGAGTCTGGGCTGAGAGCACAGACCCTGCTTGAGATTCTCTCTGCCCCTCCCCTGTGCTCTGGCATGCACGCTCACATATTCTCTCCCTCTCAAAAAAAAAAAAAAAAAACAGGAAATACAGGGTTGAACAAATGATGTAATCTTTGCCCTCACAAAGTTTACAGTCTAGGGGGGAAAATGGATATTAAACAAATAGCCACAGAAATAAGTCTGTAGTTAAAACTGCGATAGATGTTCGGTGTTTGAACTGTGACAGAGTACCCTTATTTACACTATGTGGAAACCTCTTCAAGTGAGTCGGGTGATGAGCAGGTGGGACAAGAGTTTGGGGACAAAGTGTCCAAGACGCAAGAGCTTATGAGAACCAAGACAAGGTTATGAGAGGAGACCCAAGGGCTTGACACTGGTACCTGGGGACCCAGTCCAAGATGGCCCCGGAATAGCCAGTGGGGCCTTGGCCAACAGTATGAGATTGTATCTTCAGAGAAGGGGCACCGCTGAAATGTTCTGAGCAGGGTCAGGTTCAGCAGCATGCTCGCACACGGGCAACAAAACCCGATCTGGTGCTCACACATCTGTCGCGCCTGCATCTTCCAAGACGGCGAGGACGATACACCTCTCAGAGGGCACTAACGCTAGATGCAGATGTTGGCCGCGAGAGAGGCAATGTGATGTAGGTCAGCATCTATCGAGACCATGAAGTTTCGGCAGTTAATCTTTGCCTTTCAAATGTTCAGGTGATGAGATCGGCCTCAAAAGTCCTTCCCATTTAATGCGTTGGCTCTTTGGGCTCCCGGCGTGTGTGGTTTGCCATAGTAAGGACCAGCTGGGGACGGAGCTGAGTTGTGTCCATCAGGCAGGCAATCTAGAGGGCAAATGCTCAAAGACACTAGGGTTGAAGAAGAGTGGAAGGAGAGGAGGACGACCCACAGGAAAATCACTCTCATACAATCACCAGAAATAACTTCTACAGTCTTCCTTGGACCCCTGACAAAAAGAGCCAGTTAATAAATACCTATTGCCGTCAAGGTTATCCTTATATGCCACTCTTCAATTTAAGCTTAAACATTTTTCTATCATCAAAGAGAAAGCCTCAAACACAGCGTCTCCAAACTCACATATCAAGTCAGCCCTTCACACGGTCGGCAAAGTGCTTATTATTTCCTTCCACTCAAGTTAGGCAATTTTTGCCCAAGAGGGACAAGTGTTGGTCAGTCTGATCCATTTTGCGTCAATCGTCTGATGACTTAAATATTTTCTTTGTGGCAAAGAGAAATTAATATTCATATGCATATGATACTTTTTCAAACTATTGCAAAAGGAGCTTGGTTCCAAAAAATTCTAAAGAGATTCTGATACAGTTACAGCCTGCATCTTTTCTGTGTAAGATACTAGCCAAAAAGATGTGTGTCTGTGTATGTGCACGCGTGTGTGTGTCTGTAGGCAGCTATACTCCCATAATCGTGTGCATATATAACCTAGCATCTCTGTGCCACCTCACATATATTTTACTCGGCTAAATTACTGAAAATAAAATGTATAGTATGATATATTGCAAACATATATTGTGTACAGTTTGTATATAAAAAAGAAAGAATGATTAAAAGTCGATGACAGACTGTTTATAAATCTTGATTGCTTCATAATTTTAACTTTGAGCAACATTTTTATCATAATTATAGGCTTTCTTAAAGCATTTATGCAGATTGTTGTTACTCAAAAGGGGGTTTATTCCATTTTGGTGTAAACTACACTTTTTTTTTCTTTATGAAATCACTCTTTGAGTTCCTAATACTCACTACTCTGCCAGAGCTGCAAAATTCAAACAGCAGGAAGTGTTTATGTCAAGAGGGCGGTCGCTGTGCCCCTGCCCATCTGCCCCCCGCACTGCCCCACTGGCTGGGGCGAGGGCGGAAATTCCCTGTGATGATCGGCATTGATCTTCAGATGCTTCTGGATTTCTCTTCCAACACTGATGCTCCTGTGAGGCCAGCACACTTTTGTACCCACTTCCCAGACCAAGAAGTTGAACCCTAGAGGTTTAAATCATGAAGGATGTTCCATTATTCAAGTCTGGGCTCACAAAGCATTAGCTCTAGCAAGGAGATACAGACACAGTGAAATCCCGCTGCCTTACTGTGAAGCCTGGGAAATTGAGGTCCCAGACTGGTGAAGCAACCATGCCCCTCATAGTCAGATGTTCGCCTGCGCTGAGCTCACGCGCCACGATGGAACCTTATTCTAGGCTGAGTCGTTCAGGGGCTTCGGTAGCATGTACATTTGAAACCAGAGAAAAGTCCTATCACCTTTTTTTCCCAAGGAAGCTTCACCTTCACCACGTGATCACAGACCTAAAAGCGAGGGAGGAAAAGAAATCCGTCACCAGAAACAAAACTAAAACAAAAGCAAACGAAGCTTTAAGGAGTACATACCGGGGACACCTGGGTGGCTCAGTCAGTTGAGCGTCTGACTTTGGCTCAAGTCATGATCTCACGGTTTGTGGGTTCGAGCCCCGCGTTGGGCTCTGTGCTGACAGCTCGGAGCCTTGCGCCTGCTTCATTTTCTGTGTCTCCTTCTCTCTGTGCCTTCCCCTGCTCATGCTCTGTCTCTCTCGAAAATAAATAAACACTAAAAAAAAAAAAAAAAATGGAAGCAGTACACACTGGACGGAAGAGAGCAGCATCAAAGGCCGACTGAGAGGGCCGGTCCAGAAGAAACACCCCAAGTCTCCCCCAACCCCACCTGCGGACCTGCTCTCCAGCAGAGGACTGTGTGCCCGGCGAGGACAAGACCCAGTTCAGCATCGGGTCCCCGGGGCCCACGCGGGGCCTGGCACACAGTTGGAGATCAGTAAATCTTTGTGAAATGGATGAATGAAGTTCTGAAAAAAGAAAAAAAAAACTCCCACACCAAAGAAGGAATAGGATCCAAAGGCTGTAATTTATGGAATAAGGGTTGCACCCTGAGTATTTCAACTGAGCTTTTGGTCAAGTCCATATCAGCCTTTTATCAGTGGAGGTAACACAAAACTTAAGATTTGGTAACAGTTTCCCAAAAGAGCCAATTTGATTACAAGACAGCAGGTGACAGAGTGCCAAATGGCTATTACAGACTGCAGGTCTGAAAAACATTCTGAGAAAGGAGAATTCATCCTAGGTTTTCAGATGAAAACACTGAAGTGTCAAGGTAGATAGAGTCCCGGGTTCCTGCAAACAGATGCCTCTGGCCAGGGCAGCCCCTGGTCAGGCTGGCGGCTTTCTCCCTGGAGAATGAGGCATGGCTTGGCCTGACATCCCTCCATCCACCCACGGCTCCCCTTTGCCGGGGAAACCCACATGAGCGTGTCCGCAGGAAGACCACACAAGAGGGCTTGGAATGAATGAATGACACGGTGATTTTTTGAGCGCCAGGTCTCGGGTGCTTTTACAGTGACCACATCATTCAGTTGTTCGATAATCCTACAAGCCAGGAGTGAATCTCTCTACTCTACAGGCGAGGGCACAGATTGGGAGAAGGGGAGTCCCTTGCTCAAGGTCGCACGGCACAGGACAGCAGAACAAAGCCAGGCTGCAGTGCAGGTGGCCTTGCACTAACTAATGCCAGGACCACCTCACTTGTGAACAAACACCTCCACGCTGACAGTGCGCACACCGCTCTCCCGGGCGCCTGCCGCCCTCAGTGCCATCCACAGGCTGGAAAGCCTTGTCTAGACTAGAGTGCACATCAACTATGAAGCAGACGAGGCCGTAAATATTAGCAACTTTACTAAGTGATTTTAGCTTTTCGAAGATCATCTGTTTCCGTTAGAATTAATCAATGGCTGAGAAGATCCTTTATTCAAACATGTATTCATATAGAGAGGTATCTACAGAGAGGAAGCTCCGTATTCATTTATGCGTGTGAGTACATCACACTCCTCCTCCTTTTACGGACAACTAGTCATTCAAGTTCTTCTCCACGGACCATATTTAACCCTTTGGTGAGGTCCTCCAATGATTACAGGTGCGAGTCTACATGAAGCCTGGAATAAAATGAACTACTGGCCCTTTCCAGCTCTGATTCGGAGACCATTTGGAGATCCCAGTTCTCTTCCTGGTCGAGAACTTGTGGACTCAGTTCTAAGGGCACCCGTTTTGCTGCGAGGGTTGCCTGCCGGGAAAGAATGGGACGGGAGAGACTTATGTCCAGGTAAATGTGAATATGGAAACTTGGGGAATCAGCAAAATTCATTATTTTACTGCTCACGACTTGGTTCGGTTTAAATCCTTGGATAAATGGCATAGAAACATATCACCAGGAGAGAGACATTATCATCTTTAACAAAGAGTGAGTAGATAGAACTTAAATAATTCGTGGGGGGGTGGATTCGAATAATGTGGAGAGCCCACTAACTATGACTATGACTGTAGACACGGCCCCACCTCCTGGAAGCTTCCTTCGAAAGAAGACTGCCCTTTCCAGCCTCTGCTCGCCTCTCCTCCCCCCTCCAAGCCCCTCCTCAGGGCTATTCCAGTGGTCTTTCTCCGGTGGGCACGGCTGCAGCACACCTAACACTGGGATCGTGTGGCCCCTCAACCACACATGGCTGTTATGTTCAGCACGTGTGACTTGCCCTCCCCTCCCCTTTATGCCTTTTACACCTTAGTAAGTCTGTCCAGTGAGGACCTGCCTCTTGCCCAGTCCTACCTTCTAACTCCAAGTCAGACATCACACGTGCTGAGGCAGCTCTGCCTGCCCAAGGTGACACTGGTCCTGTTTGACAACCCCCAGCACCCCCGTTCACTTCAGAAGACCAGCGAGGATTCTGTGGGACAATTGGAGGATGCCCGGTCGTGGTTCACTATATATACATGGGAACACGGATACATCCAGAGTACACGTCAGCATAGTCCACGACGTTGCCCACGGAGGCTGTAGTAAGCGCTTTTACGTTATAATACTTCCTTAACATTGGAAAACCATTTATTATAATTATAAGACGACGTGATTTCTTGGAGGATTTTTTTTAAGTTTATTCATTTATATATATAGAGAGAGAACACGCACACACAAGCTGGGGAGGGACAGAGAGAGGAGGAGGGACAGAATCCCAAGCAGGCTCAGTGCTGATGCAAAGCTCACCCAACAGCCGTGAGGTCATGACCTGAGCCAAGATCAAGAGTCAGACACTTAACCAACTGAGCCCCCCAGGCGCGCCCCTCTTGGAGGATTTTTAAGTAATTTCTTAGAAATATTAGTTTCAGGCAGGGACTCTCAACTCTGAATTATAATCAGAATCACTTCGGGCCTTTTTTGAAAATGCTGCTAAGTCTTTCAGGAGATTGAGTCAGTTGATCTGGGATAGGACACTGGAATGTTCTAGAAGGCAGCAGGTGATTTGAATGTGAAGTAGAGCTGCGTTCCCACTAGTCTGGATACTTTCACATGTGAAAATAGCGGGCTGTGGTCAGAGAGGGAAATCTTCACATCTTTATTTTTATGCATTTAGAATTAATTAGTCCTAGAGGCCTGTGAAAACTCTCACAAAGTTAGCACATCTGGTTTTCCATTACAATATAATCAGACTAAGTGCACACCAGAGAAGCTTCGGTTCTCTTCAAACTTCCAGTGGAATATTTGTTCTTACATTTAAAAGAGTTGGGGGAGCATTAAATTATGTTTTGATTCCATTCCATCAAGGAGACGATGAGACACAAGGAGGGGCCTTGTTTCCAGCGTGTTTAGCGTGTGCGTTTGTGGAAAATGAGAATGAGTCTCACTCAGGCTGACTGTATGGTAAAGCAGATTAAAACTAGCGTTTTGACCTCTGTTTATTATAGATAGTAGCCTAAAGACTCTTGGTCATTTTTAAAGGCCTGCCATGAGGGAATTTGCAAAACAGAGTGGAGCAGCTTTCTTTCTCCAAGGGAAAACCCTGAGAATTTTTTTTTAATCTTCACACTGATACATGTGCCTTTTATCACATCTTGTGGTATAAGCAGAATCTTCCGTTTTGACCTTCCAGCCTCAAGAATAAGTTCTAGCTGAAGACTTGGGAGGATGGTTCTGGCAAAGGGAAGGAGAAGTGTGGGGGGGAGCAGCAAACCAGAGGCCGTCCCTTTTCTAAAAATCTAACAAGAAGTCTGTTGTCCCACGGCCCTTACTTGATAAATTAGGACGTAGTCTTGTAAACATGTGCATTCCGTGGGCAAGTTGGGCATCGCCAGCAGGTGACAACTCGGGACATTTGGGGAAATGTGGGGAGACACACGTCTGTGCGTGAGTAAACGCGACCGCCCTTCCTGCGGAAAAATCAGCCAATGCACGGATTTGCCAGGAGAACCGAACGTGCAGGACCCCGCGCCCCGCAACCACGCCCCAGTGTTAATGGTGCGCGGGGACCAGACATACAAAGGGTCCGCGGGAGCTGCAGGGAAGGAAAGGGAGGCGAGGTTCTCCAAGAGCTCGGGGCCCTGCAGGCCTTGGGGAGGAGAGACCGCTGGGGAGAGGAGGGGGAGTCCCAGGCCCGCCCGGGGGCGCCTGAACAAAGAAGATGTTCTTTTGCGCCTCCGCCCTCCCCTCGCGGCAGCGAGGGCGCCGCGCACCCTCCGCCCCCGCCCTCGGCACCTGCAGGGAGAACGAGGGGATCCGACCCGCATGCCCCAGCTCGGGCCAGCGGGCAGGGGGAGCGGCCGCTGCCCCCCGCGCTCTGGTTGTGGCTCTGGGCCTCGCTGCGGCCCCGCGTGGCCGCCGACACCTGGCTGCCCTGGGTTGTGCCCGCCAGCCCCGCCACGGTGGCTGGTCGGCCTCACTGGCCGGGGCCGCGGGAAAGGCTGGCAGCGGGGCCCAGGTCGCCGGGCAGAGGCCGGGGCGCGGCGCGGGCCCGAGGGCAGCGCGGGGCTGCGCTCAAGGTCGCCGGGGCCCGCCGCAGGCGTGTGCAGGGCTGAGGCGGGCGGGCCGGGGGCGAAGGGTGGGGGGTAGGGCGGGGGCGGGCCCCTCGCCGCAGTCCTTCCCCGGCCGCGCAGCGCCTTCGGCCCGCGGGGCTTCCTTGCCGAGTCCCGAGGCCGCGACTTGCTTCCCGGAGAAGCGCGCCCCGAGGATGCGCGCCCGCGTACGCAGGGGCCCCTCGGAGCCCGACCGGGAAGGAGGTTAAGGCTCCACAGCCCCCACTGATGTGAGATGCGGGTTTGACATCTGTTTGCCACAGTGTTTTGCACTTAGCCCAACACCCACTATTAAGTGACAGATCATGGCAGCCTGTCAAAGCCGGCTGACTGGCGGCTGCGCCGCTTACAAAACCACTCAAATATTTGCAGTGTTGTACCCAATCTTTCAGTGATTTAACGTGTAAAATGTAAGTCAAAGTTTTAAATCTGGATTCCAAAATGTTTCCATTCTCCATACAGAAGGAAAGCGCTCTCAGGGTGTCTGCTGGAATCGGTCCAACCCCAGCGCCTTCGTGCCCCCCCCCACCAACCACGAGATTCCTGCGCAAAACCGGTTTTAAAAAAATGTCAAGCACCACACTCTCTTCCTGTTGTCACCGATATTTCAGGTGACATAACTAAATTGCCTTAAACTCCAAGGGAACGCGGTCTCTCAAAAGCAGATTTCAAATAATAATAATAATAATAACAACTGCCAAGTCAAGCAACCTACCTGCTTTATTTTGCATGTAACAGTTACACCCGCGTGCCTTTCGGGGAAAGCGAACCGCTAGGAAGGGTCCCGGCTAGCGTCCGAGCTGTCCCCCCATTTCCAGAACACTACCTCTTCTCCCTGAACTTCTTGGGAGCCGAGTCCGGTTCAGAAATAATTTGCAACTGACATAGTGTTTCTCTAGATTAAAGTCCATTGAGTAAAAGTCATGTGGGTTTTTTGTCTCCACAATTGGAGCCAGACAAGGATCTCCTGAAAACTGCAGCTGCAAGCAGTGAAAAAAAAAAAATTATCACGCACTTGTCCAAGATGTATAGATAAATGCACACACCCTCGCCTTGGAGCGCCAAGGGGCTGACAAGCACCGAAGACGTTCCCGTGAGCCCTACTGCTACTTCTTTATTCAAAAAAAAAAAAAAAAAAAAAATGGTAAATGGCTTTCCCTCTGGTGGGAGGGGCTCATGTGTCCTTGGGGTCATCATTTTCAGAAAGACAGCTCTTGATCCATTTCCAGAGAGTATCAGAGGGTGCTAGTTCTAAGTCCCGAGTGCTGACATCTTTACACAGTTGAGGAGAAAGAGAACAGAAGAGAGAGAAAAGGAAGGCGGTAGGGGGGAGACAGACAGACAGACACACACACAGAGACAGAGATAACAGAAGAGAAGAACAGGGAAGAGAGGCCCAAGTGGGGGTGGGGGTAGGGGTGGGGGTGGGGCCGAGATGTGGCTCCAGCCCAGGCACCTTCGCCGCGGGTGGCTTGGTCCTCCAAAGGGGCGGCCAGGGACTCTGCCCCGCAGAGGACTCCCCACCAGCCGTGGAGCCGAAATGCCAGGCCACCTGACCGTGGACACTTTTTACCTGGAGAGTTTTGTGTCCACAACACTAATCCTTAGTCACTGCCTTCCGTTCAGCAGCTGGGGGGGGGGGGGGGGGGTTGCTTAAAAGCGAGTAGCAGAGGAGGAGGTGGGGGACGGAAAACAAGGCCAAGGTGTCCCCTGGGCGGAAGAACAAAGCTGAAACTCCATCGCGGAGAGGGGCGAGCCTAGAGCGGGGACGTGGCGGGATGGGAGCAGGGGGCGGCGCCGATGGCCCTGGGACACGGCCGAGGGGACTCGGGACCGCGGGTGGGGGCGGACATCCTCCCCCTCAGAGACAGGAGAGCAGCTGGAGGCGAAAATCGGAAGCGTGTGTGATACGGGAATGACATCTATTTTATGGGGAGGGGGCAGAGGCTCGCGGGCAGCCTGGGCGGAGGTACAGGGAGGAGCGCGCTCTGGCCCCTGCGGTTTTGCTGAGCGGGAATCTGAGCCCAGGCGGGGCCTGGTGGGGAGCGGCGCCGGGGGATGGGGCCCAGGGCGAGGGGCGCGCGGGCGGCCCGGGTGGGGGTGGGGAGAGACGGGGGGCGCGGCGCAGGGGCGCGGGGGGCGCGCGGCTCCACCTCCCGCTCAAAACGGCGTCGCAGCTGCTCGCGAACCAACTGCTCGATTCTATTCACTGTCGAGTAGGAACAAAAAAGTGGCTATTTATTAGAATACTTGTTTGGTATTGTTCGGCGCCACACAAAAGGCGTTTCATTATGTGCAGGGATCCCCCTTTTTCCAGAGAAAAACAATAACTTGAAATTGTCTTTAAAGTCTTCCCTATCAATAATAAATTTCATTTTCTTGTCTCTCTCGCCCGCAGCGCGTGTGTCTGGGAGGGTGTGCGCGAGGCGGGCGAGCCGCGGGTGCGTGTGCAGCGAGTGTGCGAGCGGGGGAGCGTGTGTGCGCGTGTGAGTGTGCGTGCGCGTGGCGCCGCGTCTGCGGTGCGGGCGCCGCCGGGAGCCGGCCGGCGGGGGTCCCCGGGCGGAGGCGCCCGGCGCGCGGAGCGGGCGGGCCAGCGGGACCCGAGGCGCGGGGCCGGCAGGTGCGGCGGGCGGAGCGCCGGGGACCCGCCGGCGCCGGAGGAGGAACTCACTGTAAGTGCCTGAACTTGCGCGGGGCCGCGGGCCGCGCGAAGCTGGGGAGGGGGCGTGAAAGGCGCGGCGAGGGGCGCGGTGTCTCCACGGTGACTTCCCCAAAAGGCGCGCACTGTGTCCCCGCGGCTGTCCCCGGTAAAGAACAGGTGCGTAGCCCTGGTGACCGCCTAGGGCTATTCTCGAGCCTGGGGGGGGGGGCATTTGTCATTTTCTAGTCTGTACGGTCACTCCTCCCTCCTTCTCGGCTTTTGGGATTGGCCGCCGCCCAGTGGACCGACACTTGTTCCTCTCCGGGTCGCCCTGTTTTGGCAGGGCGGAGGACGGTCGGGGCAGCGGTTTGCGGGAGGGCTGGTGGCGGCGGCGGCGGCGGCGGCCCCCTTCTCCCGGTTCCGCGCCCTTGCCCTTGGCGGCGCTGGCTCCGGCTCTTGGCTGTGCGCACCCGGCGGCGCCGGGAACGAAATCCGCCGGTGGAGATTATGTTTTAAAAATGAACACGTAGAGCGTGTGCCATTTAGTGAGAGGTGTTTTGGGCAAAGAATCAATTTAACTTTGACTGACCGACGGTCTTGACTGTTAATACACACACACACACACACACACACACACACACACACACACACACACCAATGAGCAGTGAGCCCTTGACAAGCCGCAAACGCCTCTGGACCCACCGGGTGCCCGGCCCGGAACCCCCCGCGAGCGTGGCGGTCGTCCTGGTCCCGCAGGCTAGGGGAGGGCACCCCGAGATGGGGTCCGGGGTGCCCCCAAAGCCCCGCCCGCTGAGCGGCGGGGGTGACCCCGGCGCGGGCGCCCAGTCCCCCTCGGTGCCTCCTCCCTTCTCCTGCGAAATCGCGCCCGCTAGGCATCTCTGGTACCCGCCTCGGTCCTCCGAGCGCACAGCCCGCAGCCTCCCCACCCGCGCGGGGCCGCCGCCCGCTTCCGCCCTGATTTCCCAGGTTTGAGCCGCCCGCGGAGAGGAAAGGTCGAGAAGTTTCAAGGGTCACATGGATTCTCGGCTGCGGCCGGTGCTGGAGTGGACAGACGGGGCGGGGCCGGCCTGGCAGCCATCGACCGGGGACTGAACGAGGCTGGCCGACTCGGCCTGCAGGAAACAGGTGTTCGAACACGATAGCGGCCGCCAGTCAATTAACCCATTAACAGCCCGCTTTACCGCATTGGTTTCCGGGAGCGCGGAGGGGCCGGTGTCCTGGAAGCCCCTTTGTGAAGGGTGGGGGAGCGGGACGGACTACGCTCTCGGCACCTCGATGGGCTCAGGGCACCCCCAAAGCCCTGGCCACCCCAGTAGTGCTGCCCAGGCGGCGGGTCGGGGCTTTCCCTTAGGCTGGAGTTGGGGAGGGAAGGGTCCTGCTCTGTTCTACCCCAGAACCAGGATCTCGTTACCCCAGGCCCCTCCCCCTGCTTGGGCCTAACGGGCCTGTGGTGCCTGAAACGTCCCGCGCGGCCAGTGTCCCGGACACACCCAAGGGTGGCGAAGACCAAAGGTTAAGGCCGGGATCCACGCGGAAAGGAATTCCGCCCCCACCCCACCTCCTCTCTAGGTCTCCCCGGAGAGCGTCTCTCCCGGAGCGCGAGGCAGGCCGGGTAGCTCGTCCCAGCATGGATCAACACAGAACGCCCAAAAACGACAGAAAACGTCCAGGTGGCCTCGAGTTCTGGTCCTTTTTATTCCTGGAGAGGTTGGAGCGAAAGGCTGAGCCAGGAGTGGGAGTCAGCTGCTGCTGCGAGCGTAGTGGGGGGGGGGGGGGGTGAAGGGCAGTTGGGATAGAAGGAAGCGGCCTCTGCCAAGGACCCTGGGGGGAAGCGTGGGCAGCGACACTGAACGGACCCATTCCCCTGCCGCCAGTAGGAAGAGGTGGTGGGGCTGTGCTCAGGGTGCAGGCGACCTGCTCACTGGCCGAGATCGCGTCTACCTGGAAAGGCCGGTGGTAACTGGCCTCTCCAGTCGCAGATGTGGCTGTGAGCTCTGAGGGCTGAACACAATTTCAGCCAAAATATGTAGAAAGCACAGGGTCCCTGCTCTGTAACCGGAACACCCCTTCCCTGTGGCCTGCTGGGGCCCTCCGTCCTTTGGGGGCCCCTCCCCAGAGCGCTGGGTGCCAGCCCTGGAGCAGCCAGTCCCCAAGGGGAGACACAGCGCCAGCAGCCGGTTGGAGAGCTGGAACCCTCCGTTAACCAGTTTTGCAGGAAACTATGTTCACCCACTTTTTCCACACTGCCCCCCGAGATTTAGGGTTCAAAGGCTGTGTGAAGCAGTTCTCTTCCTGATCTGCCAAACCTCCTGCCTCATTTTCATGGTGCCCCCGCCTGTGGGGAAGGGGCATCCGGGGGATGCTTGAGGGTGGGCTGCGGGTCCTGCCCGGCCCCTCCTGTGTGTGCAAGGCCTGCGCCCCAAATAAGGAGGAAGGAACACTGAAATGTGATCCTCAGAAAGCACCCCCCCCCAGGTGGGTCCTCGACCTTCACGGGAAGCGGAGGGAAATCTGACTTCCCCTCAGCGGTCAGCCGGTGTCTGCCCCCCACCCCCCAGGTGAGAGAGCATCACAGTGAGCCCACGGGGCCTCCTTCCGGGGAGCGCACAGGGCAAGGGCGCTGGCTTCTGGGCCCAACCCCGCTGCTCCAGGACCTCAGAGGGCCTCCCTTTGTGATTGCAATTTCTGGAGTAAGCAACACGCCCCACTGAAAGGCTTGAAATTGTGTCAAAGTGATGTTTTAATCTCGTTGAAAAGTGTATTAAAGGACAAGATGTAATTTATGTGAGACGCGCCGATGGAAGGAGAGATTGGAGAGGATGGCCCTTTCGCTCCCGTGAACCCCGTGTCACGTTGGTATTGAAGCCCGTGTGGCTAATCTAATTTGCAATAACAGGCATGGCCTGTAAGAAAAAAGCATCTCTGATTTCACTTTATTTCTTTTCATATAGAAATTCCTCATGACTTGTCTCCTCTTGTGAGTGATGCCTTTTCTATGTGGGGCTAATGAGAGAGTGTGAGACAGGGCTGTGTTCCTGCTCACTGCGCCTCTCCCCTGCAAACACCCCTGGTAACCAGGCTCACCTGGACTGGCCTGGACTCAGCGGGGACGCATCAGGGCCTTGAAAGACCCGCTCTGAGCGCTTCAGAAACTATCGCCCCGCGGCCTGCTGGGTGCCTGCGTTTACCTGCAGAGGCTGGTTGTGTCTCCCAAGGATTTTGGCTTTGGAAGTTAGCTCCGTCAGAAGTCCTGTATTCTCAGACCTTTACGTTCTACAGATTTTAATTTGAACGGTGAGGAAGCTCCCCGCGTTCCGGAAAGTTTGATCTTTGATGAGTCTTTGCACTTGCTTACAGAGGACCCAGACACACCCACTGTCACACCAGGTGCTCTGTATTCTTATTACGCGCGGCACACGAGCATTCTTTATCAATAAAAAACTACGCGTTAGAAAATTACAACTTTTGTACAATGTAAAAAGGTGTATTCAAACTGTTAATTATGGGGGGGTTGTGTAAATGAAACTTTACCAGTGACCCATTTAATTTGGTGGTAATTACTGACAAAATAAGACAAGGAAGAATCACAATGCAGTATGTTTTCTCGAAGGAGACCATTGCGCACAGGTAGTTAAGCCAAGAAGGAAGACAAAATCTGCGGGCGGCGGTGGGGGGAGGTTGCGGATGTATAAAAAGTATACAAAAATCGCACTGTGAAACCATTTGGATTGAAACAGCAGAGAACGCGGCTCAGGCGGCCTCCGGAGAAGCCCCAGCGAAATTTAGAGGCGCCGGCGTTTTCTCCTTAAAACCCAAGGCTCCGGCACCGACAGGTCAGCTCTGCGGATCCGCCGACTTGAGCAGCGACTTTTGCGGGTCCTGGAAACGCGGGCGGCTCTTTGCAGCCCGGCCTCCGCTCTCCCGGCAGGACAGGCGCCCGCGGCGGGCGGAGGGGGGGAGGGGAGGGGAGGAGCACGGCTGCACCCCTGCCCAGCGCGCTCCCGGCAGGCGCGGCTGGCGGCCTCTTCCTTCCCGGCTTCCTCGAAGGACTTGCGGGGACAGGCGGAGGCAGGGACGCGGGTCCCAGCGCTTTACTCCCAAGGTCCGCCTGCGGCCCCAGCGTCAGGCGGCGGCTTGGCCGAGGCCAACCAGCCGGGCCTCCGGGCACTGGCAGGGGTTCCCGCTCGACTCGCTTTCCCGCCAAGTTGTTAATCGGTATGGACGCGAGAATACCACCCTTCCGCGCCCACCGGGCGTCGCGCGCGCCCACCACGTACCTTGGCCGGGGATGCTGGGACCTCCTGGCTGGCGCCCCGGGCCCGGCGAGGGAGGGGGGGGGGTGGGGGGAGCCCGGGCAGAGCTCGGGTCCCTAAAGGCCGCCCAGTAGAACTGCGCCCCAAAGCCGCGCCCGGCCCAGCTCCCCGCCCAACTGGCTTGGGCCCGGTGGGCGCCCTGGAGGAGACCCCAGAGTCCAGGTGTGCGGGGCAGGCGGCCCGCCGCGATTCTGGGGGGAAAGTTTCCCACCGAAGGGCCGGGCGGGCTGAGAGGCAGGAGGAACCCGAGCTGGCGGCGAGACCCGGACGGCCTGGCACCCCGCGGCCGCCCAGCCCCGCGCCCGGCCCGCTGCCCCCCCCCCTCCCGAGCGCCCACAGCTCCGCCGGGCCGAGGGCGCGGGGCCCCCCTCGGGTCCCAGCGCTTCCCTCCCCTTGTCTTGTGTCTTTCATTCATAAACCTGGTGGCCACGGACGCAGCTTGAATATTGACGCCTCTCCCCCAACTGCTCTGCCGTTAACCCAATTACAGAATTCATCAAGAACTGTGTTGAATTATCTCTTTCCATACAGTATCAGCATTAGCCTAATTAAAAGCTATAATGTCTGATATAATGATTAAATCGTTAGCTCTGCTGTAGGGAAGCAATATTTTGTTTTCCCTTCAATTAGAAGCTGATTGAGGTTTTCAGAGCAGGTCAGCTGTGAAATTTGAATTATATGTGTGAGTACTGCTCACAGGGTGAGCCCCTACTCGAAAGCTCCCAGAGATTCTCCAAATGCTTTCACCCAGAGAGCTAGGAGGCACGAAACAACACTCGCGCGCGCACACACAGGGTTGTTTGCTTTTCGGGGGGGATTTGCGGATCCCCACACTGATGGCTGAGGAAGGCCTTCATGTCCCCTGTCCCGCAGACACGCCGGGCGCAGGCCTCCGAACCCGGAGAGGGCCGCGGACTTGCGAGCTCAGAGCGGCCACAAAGGTCTCCTGCTCAGTTGCCATCCCCAAATGGCAGGGGCCGCTGGAAGTTCCCTACTGGCGAGCGGCTCTTTTTCTTCTCCTTCCTCTTTACCCCTTTCTGTGACTATTTTTCCCCCTTTAAAAGAAAAAAAAAATCAACAAAGAAACTTTTGTGCTACTTTGCCTCCGTTGGCTTTGTTTGGGAACAACGGGCCAAGTTAGCAGGGTCAGGGCACAGAGGGGGGACCCAGAGCGCCCTGGGACCCGGGCCAGACCAGTGTCCCTTACGACGCTGGGGTTGACCCCCGCGCACCCTGCCTGGAAAAGCCCCGAAGGCGCGCGCCGAGCCCCAGAGACGGGCGCAAGGCCGCAGGAGCTGGACGCGGGCGCGGGGCCCGAGGCCCGGAGCTCCGAGAGGCGGCGAGGGCGGCAGCGGCCAGCAGACGGCGATCGCGGCCCGCGCTCCCGCGGCTCCCGGCAGGGGGGAAACGCGGCCTCCGCCGCCGCCTCCCCGCGCTGTCCCCCTCCAGCGGCACACGCCTCTCCTCGGTCTGCGCCTCCTGTCGGCAGAGATGACCTCGAAGGCCCGAGCTGCCTCCCCGTCTTCCCTGTTCTCTCTCCCGCGCTCGCTCCGCCGCCGCCGCCTCCTCCTCCTCCTTGCAGCCTCTTCTCGGATCACTTTTTTTCCGCTCCCCGAGTCCTGCCTTGAATTGGTGGCTCCCTCCCTCAGGATCTGCCTCCCCGGAATCTCTCGGGTCTCGGTCCTTCGGGGCGACTCCAGAGCCTAGAAGGCTGCGCCCAGGCCGGGCCTCGGTTCTCCCCCGGCCTGGGAAGCCCCAGGAGCTTAACTCCTGTGGGGGCGCAGCCGCCGGCGGTGTGCGCGCATCTCCTGGGCGAGTGTCACCGGGACCCGCCGACTGAGCCAAGGCCGCGGAAGACAGGAATGTTTGGTCTCACTGCTTCCCTGCGGTGACCTTTCACTGACTCCCGTCCCCACCTGCCAACTCCTGACCTGTCCATCTCTCTGCTTGCTTGGAGCTGTGGACTGGTGCTGGCACAGAAAGTCTCCTCTAGGTGCCCGAAACGCAGCTTTCATTTAAAGATTGCTAGGGGCGATCTACAGGGAGTTCTGTCCACTCTGACCGTCTCTGCTTCCCAGATTTCTCCTGAGCACAACCACGGAGCTGTGGGGAAAGTCAAAGCCAAAAGTCTTAGTTACTCCACAGAAGCAGTTTACACTGGTGGTGTTAGAAGTCCAGAACTCAGTTTATTTACAAGTCAGGGGCTCTTGTGCAATTGCCCAAACACATCATGTACATAGATATGCATATATTCTGTATGTCTACCCACCTGCATGTACACGTACAGATCTCCTCTGTGAACACATGATGTTTATGAATGCATATACTCTTTGCAGGCATTGTGTATTCGCATGCGTATGTGTGCCATATGTATATACACATACGTATACATACACCCACGTGTGCATGTGTGTGTATATAATTTCCTCTAACGGAGCTTAGATCTGAATTCTCTTTGAGGATCATGCCCACAAGTTAAATAAAAGAACAGCAAGTATCTTCACCTATCCATATTGCCAAGTTGATCTTCACTTTGGCATTTTGAGCAAAAAGATACAATGAAGTTTCTGAGAAGCCAAAAAAAAAAGCCAATTCGGTCAATCATCAGTGAACTAATCCTTCCCTCAGGGTCTGGGCCCTGACGTTACCTGGAAATTGTGTAGTCTGTCTTCAAATCCTCTAGCACCCAACCTTGAAGAATCCCTCAGTCCCAAGGAGGCCCCTGCCAACCTAGTGGAGGTGAAGAGGGGAGAAACAAAACTGGGGAGAGGAGGTGTTTTCCAAACCGGTTTTTGGACGGTTTCCTCTCCTTTCAAAGAGTCACTGGGGAGAGGGGTCAGAAGGAGTGAGGAACTGAGGCTCCCAGAAGCTGTCACCGACGGGAGTCGATGTGACGCCCCTCAGTCTCCATGCCAGGGTGGAAGGCGCGGAGAGGTCTGGCACTCACTGCCCTGCCACTGCCTAATTGGCACGGGCGGCTGGTGCCAATCATCTATCGCTTGGCAACAAGTTACACCTGCGGCTCCAGTTTAATGCTTGTGCATGTGGACACCCAGAGCGTGCACCCGCTCGGGCCCAGGGAGCATC
Organism: Panthera pardus; assembly: GCF_024362965.1. Classification (NCBI taxonomy): domain Eukaryota; kingdom Metazoa; phylum Chordata; class Mammalia; order Carnivora; family Felidae; genus Panthera; species Panthera pardus. Next base: position 10,277,877 of record NW_026526654.1, on the reverse strand, counting down.
TCGTCACTCAAAAGGGCTTGTGGAGAGAGCCCTGAACGCTAAGCATCAGCGTGATCTCACGCAAGGCTAAACCATTTACCTCCCATTTAGATGCTCCGGAAAACAAGGGTAACATCGTATTTGGAAACAATTTTCAGGATGGTGGTAGAAAGAAACCAGACCGTTCAAAGTCGGCCATCCAAGTTCCCAAAAGCATAAAGCATTCCTGCAATGCTGACTGGAGTGCAGGGTGTTTATAAAATAAATTGCCCCATTGATATGGAAAATAATGTGCCAAGCCTGACTCACACAAAGCATTTTCAGGGGGTCTTAGGCTATTTAGTTTAAAATCTAAATTGAAAGCAGAGGAAAAGAAATCTTTCAATTGCTAAGTGGATAATATAGTTTATAATTTGTAAACCATTTCCTTTATTTCAGTCTTGCTGACTTTCCATAACACACTGGATCTCACTGCACACCCATCGCCTCCTAAATTATCAAAGGAAAAACAGGCCTGTAGCATTCTTAAACAATATTCTTGTTCTTTTTTTGTTCACTCACAATGTAACTGATATTTGGAGGTAGTGCATGAAACAAATCAAAAGATTTAACAAACTCGATTGATGAAATGAGAAGGTAGTTGAAAACCGACTTTATAACCTAGATATTTAGTGAAAAACTAAATACAAAACGACATTTCCTTTCTAATATAATTATGTATTATTTGATGAGTTCACTATTAACTGCTGAATGGCCTGAAGCGGAAGCAGTTCAATCTGCAGAGACCAATTTGCTGTCGCATGGCATACTGTAGCAACCTTGAAATAATAATAAAAAGGCTATACAGTAATAATCACGGTAACTGGGATCACAGAGAGCAGGACGCCTGCACCTCGGGCGAGCAATGGGGTCAGGATATTCACCACCTCAGAGGTTTTTTTAATGGAGGGGGAGGGAGAAGGTGTCACGTGCTCACTGCCCAGCACACTTCAACGTCCTTATTAGAACGCTTAGGGTCATCGTCGCCGGTACATGGTTATTCCGATTACAAGATGGTCAGTCACGCCGCTGTGGTTGGGCTCGGCTTCACCCACGTCCCCTAAGCACCTCCCTCTCCAGGGCGCGCACACACGCCCGCGTGGAGTAGGCACGAGGGGTTCTAGGGCTCGAGGGAGTCTCTGCAAAAAAAAAAAAAAAGGGGGGGTGCTCTGGGCCACTTGCTTATCGTTCGGACTGAAATGGTAGCGTGAGCGCCACGGTGGGGGCTCTGGACTGGGCTTGGAAATGTCTTGTGCGTCCCCAGATGGAGCACACTGTGAGGGTTAGGAGTTGTGGCCGAAGACAGGGCCTCACTCCTCCCAGGAACCAGGCCTTTCGTTCGCATTATGTAGGAAAGCGGCATCTGTCGCTGAGTCGCGAGGCCCCGCTTCTCCCGTTCGGTGTCCAGTGGGCCCCGCTGCGTTCACGCAGTTTTCATAGATCTTGGGCCAACAGCTGCTGGAAGATTCGCTCCAGAAAAGCGTGGGCTCCATCGTTCTTTCGCGATTTCAACCAACTTTTTCGATTGTTGTGGAGTCACTACTAGACTCCAGATAGATCTTGTTGTCTCCCAGCTCCCTGGCAATTCCTTTTGAGGAGGAAGGAGCCAAATTGAGAAGACGCCCCCAGGCTCATTGAAACCCTCAACAAACACACACACAAAGTTCAGGGCTGATGGAGCGAAGTCTGACAAAACGCCCCCTCTCCTCCTTAGGGGGATTCTCGGGGCCTGGACCGGGAGGGCCTTGTGGATGAGAGAGGGCACTGGGGAACCTCCGCCCACGCGGCGGCCGAGCAGGTATACCCGGGAGGGTCTCGCAGGAGAACTCGTGGGGGGCTTCGGAGCTGCGGATCTCAGACGCCCCCCAGCTACCCCCGGCTCCCGGGGGCGCGCCTCTCCTCCCAGGCCCCGGCCCCAACTTTCCCCCTCCCAGCAAGCGCAGACTTGGCCGGCGGGGGTGCCGCGGGGCTGGGTCTCCAGTGCGCTCCTCTAAACAAGGCTCGGGGCTGTATTCCCCCCCCCTCACCCCCCCCCCCCCCGCCCCGAACGAGTCTTATTTCGTCTTCGCTTTTAAACCCAACCTTAATCGTTCGGAGCGCGCGGGCGGGAGAGGCGAGGAGGGCGAGCTCGGGGTTCGCCGCCGCCGCTGCCGCGCGCGCTCAGGAAGCAGCGTGGCTGTGCCCCCTCCCAGGCCTCCTTCCCCCTCCTTCCTGCCCCTGCTCCCCCTCCTTCCTCCCCTCCTCCCGCCCCGCCGCCCGCGCCCCGAGCTTCTACTCCCTCCCCACGTCACTCGCCAGCGCGCCATGCAAATCACCGCCGCCGCCGGCTCCCATTGGCCGCGGCGCGCTCATTTAATGGCAGCCCGGGCCCGGCGTATGGCTGCTGGGCCCCGCGCGCCGCCGGCCCCGCGTGCGCCTCCGCTCCGAGCGCACGGCCTCGGGCAGGCAGCGGGCAGCCAGTCCCGGGCTCGGCGGCCCCGCTCTCTGGCCCTCTCCTCGCGCCTGCGCTGCCCCCGGCCCCCCTCCCCAGCGGCCCCCCTCCGCGCCCCCCTCCGCGCCCCGCTCCCCCCCGGGCACCTGGGACCGGCACATGCCCAACGCACGCGGCGCGGCGCGCTGCTAGAAGTTGTAGCCCCGGAGTTGGAGGCCGCCGAGGACCGAGCGCAGGAGCGAGAAGGCGGCGCTCGGCGGCGGCCAGCGAGGAGGCGGCGGAGAGCCCCGGGCCAGGCCCCGCGCACGGCTCACGTCCCGAAAAGTGGAGCTGCAGCTTGGCGACGCCTGCACCTGTTTGCGCCGCTCCGCCGAGGCGACCGGGCTGCGGCGGCGGCGGCGGCGAAGACTACGACCCCGGCCAGCGCCCTCTTCGGCAAGTGGTTTGAGCACCAGGAGAAACTTTGCACCTGTGAGCCGGACCTGCGCTGAGTGCGTGTGTTTTTGCCTCCCGTTCCGTTGTCTTCGCTTCCACCTGCGCCCCGCTCTCCTCTCCGGTAGGACTTCTCCCCCTCCCCGCGTCCCGCTCCGTTCGATTGAGCCCCTCTCCACCCTCCGCCCCCCGGCCGTCTATGCTCCCGGCCCTCCCCGCGCGGTGCCGGTGAACCCGCGGGCCGCCCCGATGTACAGCATGATGATGGAGACCGACCTGCACTCGCCTGGCGGCGCCCAGGCCCCCACGAACCTGTCGGGCCCGGCCGGGGCGGGCGGCGGTGGGGGTGGCGGTGGCGGCGGCGGCGGCGGCGGGGTCGCCAAGGCCAACCAGGACCGGGTCAAGCGGCCCATGAACGCCTTCATGGTGTGGTCCCGCGGGCAGCGGCGCAAGATGGCCCAGGAGAACCCCAAGATGCACAACTCGGAGATCAGCAAGCGCCTGGGCGCCGAGTGGAAGGTCATGTCCGAGGCCGAGAAGCGGCCGTTCATCGACGAGGCCAAGCGGCTGCGCGCGCTGCACATGAAGGAGCACCCGGATTACAAGTACCGGCCGCGCCGCAAGACCAAGACGCTGCTCAAGAAGGACAAGTACTCGCTGGCCGGCGGGCTGCTGGCGGCCGGCGCGGGCGGCGGCGGCGCGGCGGTGGCCATGGGCGTGGGCGTGGGCGTGGGCGCGGCGGCCGTGGGCCAGCGCCTGGAGAGCCCGGGCGGCGCGGCGGGCGGCGGCTACGCGCACGTCAACGGCTGGGCCAACGGCGCCTACCCCGGCTCGGTGGCAGCGGCGGCGGCGGCCGCGGCCATGATGCAGGAGGCACAGCTGGCCTACGGGCAGCACCCGGGCGCGGGCGGCGCGCACCCGCACGCCCACCCGGCGCACCCGCACCCGCACCACCCGCACGCGCACCCGCACAACCCGCAGCCCATGCACCGCTACGACATGGGCGCGCTGCAGTACAGCCCCATCTCTAACTCGCAGGGCTACATGAGCGCCTCGCCCTCGGGCTACGGCGGCCTCCCCTACGGCGCCGCGGCCGCCGCCGCCGCCGCCGCGGGCGGCGCGCACCAGAACTCGGCCGTGGCGGCGGCGGCCGCGGCGGCGGCCGCGTCGTCGGGCGCCCTGGGCGCGCTGGGCTCGCTCGTCAAGTCCGAGCCGAGCGGCAGCCCGCCCGCCCCCGCGCACTCGCGGGCGCCGTGCCCCGGGGACCTGCGCGAGATGATCAGCATGTACTTGCCCGCCGGCGAGGGCGGAGACCCGGCGGCGGCCGCGGCGGCCGCGGCGCAGAGCCGGCTGCACTCGCTGCCTCAGCACTACCAGGGCGCGGGCGCGGGCGTCAACGGCACGGTGCCCCTGACGCACATTTAGGGACGCGGGGACTCTGCGGCCCGCGCCCACGACGCGCGACGAGGGAGCGCGCGGCCCGCCCCGGGCGGCCTTGCTTTTGTACAGACGTTTCCACGTTCTTGTAAAGAGGAAGGCACTGGCGACGAGCGCGGGCGACCCGCGGCCCCCACCTCCCCTTTGCGGGAGCTCCTGGGGACCCGCCGGGCGCTGACACCGCCGTGCGGTCTAGGCCGACTTCGGGGCTTTCTTGAGACTTTTTGTACAGTATTTATCACTCACGGAGGAGGCGGAAAGCGTTTTCTTTGCGCGAGGGGACAAAGGCCAAGCCAAGCGAGAGGCGACTCCCAACTTTTCTATCCCGGCCGGCGCGCCCCCTCACCCTGCACCGCTTCCTGGCGCCGTTTGGTCGCCCGAGACCCGAGGCTCGGTGCCGGGAGCTGTGCTCGTTCGTTATTGATGTAGTGAGGCAGATCCAGACACTTAACGACTTTTTTGTAGTTGTTACCGCTTTTTTTTTCTTTTTTTCTTTTTTTCTTTTTGGTTGGTTTGTTAATTTATACACAGATCTCCCCAGTGCTTTCGGGTGGCCGCGTTATATTCTGGGTTTTGTAAAACTTTCTGTATCTGAGCATTTCCATTTTTTTTTGTTTTGTATTATTTCTTGTAAATGCATTGTGAAATTTTTATTTTCGGCGTTGCGGTGTGGGGAGGGGGATTCAGATTATGTACATAATTTCCTAAAAAGCTTTTCTTCTAAAAACGAAAAAAGACCTCTCCTTAAAACAAAAAATGCATCGAGTTTTGAGTCAATAAATTTGAGAGAGAGAGGGAGAAAAAAGCCCAGTTTTCCCCTGTAATTGGAACGTGCTAATTTTATATGCATGTTTTGTGACTTTAAAATACAATCAGTAAATCAGAAGAAGGAGAAAGAGGCGTTATCAGCATAAACTAAAAGTGAGAGACTCCCCCGGGGGGGTGGGGGGGGCGGGGAGAATACGATCTTCACGGAGCTCCCTTCAGTGGAAGGGAAGAAACTTAAAATCGATAGATGGTTTTGTAGCATTTACAGTGTTAATACGGATCAAGAAATAATGACCAGGTTTCTAGTCTGGCCCTTTGGTGTGTTGTTTCTAACCGCGGGCCCACATGGATGCTTCTGCGTCCCCGCCGCCTAGGATCTCTGCCGAAGTTTGGTCTGCAGGACGAAGGAGACCCCGATGGCGGCACCAGGCCCCTGACGGATGGCCTCCGTGGGGTCACGGAGGCCTCCAATTGCCCCGCAAGTAACAAGATTGCAAATGGAATTTATCTGAATTTGTCTCAAGGGAACACATTTGGAGCCAAAATGTAGTGCAACCGAGCCCCCTCCGTCCCTCCTCAGCCCCTCCCTCTGGCTTCTTTCTCCTTGGGAAAGGGCAAACCGATCAAGAATTCTCTCTCTCTCTTTCTCTCCCCCCCCCCCCAACATAAATACACAGCACACTCACTCCATACACTCACTCCACCACCCCCCTACCCGCAGAGTGAACTGGGATACACAAAATGTGGTGTTTGTTATTCCTAACGAGATCGGAGGGTGTTTGATGCTTTAAATTTTTTAATTATATTTTTTCTAGGTGTTTATGGGTACACTGCAGTTTTTTCTGGAATTTCAAGTTTTCTGTAAAACTTTGTCTTCAAGTAACCTGACAGCATTAAATACTGCATTTAAAAGTTATACTGTAGCAAATACGTTTTGAAATTAGTCACAACATAGAGATGAAGTTACATTCTGGGGGAGAAAAAAAAGCCTTGAGGCCACATCAAAACACGTTGATTTCATCAGCTTTAGGCCTCCTCCTTCATTTTCTTTTCTTGTCCTGGAATGAGCAGAGACCATCTCTCCAAAAATGGGCCTGTGCTCCTAGGTTAATGAGAACCTCATTCAGCCTGCGTTGGAGAATAGCTTTAAGTAAAATGCTAAACTGGCAATTGACATGTGTCTTTTTTGGAGTCATTTTGATAATTTGGCTTAAACCATGCATTTTTTAAAGTGACTGCAAAAATTTCAGGAACGATGTCCACTGCTTCTTTCTAACAGATAATAAAGTCCCCTCTTTTTTTCTTTTTTCTTTTATTTAAGCAATCTGATCCTTTGTGACACGGTGGCCCCCGAAAGTGTTTGGATATGTGTGGATTGCTGAGTGGCACAGCATCAGGAAGTAGTCTGGGGATACATGAATAAATGCCACACAATCCTCTGGGAGATGCTTTGGGAAATTCGGTAATGCTCTGCTAATTCACCACACCCAGCTTAAGGAGCGGGGCCACATGGCTCTGAAACGTAGGTTAAACGGACTCTCTCCGTGCTTTTGCTAACCCTAATCCCAACATGTCCCCGCACTTATTAAAGCGGCACACAGATGTGTGGTTGTGGCCACACATGTGTATGCCCCTGGTTGGTATGTGTGCTCAGCCACTGGCATCCAGATCCTGGCTCATCCCCCGTATTAGTGATGTGGTCACACTCGTGTGTCAGACTGAGAAGTGTAGCACCGGGCAGGAGTTCTGGACACAGCTGTCCCTGGGTCTCCCCGAAGGTGGATGTAGGACATTTTCCCGCCTGTGCGGCATACAGAGACGAAATTCAATGCCAGGTGCAGGGAGCCACTTCTGTTAAAAACCCAGGAAGATCTTAACATAGGAATTCCTGAAATCCCGCGAAATTTGTTGTGTTGATTAGAACGACATGGAGAAAAGCAAATAGAGATCCGTGAATGACTCCATTAAAAATAAGCCGGGATGGGGGGAGCAGCCGGTGGCTGGGATGCATGTCGGGGCTGAGACCCTGGCTCTCCAGCAGCGTTTGTGCGGTTTACACTCGTGGAGAAAATTTCCCACTAGGCCCTGGAGACGGCTCGCTCGCCTGCGAATTTGGTTCTCGTCAAGGTTCCTCCTCATGACATTCAGGAAACCAACCGGGATCTGAGGACTCTGATATGATGGCTTCATTCACTCCCCCAATCACAGGGTGCTTGTTCTCCCCACAGCTTCGTCCCGTCTTTGCTGCAGAACCTGGCGCAGAACGCGGACAGGACTCGCTGGGGAGCCGGGTGCAAAGTTTGCAGAACTTGGCGCAGAAGGCCGTTCTAGCCGCGGGTGGCACGGTTTGCCGCGAGGGGGGAGGGGGAGTTGTCTGGTTTCCCACCACCTGTATTTAAACGAACAGGCCCTTTTTGTGGCTGCCCTTGGGACTTGACTCCAGCCCCCCGCGCCCGGCCCGGGAATCCCACAGTAGCGAGATGCCATGCACTGGCCGGAGAAACAGCGCCGGCAGGCGCGCCCGCTCTGCAGATGTGGGTCGGGAGCTTGGCTGACGGGTCTATTAAAGGCGCGCGTGGGAGAAGGCTCGCACGCACGTTCACGCAGTTCTTTTTCCCGACAAAGACTCGGCCACGCAGAGCTCTGTCTCCGGAAAATTCCGCTTAATTCGAGAAAGCATCCGGGGCCCCGGGAGGCGCGATCCAGGGCGGCCGGGCTCCGGCACCCGCCGCCCGCCCGCAGCCCCCCTCCCCGCGGGCCCCTCCCGGCTCCCCCCCTCCCGGCTTCCGCAGCCTGGGCCGCGGGGCAGAGGCTCCAGAAACGTCGGCGGCAGAATGTAATAATAGGTTTGATTCCTTGGAAACTTCAAGTGAAAAGCAGACTTGGCCTTGGCGCAGCCCCTTTTCCAGCACGACTCTTGGCGGGATTGAAATGCTGGGCCAGAGGGGAGGGGAGAGGGGCGCAGGCCCCCGGGGCGAGCAGCCGAGGGGGGTGGGTCCGGTCCCCGCCCCCGGGGCCTGCAGGGTCGCCCCCCAGCCCGACGGTGAGGCCCGGCGGAGAGGGAGGGGGGCTCGGAGCCCGCGTCCCCGCCCCTCCTCCGCCCCCCGCCCGGCCCTTCCCCTCCAGCTGCGCGCCGCCCGCCCCCGGGAACCCAGCGGCGTGGGCGGCGGGGCGCTGGGGGCGCGGCCCGGGTCCCCTCCCGGCGGGGGGCGGGGGCGGCCGGCCTCCGGCCCCGCTCGCCGCCCTTCCCGGGCCCTGCTCCGGCGGAGCCCCGGCCGGGACGGCTCCCTGGCCTTCGCGCCCCGCTTGCGTCCTCCCCTCTCCGCCGTGCGCACCCCTTCCCGGCCCGCCAGCCGCCCGCCTCCCTCCGCCTTTACCTCCGTCCCCTCCCGCCTCCGACTCAGTCCCTTCCTTTCTCCGCGCGCCCGGCCTCCCTTTGTCCTCGCCGCGTCCGTCTCCGCCCCGCGCCCCGGCTGCTGCTGCCGCCGAGTCGGGTCGGGGTCGGCCGGTACCCGGACGTGGCCCGTCGCCCCCCGCTCGCTCGGCCGCGTCCCCACCGGCTCGCGCGGGAGGGGCGGGGACCCCGGCAGCGACCCGGAGCCCCGCGGCCGGGCCGCCCCGACCCTCCCGGTGCAGCCTGGGCTCCGGGGCTGGCGGTGTCAGCCGCGGGGGATTAAGGTGACTGATGCGAGGGAAGAGGCAGAGTGTTTTTGTGTTTAAAGAGAGCGGGATTAGTAGAGAGAAAGTCCTGACCCGGGGTCAGCTGCAAGTCAAACCCTTTTACAATCAGCGGGCGGAACAAGCGCGTCTCCGGGCCGGGCCGCAACACGTGGGGGGAAGGCGGCGGGGCGGAGGGCGGGGGGCGGGGGGGAGAGGGGGACCCGTACCCCCGAACTGCGGGGTGGAGGATAGGGAAAGTGAGCGTCCGCACCCCCGGACCGTGGGGTGGAGAGCGGGGGGGGGGGGGGGGGGGTGGTGGAAGGGAGATGGGGGTCCGCACCCCCGGATTGCGGGGGGGAGGGCGGGGGGAGGTGAGGGTCCGCACCCCCCGGACTGTGGGGTGGAGGGGGGGAGAGGGGGGGCCCGCACCCCCGGACTGCGGGGTGGAGGGCAGGGGGAGGTGAGGGTCCGCACCCCCGGAATGCCAGGTGGAGGGCTGGGGGAGAGGGGGGCCCGCACCCCCGGACTGCGGGGTGGAGGGCGGGGGGGAGAGGGGGCCGAGATTAGGGACTGGCACTCCTGGCCCGAGCGCGCACTGGACGGGGCGAGCGGAGGGGGCGCGGGGCGGGGGGGGGGGGGGGGGGGGGGGAGGGGGTCGCGAATCACCACGGTGCGGGTTCGGAGCTTTGCAGGGTGGGATTAGCTGCCCATCAGAATTCCTTCCAAGCCGGAATGCCTGCGTCTGCCGTTTCCTGGGCCGTCTCCCGCTGCTCCTCGGATGGGAGCCTGGGGAGAAGGCCTGATGGGCTCCCTTCTTTAGGGGCTCTGTCTTACTAAAGCAGCTCTTTTTCCGTAAGAAACCCAAACCGAAAGCCCAGGCCCTGGGGCGAGGGGCGCTTCCCGGCCTCCCGTCCAGAACCCCGGCCTCACTTAGGCCCTTGCAAACCCAGATCGGAGACGTGTAGCAGTGAGGGCAGGGAGAATATGTTAGGACCCCCATTGTCCATCAGGGTGGAGGAGTGAGGCCCTCATTTGGGTTATAAACCAGGCGTTTTTTCATCAAGGAGTGAAATCCCCTGGCGGCGGGTGGGGGTGGGGCGCTGACCTCAAAAGTAATAAAAACTGGAGTTTGGGGGGAAGGATGAGAGGGGTCAGGAGAAAAGAACAGAACAGAGATAAATTTGTCTTCCTTAGCAGTCAGGTTCAGAATTTATGCTTAAGTAACACCAAGAGTTTTGACAAATATGAAAAACAAGGGAAAACACGACAAGCAAACTATCCATCCAATATAGAAAAAGGTCATCTATCTTGATAAACAAACAAATAAAAAATCCAGGATTGGCACACTTTTCTCTAAGTTGGCTTTTCGTCTTTAAATGTGAAAACATCGATACCAAATTGAGAGAGAGAAAGCAAGCTTACAAACACCACAAAAGGAGGGACTGGGAGTGAACCCAGGCCCTTCTCGGGGCAACACCGGATACCCTGGCGGCACATGGGCTCCGGGTTCAAAACCAAGTAGCCAAAACTCGCCAAGTAGCTCAGGAACTTGCTAAATGTAACCGATGGGGAAGGTCTGTGGCAAAAACTCTGGACTCTGAGAGTAATTCTGGATGCCCGGCAGGCAGCTCCAAGGCTTTAATTGCCGGCAGCCACTTCAGAGCAGCCACGCGGGCACATTAAAGACGTTTGTCAAGAACAGGTCACATGCAAAGTCTCGAAATAGTCAGCCAGTCAAATCAGTGGAAAAAATCAGCTTTTGTTAGATTTTGCAGCTTCAGGAATTAGGCATTCACTGCAGAGCTGCGGTTTTGAGAAATTGCAATGTCAGGCATGTTCCCAATGGGGAAATATTGTGAACGTGGAGGAATGTAAGATTGGGTCTGACAATGGGGAAACTGACAAGAGGTATCACCCAGACATTGTTTTCTCTCTGAGCACCCCGAAATGCTAACTAGAGACGATATCTAGAGGCAGCAATAGCACTCACAGTTCGTCCTACGCACTTGAGACCTACGGAAACAAGAGTCTCACCCGCCTGGAGTACTGACCCAGGACTTCCTACGACGAATCCCTGAATGTAGGGCAAAGTACCCGATAGGTAGACACAACCACAAACACGACACCAGCAGGAAGAAATTCAAAGCAGTGGCCAACTTGTCTTTTTATTTCTAAGCAACAGGATAGGAGGAAAGCCAGGCGAGCGTCCTTTAACCCGGAAAAGGATTTAGAACCCTCTTGCTTTTAAGTCATCCAAACTATCGGGGGAATTTTCAGGACATAGAAAAGCCCAAACTTCAGCGGTAAATTTACCGTGAATTTCCGTGTAGAGATCGACGCAGAAGCTTCGCTCTTTGTGTTCAAAACTGAACTGAAGAGTGAAGTTGATTCCTGTAAAAATTGGCTATTTGCGTTTTCACCCTACAGAGAAACGACAGATGTGTGCTCAAAGAAAAGGAAGAATTTAGGTGAAAAGTTAGTCAATATGGTATTTGTCGTATTTCTAATGTCTGTTGAACCGTAGCACAGCAACATGGGAAAGAATACAGGATTTGGAGGAAGACAGGATTGCAGTTGAATCCAGGCTTAGCATGTGTCAGCTCATTGCCCTTGATCAAGTGTCCTTCTTCTGAGTCCATTTTCTCATATGCAAAAAGAAATACTAGAACCCACTTCATAAGAATATGGTCAGGATTAATGATGTAAGGAGCATGCTGTGTCTAGCAAAGAATAGACCGTCAATAAGTGGTCACTTGACATAGAAGCCTGTGTCGGCCCGGGCAGGGGTACAGTGGGACATCAATGCCAAATTTGGCCTGAGTGGGAGCACTGTTAATTGTATGCGCCAATACAATGCGCCGATATATTCATATTAATAACAACCCATCTTTAGAGTTACGTGACAACCATCCTATTCATTCATTCATCTGTTCAACAAATACCAGTTATGGGCACATTGTACATCCAGGTTATCACAGGAGCACGTGTGTGTGTGTGTGTGTGTGTGTGTGTGTGTGTGGCCAGGTGCTGGGGCTCACTACCCAGTGGGTGGGACTCATTGTCACATGAACGAGTACGTTATTGAGGGCGACAGTTGGGGGGCAGAGGTATCTGCTTCATGCTGCCTGATCATTCGTGCCCTATTTGGGGGAATCAGGGAAGGCTTCTCAGAGGAAGTGAAAGATGGAAGCCGGACATCCTGGTGCTGCTCCAACATTCCCTGTCGCCAGTCTTGACACGAGGTGTAGGCACTGCATTTCTGTACGCACCAGTGAAGAGTGCCACATAAACCTGAGCAGAGGATACACGAGAACCGCTTTGTTTTTCAGTGAACTGCTAATGCAGATTGGCTCTGAGCTGTCAAAGATGTAGACTCAGAGGTTCGCTCTGGCAGCGGGCTCCCGTCTTCAGGGTGCACAGGACACGGGAGAGCTTGCTTCACATCCAGAATCAAAGACCCCGTGCCCCTGACAGGCCAAGCCTGGGGTTCCAGTGACACCCGGGATCTGCACCGTCATAGGCACACCCCGACGAGGTGAGACAGGTCCTGCGTGATACTGGGAAACCGGTGTCAGGGGAGAGGCCCCCAAATTTGTATGATAAATAGAGCTGCTAAAGCTGTGTCTAGATCATTTAAATTCAAGTAGCGATTTATTACTTATAAAGTGCTCTCACTTAATTCAATTACATGACTTTTGAAAAAAATTGAATTAGCGAGAGAAGAAAAAAATTTAAGCTGGATTATTAGAATGTCATAAAGAGGAAGGACTGACTGATTTACTGCCTTTATTTTCCGTTTTCCAACAAATCGTTCTGGCTGCCTGTAAAGAACTTTGCCGCTCCTGAACCACAGTTAACGTTAAAACACCAAGAGCATATACCACGCACTCGCCTTTTGCTTTTCAGGGGCCAAAGCATTCATGTCAGTTAGCTGACAGTAATTTTAGTGGCACATGACATGGAAGGAGGGACATTTAATAGTGCCCATGAGATGGGATAAATCAGCTTAACTGGATAGGTCATGATTATAACAAAGTGTGGTATCATTAGTTTCTCCATACTGTCATCTGTGAAATGGGAATATTTTGTTGTTAAAAAACCTTGATCCATTCACTACTTTAAACATCTTTGTGCAAATCGAGGGGCTGCCATATGAACAAGTAAGCTGTATACACGGGCAGTGCTACATCTACAAAGCACGCAGTTCTGCTTTATGGACGTCCCTATTACCGCCGATCACAGTAAAGACCGCATTCCTGCTGTTGACAGACACAGATGGGGATTAAGGTGTGGTTGTGGGAGAAATCGTGACCTATGTGAATGGCATGTGAGAAAATAAATTTTAAATACAAGATAATGAGAGAAAATGTTCCATAAAAAAGAATCAAAACTGTGTTGATAATCTAAGAATTCCAGTATGGGTTTTAGGTAATTTCAGGACACAAGGTGTCATTCAGGAAGTCTAATAATCTATGCATTTTAACTATAGCTTTTTGGAGACAGTGACTTTGCCTTTGTTGACTAAATCATTCATAATTTTAACGGATGAGAATGTCAGGCCAGATAATCAGGCCCCTGTAGATAGTGGGGAGGGCGGAGTTTCTTAAACTGACTCGTTCTGAATATTATCACATGTCATTAATACCACTGCTGCCCCTAGTGCCACCATCACGTGCATGTCCCTTTTCTGTTCCCCACAACACCCAGAACGGGGGATGCTCTGTCACCACGTGGCAAATCCAGAGGAAAGAAAATCCTGCACTCGGAAAGGAGGCATGTGCGGGAGCGGAGTTGTTTATGTTGGAGCCAATGAAATGAAGAGAGGAGAATAAAAATTGAGCAAAGTAAAAATCTAGGGTGGCTCTGAACACAGGATTGCTCCTGGCCAACACCATCAGACTCAGCCTCTGTGGGGACAGTTGGGAGAGGTCCTGGGGCTGCCAGTATTTACGACCAAAAGGGTCACGAAGCTACTGACCGTATTTTAGTAGGTCCTTAGCATATGGGCTTACGTGTCAGTATGTCACCTGTAATTCTCTCCGAGATGCACGGATTTAAATTTGGTTATGATAATCTGAGTAAGATACTAATGTAAAAAACTTTCCTGATCATTAAAAAAAAATTGTTTTAGTCTTTCAAAGTTAGAATACTACTGGAAATGTATTCTCAGTTTTAAAATATGAACTATGAAATTTGGAAAACAAACTAAAGTATGCACTTGCTAAGGGGAATTATATAAAAGCCTTGAGATAATTAAACCATATTTTATTCCCCAAAACAAATATATCACCTGTAGGCACTACTTGCAGAACGCTAAAATTGTATTTAAAATCACAGCTCAAATTTAATTATGCATGTGCATTAAAAATAGATCATTTAAAATCAAGCTACAAGCTACAAGTTCAATATAAATACGAACAAATTAAGTTTTAACTGAATTTGAAACAGTTATGATTATAAGAAATCAGGTTTGGAAAAAAACCAGAACATTTACAATAACATTTTAAGGTGAAGTAGTCACATTAGGGATTTATTTAAACTTAACGTCCAGAAAGGGGCCAGACCAGAATGCTTCTGCCTGAAACCCTGCCAGAGAGGAGAACCCCCAACAGCCTCCTGCAGGTGAAGGCTTCGCCGGCCAGAACAGCTTTGGAGGGAGCAGGTGCACCCCTGGCAGTGACCACATGGAAGGCCTCACTCCCAACATCACCAAGGCTCCTGGAGACCAGAAACTGATTGGCTTGATTCCCCACCCACCCCCCACCATCAGCAGAGTTCCGAGCACCTCGTACGGGGAAAGCAGCCATTCACCGAAGTGAATCCATGCAGAAGGGCACACGTAGGGGTATAGGCTGCTGACAAGGAACCAGAGAGAGCAAGGCTGGCCTCAGCCGGGGCCCCCTGCATCCCCAGGGGAGGGTCCAGTGTCACGTGTGATGGTGTGAAGGAGAGAAGGCCCCTCGGGGGCTCAGCATAGTGCCTGCCACATCTCAGGACACGGGGAGCAGTAGTGTCTTTGTGGCCGTCGTTTTTGTGGTTCTTCGGGAGATACACAACGCAAAATGGAGGCTGGAGAGCAGGACACGCCCTCCCGTGGCCTGGTGCTGAGGCAGCAGAGGCTCTGGAAGAGTAAAGCTCTCTCACCTCCATGTCCCATAAAACGGGACTGAGGGGCAGTGGAGGCCACGGGGCTTGTATTTCAATTCTGAATTCCCCAAGACCTGCTCTGTGATTCGGCAGGTAGTGGGATGCAGCGAATGTTTGTTAGTCAAGTGAAGTGTTACGACTGTTGTATTGCGTTGTGCAGTGTTGTGTCTTGCGGTTTCATGCTGTGCTGTTTCGTGTTCTGTTAAGGTCAAGGGGTTCTCTCAGGACCATCAGGGCAAAGTCACACCCGGCGTGCAGAGATGGTCCAGGCACCTGGTGAAAAGGAAGCATGGCAGGGACGAGGCGGTCACCTCTGGGGCTGCAAGGCAGAACTGGGAGCCTCCTGGTAGGAGTCACACAGTGGGGACATTACCTCTTCCTGCTTTAATCATACAACTAGCAAGGAACCTAGGAAAGAGCTTATGGGGACCCGCCTCACGGCGGTGACCCTGACGTAGAAATAGGTTGGCAGCTGGCCGGTCCCAGCCAGCACTGTCTCCAGATGCTCACCTTCTCACTCTTCTTCGTAACAATCCTTGTCGCAGTGTGAATCTGACCTGTAACCTGCTTGTGTGTCTGAAATGTACAAACCTGGGAAGGTACTTCCTATAATTAGAGTGGTGGGTGTCGGACCGTGCAGAGGGAGGCACAGGGCACCCGTACTTGGGGACGGGATGGGCCCAGGGCCCTGTCCCAACTCTGTCCCTACTGTGCTTTCCCACACTGTGAGCAGAGGCACCCTGGGGGCCCCCACAGAATCAGAGAGACTGCTCAGGATGTTTACACTCCAAGGGAACACAAGAATCCTGGCCACTCGATCCGATGCCGGCCAGATCCCTCTGCTGGCATCTTATCTTCGTGAAACTGGGTTTTCAGCAGCTGACTTTTTTCAACTGTCAAAAGTAATTTGCATGGGAAACTCGGAGCAGACCCAGAAATGAGGTATCAGGGTCCAACCTGATCCCAGGTTTGCAGAGGCGTGCAGTATGCAGACTGTACACAAGGCCGCTGATCAATAATCGTGGCTGATGGGGGAGCAAAGTGAAAGTGAATACTTTTTCACTCAATTTATGTAATTAAAAAATCGTCACTAAGTTATTAGCACATACATGTTTATTAAGTTGTTTAGACTTACCTACTTAACAAACAGAACCGTTAGATACGTCTTTTGGCCTGCGGCACTCTAAATAATTACTGGGATGCTAAGAGGGCGCTAAAAATGCATACAATTCAAATTGATATGGAATTTGTAGCTTATAGATTGACGTAAAATTATTTTTACTTTTATTATATCAATACAAAGGCATCATTTAATTTAAGCTGCAACTTTAAATATAATCTTATTTTTCTGCCAATACTACTACAGATGATGTATTCATTTTGGATAATTAGTGGTCTAACTATTTTAAGAATTTTTTTATAAATTCCATTAGTAAGTGATAATATCCCTTGTTATCCAAATTTCCCTTTTTTAAAAAACTGAGAATACATTTCCAGTAGGGTCCTTGGTTTGAGAACAGAGGTAAATGATTTATTTATGTTTAAATGAGAATAAAGTTTTTACGTTAGTATTTTACTCAGATTACCATAACCAAATTTAAATCCATGCATCTCGGAGAGAATTACAGGTGATAAAACACAGACACGTCAGTCCGTTTGCTAAGGACCTGCTAAAATATGGTCAGTAGCTTTGTGTCCCTTTTGGTATAAATGCTTCCAGCCCCAGGATCTCTCCCAACTTTCTTTTCTTTCTTAAATTAAAAAAAAAAAACAAACATTTTTTTACATTGATTTATTTTTGAGAAACAGAGTGAGACAAAGCATGAACAGGGGAGGGGCAGAGAGAAAGGAAGACACAGAATCCGAAACAGGCTCCAGGCTCCGAGCCGTCAGCACAGAGCCCGACAAGGGGCTCGAACCCACAAACTGTGAGATCATGACCTGAGCTGAAGTCAGTCGGTTGAGACACCCAGGTGCCCCATTTCTTAAATTTTTTTTAATGTTTATTTATTTTTGTGAGAGAGAGACAGACCATGAGTGAGGGAGGGGCAGAGAGAGAGGGAGACACAGACTCCCAACAGGCTCCAGGCTCTGAGTTGTCAGCACAGAGCCCTACACGGGGCTCGAACTCATGGACCTCGAGATCGCCACCTGAGCCACAATCTGATGCTCAACCGACTGAGCCCCCCAGGCTCCCCTCTCCCAACTGTCCCCACAGAGGCTGAGTCTGATGGTGCTGGCCAGGGCAGGCCTGCGTTCAGAGCCACCCTAGATTTTTGCTTTGCTCGATTTTTATTCTTCTCTGTTCATTTCATTGGCTCTAATATAAACAATTCCATTCCCACACATGCCTCCTTTCCGAGTGCAGGATTTTCT
Organism: Panthera pardus; assembly: GCF_024362965.1. Lineage (NCBI taxonomy): Eukaryota > Metazoa > Chordata > Mammalia > Carnivora > Felidae > Panthera > Panthera pardus. The sequence continues at coordinate 10,260,608 of NW_026526654.1, read as the reverse complement.
TTCCTCGAGATGTGCCACATGGTGACAGAGCGTCATCCCCTATTCTGGGTGTTGTGGGGAACAGACAAGGGACATGGACGTGATGGTAGCACTAGGGGCAGCAGATATTATCCCGTGTGATAAAGGGCCAAGTGGCTGGTAGTTCAGGTGTGAAGGGGAACTTCAAACAGCACGGGGTCGGCGGGACCCTCAGCGTTACTCTGAAACCAAAACATGTGATTCACCACTCTCCTTCTTGCAAGTAATTATATTTGTCGTGTATTCAAATCAAATATACGCAAATAGGAGCAAATGCCTCCCTTGGAAGAGGCAGCTGTCCGTCATGTACGTTAACTGACTTTCTTCAAAAGCTCATTGGTATTTTAAGTTATTTTACTTCCTGTTTTGGTTTTGTTTGTGTCCCTGGGGAGGCAGTGAGGTCCGCAGGGGCGGGAGGGCGGTGGGACTTAGATCAGCAGTTTGTAGGACCCACGTCCAAGCAAAACATGAAAGGCTTTGGGCTCAGCGTCTGTTTCAGCCAGTTCAGGGATGTGAGTGGTTTCTATACTCACTACAAAAGTACTCAGATTCGCCCGTGGGAGCCAGGGCTCTGGTATGAACATGGAATTGTGTTTGAAGTACAGATGACTGAAATCCTTTGGCCCGATGGATTCACTACAGTGACTGGAACATGGGAACAAGGAGAGAACATAATTCAGGCCAAAAAATACACAGAATGTTAAGAAAATGATCAGGAATGAGGGGTTACCCAGAGCTCAAGTGGATGCAAAGCAGAGGGAGTCAGACGGGTCACCCTGGAGCCACGGAAACGTGAGAAAGTCAGGGAGGCCTCCCTGTGACTCAGAGGCCACGCCTGTACCATAGAGGTCTCACTGCACCACTGAGGCCACCCTGGCAACTCGGAGGCCACCCCTGAACCACGGAGGCCACTCCTGCACCACGGAGGTCACCCCTGAACCACAGAGGCTGCCCCTGAACCACGGAGGCCTCATTGCACCACGGAGGCCACCCCCGCACCCCGGAGGCCACCCCTGCACCATGGAGGTCACCCCTGCACCATAGAGACCACCCCTGCACTACAGAGGTCACCCTGCACCCCGGAGGCCTCCCCTACACCATGGAGGCCACCCCTGAACCACGGAGGCCTCACTGCACCACAGAGGCCACCCCTGCACCACAGAGGCCACCCCTGAACCACAGAGGCCACCCCGCACCACAGAGACTGGGGTCCTGGAAGACTGGGAGCCAGCACCACACTCTCTGCCTGTGCTTGTATGGGGTTCTCTGAAGCAGAGAGACTTCTGAACTGCCTGCGGACACTCGGCATCCCCCCCCCCACCAGCCCCCTTAGGCTCCTCTGTGGCCACCGTCACAGAGTGCCAGAGGCTGAGGGGTGGAGAACAGCAGAGACCGTGGCCTCACAGTGTGTAAGCAGGGCGTCTGGGACAGAGATGCTGGTCCCCTCCCCAGCTTCCGGGCGTTCACTGGCGGTCGTGGGCATGGCTTGGCTGTGGACACATGACCCATCTCTGCCTTCGCCTTCACATGGCCTCCTCCGTGTGTCCAATTTCCCCGTGGCACACGGGCAGCGGTCACCCGAGTTAGGGCCGCCCCAACACTGTCTTCTTCACTCGATCATCGGCGAGGACCCCATATCCAGATGAGGTCCCATCAGGGGCCCGGGACTTCAACATCCTCTTGGGGAGCACCATTCAAGCCGCAACCCTTGTGATTCTGGTGTTAATAAGCTTTCCTGCCTAGGAAGTATTGCACATTCTGAGGGCCCAGGTTCTACTAGAAAATTGACTAGCTTAGGCTTTGGCCGTCTTTCGAATATTCTGTGTGCAATTATGCCCTAAATCTATTTGTAAACAGGACCCTTTTAATACAACTTGACGGGCCCCTGACACTGGTTTGGAGTCCTCCTTGAATTAATCGGCTAGGTGACAGCACGGCAGAAGCAGAGGCTGCAGGGCGAGGGCTGGACTTACCACAGGCACACTGAGGCAGCAGGTGGTAGGACACAGACTCAGTCAGTTCACCCCGAATGTGTCGCTGCCATCACAGGAGAAAGAAAACTGAACATGTCCTGGGTTCCAGACAGACTTGCCCTTAGTTTTCTTATTTATTTTTTAAGGTTTCTTTATTGATTTATTTTTGAGAGAGTGGGGGAGGGGCGCAGAGAGAAAATCCCAAGCGGGCTCCAAGAAGAGCCAGACTTGGGGCTCAAACACACGAACCATGAGATCATGACCTGAGCCAAAATTAAGAGTCAGACGCTTAACCGAGTGAGCCACCCAGGCACCCCCTTTTTTACTTATCTTTAATTGAATAAAAATTTATCTCGCTGTTAAATGTATGTCTGTAAACCACCTCTATCTCTTTGGGAAGAATGTAATGTATAAAGAGATTAATCACTATTACAATTCACACATATAATCTCTTTTAATCCTCACTGCATGTCAAGATTATAATTATTCCCCCCCTTTTTATAGATGAAAAGTAATATCAAAGAGCAGATGTTTAATGAACAGGAAGTTCAGGATTAAAATCTAGACCTGACAGAGTCTAATATTTATAATTAATGTAGTCCATACGAATATTTTTAATGGACTATATTTTTAGAGTGGTTTTAGGTTCACAGCGATATTGAGTGGCAAGTGTGGAGTTCCTGCCCCCGTACACACAGCCTCTTCCATTACCCACATCCCCACCAGAGTGGGGCATTTGTCACAGCGGGCGAGCCTGCACTGACTCATCGTCATCACCCAGAGTCCATAGTGTGCATTAGGGTCCACCCTTGGTGTTGTGCATCCTGTGGGTTTGCACAGGTTGTAACGTCCTGTGTCCACCATCATAGTATCACACAGAGTCCTTTCACTGCCCTGTGAATCTCCTGTGCTCCACCTGCCACTGGAGGATTATTCTTAATTTATTTATTTTAGATGGTATCTATTGGATCATACTCATAATAAACTGTAAAGCTTCCATGTTCTTTTACATTCTTCCCCACTCTCCTCTTTCCCATAGTAGACATGTAACATCAATACTCAGTGTACATCTTAGTCTGAAAATGGAACTACTGTTCATGACTGAGCCCCATGGTAATGATGATGAGATTTCCTTCCTTGTGAAACTCTTTTTCCTGGAGTTGGTAATGGTCTTGGTTTGTGAAAGTTGTTCATTTACTTAGGTTTCTCTGTTCTTTATTTTTTTTAAGTTTATTTATATAGTTATTTATTGGGTGAGGGGAGGGGCAAAGAGAGAATCCCTAGCAGGTTCCGTGCTGTCAGTGCAGAGCCCGACACCAGGCTCAATCTCAGGAACGTGAGATCATGACCTGAGTTGAAATCAAGAATTGGTTGCATAACTTACTGAGACCTCCAGATGCCCCACTTTTCTCTGTTCTTATCACAAATTCTTTCCGTGCTTGATATCAGTATCATAAACATCTTTGATAATCAAATGCAAGAATTTATGAGTTCACTTTCTCCCTGCAGCCACTCCTGCCAGAGCCCTCTGTCTGCCTGCTCCAGGTTGGATGGGTTGCTCTCAAGTGTTGACACAAGGCTGTCAACACCACTCTTCACTCCACCTTTCTTCCATGTGGAGCTCCCATTTTCTGGATCCCATGTTCTCCCTCTTGCTTGAGCTACTCCCTTGTTTTGTGAAGTGGTATCTTCTAGCAAGCTGTGCAACACTAGAGGGTAGTTTAGCTAGGTATAGGATTCTAGGTGAAAAATAATTTTTTCTTGAAATTTTGTCTTCTAACTTACTATCTTGCTTTTGAGTAGTCTATACAACTGTTCTTTATAGTTTACTGAGGGACACTTGATATGCAATAAACTATACATTTGTAAAGTGTACAGTTTGATTCCTTTTAACAAATACACACACACACACACACACACACACACTCATGAAACAATCAACACAATCAAGATAATGAACATATCCATTATCCCCAAAAGTTTCCTTACCATCTTTGCAAACCCTCCCTCTTCCTACAGGTAACTACAAATCTGCTTTTTATCACTATAGATTTGTTTCCATTTTCTAGAATTTTATATAAATGGAATTGTATAGTATGTAATCTGCATCTAGCCTCTTTCACTTAGCACAATTATTATGAAATTCATCCATGTTACAGCATTATCAGTAGGCTATTCATTCTTCCTATTATTGAGTAGCATTCCACTGCCTGGATGTACTACAATTTGTTTGTACACCAAATTTCCATCAGGACATTTGTAGCCAGTTTTTGGCTGTCATGAATTTGTGTGCAAGTTTTTGTGTGGACATGTGCTTTCATTTTGCTTGGATAAATACCTAAGTGTGGAATGGTTGTGTCACAGGTATATGTTTAAATGTTTAAGAAATTACAAAACTGGTTTTCAGGGTATGCCTACTGTACTACATTCCTACCAGCAGTATATGAGAGTTCTGGTTACTCCACATCCACACCAACATTTGCTTTTTGTTTTTAGATATACAACTGCTTGACTGGTAGTATCCCATTATATTTTTAATTTGCATTCCCTAATGATGAATCTTTTCATGTGCTTATTAGCTATATATATATTTTTTTTCTTTCTAGACAAGTGTCTGTTCAAACAGGTTGCCCGTTTTTATAATTTTTTGAATTATTGAGTTTTGACAGTTCTTAATATATATTGGATATAAGTCAGGTACCAGTTTTGCAAATATTTTCTCATTCTGTAGCTTGCCTTTTCATTTTCTTAACAATATCTTTTGAAAAATAAAAGCTCTAAGTTTTGATGAAGTCTGATTTATCGGTTTCTTCTTTTTTTTTTCTTTTTTTTTTTACCTGTTCATGCCTTTGTGTTGTGTTTAAGGAATCTTTGCCAAAGTCAACATCACCAAGCCTGTCTCCTATGATTTCTTCTGGAATTGTGATGCCTGATAGCCACTACCTAATATGGCTATTTATATTTAACGCTAAATCAAGTAAAATTAAAAAATTTTAAAGTTTGTTCCTCAGTCACACTAGCCACATTTCAAGCACTCAGTCACATGTGGTTAATGGCTGTTATCTTGCACAGTACAGGCAGAGTATTTTTGTCATCATAGAAGATTCTGGTGAACCAAACTGTAACATTCTGTAGGTTTACATAGACCCACATTCAGGTCTATGATGCATTTTGAGTTAACTTTTGTATGTGGCATGAGGTTAAGGTTAATATTTTTGCATATGGTTACTCAATTGTTCTAATATCACTTTTGAATAGATTATTTTTTCCCTATTAAATTGCTTTGGTGCCTTTGTCAACAATCAATTAACCATACATGGGTGGGTCTACTTGTGGATTCTTTATCCTAATACATTGATCTATAGCTCTGTCTTCATGCCAGCACTGCACAGTCTTGATTTTTGTAATAAGTCTTGAAAACAAATAGTGCTAATCCTTCTACTTTTTAAAATCTTTGTAAAAATCGTTTTGGCTCTTATATGCATTAGTATTTCTATATGAAATTTAGATTAAGTTTGTCCATTTCTACAAAAAGGTTTCTGCCATTTTACCTGAGATTTTATGGAATCTATGGATGCATTTTGGGAGAATTGATATCTTTACGGTATTGGGCCTTTCAATTTGTCAATATGTTATTTTTCTCCATATATTTAAATATCCCCTAATATCTCTTAGCAATGTTTTGTAGTGTTCAGTGTACAGATCTTGTACTCCAAACTATTTCATATTTGATTATTCTAAGCTGTATGGTTTTTTGAATTTCAGTTTCTGATTGTTCATTGCCAATAGAGAGAAATACAATTGATTTTTGAATTTTGATCTTGTATTTTGTAACTTTGATAAGTTTCTTACAAGTTCTAGTAGCGCTTTTTTTTTTTTTTTTTTTGGCAGCTTCTGTAAGATTTTTGACCAAAGAAATTCTACCATCAGCAAATAAAGACATTTTTATTTCTACCTTTCTAACCTAAATGGCTTTTTCGTACCTTATTGCACTGGCTAGAAGCTCCAGCACAATTTGACGAGCAGTAGTGAGAGCAATATTCTTGTCCCGTTCTTGATCATAGGGAGAAAGCTTTCAGGCTTTCATCATTAAATATAATGTTAGCTGTAGATAGTTCATTGGGTTGGATTCTTGATCCTTTATATTTGACTGGTTTTTATTTTGTTTGCTTGTTTTCTATTCTTTCTATGTAAGTTATTCTGGGTGGGTTTTTTATTCCCTCTCTTTATTTCTGATTTTTGAAATTGCATGATTATGTGTGTAATGTAAGTCTTTTTTTCATTTATTGTACTGGATGTACTGGATATTTGGTGTGTTCTTTCAATCTTTAAAGTCCTTATTCTTCAATTCTGTGAAATTACATCAAATATTTCTTTGATCTTTCCTTCCTCTATTTTCCTCTGTTCTCTCTTTCTTGAATTCCTATTAATTAGAGATCACATCTTCTGCCTCGTCCTCTGAATTTCACAATTGTTCTCTATTCCTTCTCCCTCCCCCTTCTCTTTTGGTTTTGGTTTTTTGTTTGTTCATTTGTCTGTCTATTTGTTTGTTTTGGAGAGTTTCTCATATTTAATTTGAAACCTTATTTTCCTAAAAGGAATTCTGTAAGCCAAATCTATATTACCATGTGAAAGAATTTCCAGTCACCTCCAAGAGAGAACACATGTTTTGGTGAGTCTGTGAGTAAAATTGTTATTATGATGTATTTACAAGGAGAAAAGGATTAATGATCCAGAACTCTCTAATGATGAGTTTACTTGGGAAATGCATTCTGCTGACATAAAAGGGGAAAGTACTCAGTTGGGATCCAGGATCTCGGTTCTCACATCATTAATTTATCAGTGTGTGTGGGGCAAGTGTTTTCAGAGGTGGCACGCCTATCATCTAGATTCACTCACTCAACGAGTGAATAACACCTGTACATACAAGGTTCTGATGTACAAAAACATGGTATTTTGAATCATCTGGAAAATGTAACTTGTTTTGAATACAATAAAGTAAAAATGGGAAAAGAATACTGTTTTACATTTAAGAAGAGCATAGCTGTTGACGGGGTGCTTGGGTGATTCAATCGATTGAGCATCCGACTTTGGCTCAGGTCATGAGCTCGCGGTTTGCGGGTTTGAGCCTGCATCGGGCTCTGTACTGACAGCTCAGAGTCTAGAGACTGCTTCAGATTCTGACTCCTTCTCTCTCTACCCCTCTCCCACTCTCATTCTGTCTCTCTCCTTCAAAAATAAGTTAAAACATTTAAAAAAGAGAGAGAGCTTAGCCGATGAATAACAACACAAGTAACAAAAGAAAAAATTAAATAATTGTCTATATCGTACACAGAAAATCATACTGATTGAAGTGTTGATATTTGGTTTGGATATTTGTGGATTTTTCTAGCATTTCTTAAGGGGTAATCATATACCAGAACTACTTGAGATGCTTCCTAAGAATATGGTTTCCTGAATCCCATCCAGGAAGACACTCAGATTAGGCAGACCTTAATATGAGGGCGGATGTGTCTGAGAAATCTTCATTTATAACAAACTTTCCAAGTAACTGCTTTGCCCATGAAAGTTTGAAAACCACTGTATTCAGACAAGGTCTACACGTCTTTGCTAACACATTGACTAATAAGATGAGAAAAAAAATTTCCACTTGATTTCCCCAAGGCATAAACTACTCTTTATGAAATTATTGAGTTATTCTAACCTTTGGAAGTTAAATTAATTCTTTTAACACACAAAACATTAGATTTTAACAAAACTGGCTTTAAGGCCATAGACATCTTCCTTAGGACCTTAGAGCTGTACTCTGATCACTTGAAATAAGAGTACTGTGATTGAGAAATTGAGTTTTTAATTAAAATGCATTTAAATGGCTACATGTGGCTAGTGGCTGCTGTATTGGACAGAGCAGATGCTGACCATTTTCATCGTCACAGAAAGTTCTACTAAACAGTGCTGTCTTAGAGGGTAAATCTAGTTTCCAGTGATGCCCAATTTATTTTTCATGTGTTCATGAAGTCCCCTGGCTTCCTTGCAGGAAAGCTGCTAGAGTAAAAAATAGTGTGACTAGTCTTATTTATGGAGACAATATATTTTGTATACTGCATTATATTTATGCACAAGACAGATTTTGATTAGAAAGTCTTTATGGATGAATGGAAATATTTCATTTCATTTTCTTATCATTTTTTAAAATTCAAGTATAATTAACATGCAGTGCTATATTCGTTTCAGGTGGACAATATAGCGATTCAACAATCCCATACATTACCCAGTGCTCGTCATGATAAGTGTGCTCTTAATCACCCTCCCCATTTCCCCCATCCCCCTGCCCACCTCTTCCCTGGTAACCATCAGTTTGTTCTCTGTAGTGAGTCTGTTTCCTGGTTTGTCTCTGTGTCTCTTTCTTATTTCTGTAGCTATTTGTTTTGTTTTTTAATTCCACATATGAGTGAGATCATATGGTATAGGTCTTTCTATGACTGACTTCACTTAGCATTATACTCTCTAGTTCCATCCATGTTGTTACAAATGGCAAGATTTCATTCTTTTTTATGGCTGAGTAATACCCCATTGTGTGTGTGTGTGTGTGTGTTTGTGTGTGTGTGTGTGTGTATACATACCACCCCCTCTTTATCTGTTCATCTATTGATGGACACTTGGGCTCCTTCTGTAATTTGACTATTGTACATAACGCTGCAATAAACATAGGGATACACATATCCTTTCAAATGCGTGTGTTTGTATTCTTTAGGTAAATGGCATGATCACTGGATTATATGGTACTTCTATTTTTAATTCTTTGAGGGACTCCATATTGTTTTCCACAGTCACCGTATCAGTTTGCATTCCCACCAACAATGCAAGAGGGTTCCTCTTTCTTCACATCTTCACCAACACTTGTTCCTTGAGCCTTTCATTTTAGCTATTCTGACAGGTACCTGTGAGATGATATCTCATTGTGAATTTGATTTGTATTTCCCTGATGATGACTGATGCTGAGCATCTTTTCAGTTGTCTGTGGGCCATCTGGATGTCTTCTTTGGAGAAATGTCTGTTCATGTCTTCTGCCCATTTTTAATTAGATTTTTTTTTTTTTTTTTGGTGTTAAGTTGTAGAAGTTCTTTTCTTTTTAAGAATTTTTTTAAGTAAACTCTATGCCCAACACGGGGCTCAAACTTAGGACTTCGTGATGAAGAGTCACATGCTCTACCAACTGAGTCAGTCAGGTACTCCATGTTGTGTAAGTTCTTTACATATTTTGGATACTAAGTCTTTATCACATATGCCATTGGTAAACATCTCCTTCCATTCATTGGTTGTCTTTTAGTTTTGTTGATTGTTTCCTTTGCTGTGCAGAAGCTTTTTATTTTGATGTAGTCCCAATAGTTTATTTTTGCTTTTGTATCCCTTGCCTCAGGAGATAGATCTAGAAAAATGTTGCTACGGTGGGCATCAAGGAAATTACTGTCTGTGTTCTCTTCTAAGATTTTTATGGTTTCAGGTCTCACATTTAGGTCCTTATCCATTTTGAGTTTATTTTTCTGTAGGGTGTGAAAAAGTGGTCCTCATTCTTTTATATATAGCTCTCCAGTTTTCCCAATGCCCTTTGTTGAAGAGACTATCCTTTCCCATTGAATATTATTTCCTCCTATGTTGAAGGTTAATTGACCATAGAATTGTGGGTTTATTTCTGGGCTATTCTGTTCCATGGATCTATGTGTCTATTTTTGTGCCAGTTCCATACTGTTTTTATCACTGCATCTTTGTAGTATAACTTGAAATTTGGAACTGTGATACCTTTAGCTTTGTTTTTATTTTTCAATTTCTTTGGCTATTTAGGGTATTTGTGGTTCCATACAAATGTGAGGATTATTTGTTCTATCTCTGTGAAGAATGCTGGTGTTGCGTTGATAGGGATTGCATTGAATATGTAGATTGATTTGGGTAGTATCGACATTTTTAAAAAAAATTTTTTTTAACGTTTATTTATTTTTGAGACAGAGAGAGACAGAGCATGAACGGGGGAGGGTCAGAGAGAGGGAGACACAGAATCCAAAACAGGCTCCAGGCTCTGAGCTGTCAGCACAGAGCCTGACACGGGGCTCGAACTCACGGAGTGCGAGATCATGATCTGAGCCAAAGTCAGCTGCTTAACCGACTGAGCCACCCAGGTGCTCCAGGTTGTATTGACATTTTAACAATATTTGTTCTTCCAATCAATGAGCTTGGAATGTCTTTCTATTTCTTTGCATCGTCTTGAATTTCTTTCATCAATGTTTTACAGTTTTCAGAGTACAGGTCTTTCACCTAGTTTATTATTCCTAGGTATTTTATTATTTTTGGTGCAGTTGTAAATACGATTACTTTCTTAATTTCTCTTTCTTCCATTTCATTGTTAGTCTACAGAAATGCAATGAATTTCTGTATATTGATTTTATATCCTGCGACCTTGCTGAATTCATCAGTTCTAGTAGTTTTTTCAGTGGAGTCTTTAGAGTTTTCTGTATAAATTATGTCATATGCAAACTGTGAAAGTTTTACTTCTTCCTTATCAATTTGGATGTCTTTTATTACTTTTTCTTGTCTGATTGCTGTGGCTGGGACTTCCAGTACTTTGTTGCGTAAAAGTGAGAGTGGACATCCTTATTTTGTTTCTGACCTTAAGAGGAAATCACTCAGTTTTTGACCATTGAGTATGATGTTACCTGTGGGTTTTCCATATATGGCATTTATTATGTTGGGGTATGTTCCCTCTAAATCTCTTTTGTCAAGGGTTTTTATCATGAATATATATTGTACTTTGTCAAATGCTTTTTCTGCATCTATTGAAATGGTTCTATGGTTTTTATCTTTTCTCTTGTTGATGTGATGTATTATGTTGATTGGTTTACAAATATTGAACTACTCTTGCACTCCAGAATAAATCCCATTTCATCTTGGTAAATGATTTTTTTAAGGTATTGGATTTGGTTTGCTAGTATTTTGTTGAGGATTTTTTCGTCTATGTACATCAGAGATGTATTGGCCTGTAGTTCTTTTTTTTTTTTTTTTTCAAGATTTTATTTTTGAGTAATCTCTACACCCATCATGGGCTTGAAACCACAACTCTGACATCAAGATTTGCACACTCCATCAACTGAGCCAGCCAGGCATCTCTCTTGTTCTCTTTCTTTGTGGTGTCTTTATCTGGTTTTAATATCAGGGTGATGCTAGCTTCCTAGGATGATTTTGGAAGTTTTCCATCCTCTTCTATTTTTTGGAAAAGTTTGAAAGAGCACGTACTAACTCTTCTTTATTTTTTTAAAATATAAAAGATTTTTCCAACTTTATTTATGTATTTTGAGAGAGAAAGCACGAGTGGCAGAGAGAGTGGAAGAGAGAGAATCCCAAGCAGGCTCCACACTATCAGCGCAGAGCCCAACACAGGGCCTGGACTCACAAACCGTGAGATCATGACCTGACCTGAAATCAAGAGTCGGATGCTCATCTGACAGAGCCACCCAGGTGCCCCCTAACTCCTCTTTAAATAGTTGGTAGCATCCCCATGTGAAGCTCTCTGGTCCTGAACTTTTGTTTGTAGGGAATTTTTTTACTACTGATTCAATTTCATTGTTGGTAATCAGTCTGAGTTTTCTATTTCTTCCTGACTCAGAGAGGTTATAAGTTTCTAAGGATTTTATCCACTTCATCCAGGTTGCCCAATTTGTTGGCATACAATTTTTCATAATACTGACTTACAATCCTTTGTATTTCTTTGGTGTTGGCTGTTATTCCACCCCCCCCCCCCCCACATTTCTGATTTTGTTTATTCGAGTCCTCTCTTTTTTGATGAGTCTGGCTAAAGGTTTATCAGTCTTATTGATATTTTCAAAGAATCAGCTCCTACTTTCATTCATCTGTTCTCTTGGCGTTTTTTAGTTTCTATCGGAACTATTTAATTTTAGAAAGTATTTTTCAGTTCTAGAATTTTCATGTGTTCTTTTCCAATCATTTTTACTTCTCTGTTGGCTTTGCCCCTCTGTTCCCACAATATATCCATACTTTCATTGAAAATTTTCAACCCATTTGTAATAGCTGTATTAAAGTCTATCCTTTCTGTCATTACAGTTCAGTTTCTTTTAAGTGATTTTACTACTGTTCACATTTTTCTCACATTTCTTTGCTGCTTTACATGTCTGGCAGTTTTTTATTGTATCCTGGGCATGATGGATGCCACATTGTTGAATGTCTAAATTTTATCATCTTCACTTAAAGAGTATGAAATTTAATTCTGAGGCAGTTAACTTACTTGCAGATCACCTTGTGAAGTCTTGTCCCTAAGCTTCGTTGGGACACCTCTAGAGTAGTCTTTACTCTAGGGCTCGAGTAGCCCTAGTCTTAGCTTTATTCTCTTGGGATATTAGTGGAGCACTCAGTGAGTTCAGTGTGGTCTTTCCGGATTGGGTGGTCAGTGCTTCAGTATTTTCCAGCCCTGTGTAAGTTCTGGAATGTCCACTTCTCCCACTTCTCCTTGGTCATTGAACTTTGTCCACCATATCAGAACCTGGCCTCAGCACAGACCACCAGCTCTTCAGTCAGGTACTCAAGGGGATGTCTATGCAGATTTCTGGAATCCTTGTCTGATGCCTCATACCCTGCCCTCCAGGTCCCCTTTCGGTCCTACCCTCCAACTTTCGTCCCCTCACCCTGGCGGAACTGTCTTATTCTGCGTGGGCTCCCCCTCCCTGCACCATGGTTTGAGAAGTGCCTCCAGGCATAAATCTGGGTGACTGTGGGGTTGCCTCATCTGTTTTTACCCTCTCTGGGGTCACAATTTTATATTGCTTATTGCCCAACATCTGAAAACAGTTATCTCGTATATTTTGTTCTGTTTTATAGTTTCTTAATAGTAGAAGGTCTAGTTTGATACCAATTTTCCATCATGTCCAGAAGTATAAGTGCAAATGGAAATCAACCATCAAATTCAGCTTAAAAAATCACCAGAATTAAAAAAAAATTTAATAGTGGCCTTTCCACAAACAAATTTGCTCAGAGGACAAAGCCCAGATAAATTAAATTTACTTGGATAGGGAGGATTTTCAGCATTCCACACAGTAATTTGCCACATGAGTCCATCAAGTTCTGGTTTAGACAGATACCCATTTATAAAATGAAATCAAGAGGAGGCCATAGTTCTTCCATGGACGTGGCCTACTGGATGAGGAAGCAAGAGACTTTGGTTGCTCTGGATCCATTGTGCCTGCTTGTATAACCTTGGGCTATAACTTTGGTTCCCTGTGTGCCAAGGTTCCCTGGGACATCATGGCACACTCACAGAGATGCCATGGGATATTTTCAACTTTCAACAGAGGCACGGTGATACCTGTCACCTGGTGGATACCACGCACACAACCAGCCTCAAGTGGTTTGTTCAACATTAGATTATGCCACACGCCTTACAAGAGCATCTTATCTTTGTCAAGGTGGGTTTTGGGCAGTTTCTGTGATAAAAAGTGAGGACCACACACAGGCAAGTGACAGGAAGGTGATGGTGGCCAAATCGAATTCCAGTGGCGGGCATATGTGCCATTAGTAAGAACTCGTGATTATTTGAGAATGTAATTAAAATATCAGTGTCTTCCTTCAATTTACATGTATTTTTTTCCAAATGGCTACAGATTTGTTAGTACCTAAAAATGTTTTAAGTTGAAACTAAACTATTTAAAACTACTAGGCATTTTTTTGGACAAGGACCTCCTGTGACAAAATGGCAGAGACACTGAGGGCGCCATGGATTCAGAAAGCATAGGGGCTTCTGGACTGAACGGGTAACCTATCACCGGTCCCATCCGCAAAATGCAGGTGTTGCGTTAAATTCTCTTTTTGTTCTGACATTTTAGGAATCTGCAGTTCTATATCACTACAAGTGGTGGGTTTTTTGTTGTTGTTTTGTTTGCTTTTTTTTAAGTAGGCTTCACACCCAGCCCAAGGCTTGAACTCATGACCCTGAGTTTAAGAGTCAGAGGCTCAACTGACTGAGCCACCCAGGCACCCCAGTATTATAAATGGTTCTCAAGTGGTAGAGTGAATGTGGCATGCTAATTGGGTCACTTCTATCGGGGGAGCAAAGAAGAAATGCTAAGATTCCCAGCTCATCTCTGAAGCAAGGGTCCCCAGGTCTCCAAAGGGAAAATAGGATACCAGAGACAGATTCAAGAATTCCTCAAGCTGATAAGAAACATGATTTTTAAGTCAGTTCAAATTCCCATATCAGACATGGGACAGCTCTAGCCCAGGGTAGAAACACTGGATTCACTCCAGAACTCTCCCATACCTTTAGAACAGGGGCTGTTAACCTGGGATCGAAGGACTCCATCCATGCACAGAATTCAGAATGCCCCCAGAACAGAAAAATATTCACCTTTATTTTTATTAACTTCAAGTTGAAACTTAGCATTTTTCTTCATGTTACGAACGTAGTCAACAAGCGTCAGGAGTATTAGCATTTCCTGTGATGTTGCCACCCATTAAAATAATGGGATTTTCCTTTCACAGGACAGTCTTACACTCACAGCCATTATGACCTTGCAGTAGTTTTTACACCTGCCGCAGACCTTATTACTCAGTGCGTTATGGAGGGAAATTATTACTGTATCATGAAATATTTTTAAAACGTATTTCGATAGTTGCTTTTCAAAGTACAAGTTGTTTCTTTGATAACCTTAAGTATTGGTTTTAATTTTTTTTATTGTGAAGGACTTGGAACATACGTAAAAGCAGACTGAAAGATATATAGGATCCCACACATCCATCATCCAGCTCTACTCCCAAATCCTTCTTAATGCTGCACGATCCTGTAGTAACTCCTTACATGATATAGGTTGTCCATCGTGTAGAGTTTCCAACAGTCTAGTATATGGCTGCATCCCCATGGTGTAGTTCATCGTGTCCCTCTGTCCCTCTTTCTTCCATGGTTCCTATAAACTGAAAATTGGCTCTAGAGGCTTGATGTCAGCAGGTTTTAGGGGCAGAAGAAGGGGCGAGATTACTCCTGGATATCTCCATCAACAACCACGGGTCCATTAGTTGGTTAGGGATCACAAAATGGTTTCACTCTACCATTTCTTCTAATGTATTATCTGTAACATTTCTACAAGGAAACGCATGCCTCATCAATGATTTGGTTACCCAGTGGTAGAGTTAGTATAGGAAGTCAGAATACATGTTCTTGATTCTATTTATCAATTTTCTAAGTAATGACTGGGTTCCTTTTATGCATCTCATTTTGTACATGTATTTTTTTTAATGTTTATTTTGAGAGAGGCAGGGAGGGGCAGAGAGAGACTCCCAAGCGGGATCCATGCTGTCAGCTCAGAGCCCAACACAGGGCTGGAACTTCCGAACCGTGGGATCGTGACTTGAGCCAAGATCACGAGTCGGACGCTAAACGGACTGAGCCACCCAGGCACCCCTTAGTTTATACAGTTAGAACCATTAGCCTGAGAAGGGGTTCTGGGCTTCACCAGCCTGTGCGATGAGGCGATGTCCCAGAACTCCCCCTGTGGACTCCCCCAAGAGATACAGATGCTCCTTCTAGCTCTTCTGCAGGGTCCTTCCAACCGTAGCAACCGTCCATTCCCCTTGGCCCACCACACTTCACCTCCTGCATGTTGGTGCTTGTGCTGGATGCATGTATGTAAGTCTTACAGCAGGAGCTGTGCGTGTGGAGACAGCTCTGCTAGTGGCCATGTTCACGGGCGGACCGTGCTCCTTACCAACTGTATGGGCCAGGCAGATTCCTCACTCCTCGGACCTTCAGGTTCTTCATATAGAAACTGGCAAAAATGTTATCTAACTTGAAGAATTCTTTTGAGAACTAAAGATGGGGAGATTCCTGAGAGATTGAGACGTTATAGGTGCTCAACAAATATGTGTTAGATCTGATTCTTCGTCGCCAACAGCAGAGGACTATTAATTAGATCTTTGGTACTGGTCATGGCAGTACCTACACCACCACTGTAGGGCCCTAGGTCATGTGGCAGCATTGCAGCCCCCGCCCCCCACCACTTCTCTCCACTCCCCCCTGCTTCCTTCCCGTGCCTTCTCCTCCACCTCCTTCCATTCCCTCCTCCTCTTCTCTCTTGGCCCTTCACTCTTGCTCTCTGACTCTCTCTCTCAGCTCTCTTCAAAACCAATTTCCTGCCTCCCAAAGGTGCAGGGTGGACCTGCTCGAGACAGAGCGGTCTGATTCTGAAACACACTTTCTAGCGAGCTGTGTTCCACCCACAACACAACACATCTCATCTCTTCCCTGAGCCCTCACTAGGCTGCCCCATTCAAGACCTTACAATAGAGTCGGCATCTCACGCACCCTGGGCTTGAAGTGGCCATGTCCTGCACTGACCCTCAGTCCACGGAGAAGTATCTACGCTGTGTTTCAACCCATCCTTACAAGCTCATGGCATATTCCATTTGGTTCATCTGAAAAATCATCTGGTCCTTAAAACCCACTTAGGATTCTTTTTCTTTCTTTCTTTTTTTTTTTTTTTGCACCCCCCCCCCCCCCCGGTCACATTCTTCTTCCCTTTCTGAGCTCTGCTGTCTCAATCTTTCAAGCACTCCCCTCAAGCCGTCTCACCCACCACGCCCTTTCTTCCTCTTCCAGATGAATTGGCTGCTTCTTCTAAAGCAGAGGCACCTATCAGGATGGTTCCTGTGTTCACATCCTATGTGAGCAACCCCAGTGTCTATCAGTGTCTCTCACTGATGACTCATCAATATCTCAATGACTCATCAATATCTTATCAATATTTCTCACCAATGTCTCATCAAAGTCTCATTAATGATTCCATCAATGTCTCATTGATGTCTTTCATCAATGACTCATCAATGTTTCATCAATGATATATCAATGACTCGGTGATGTCTCACCAGTGACTCATCAATGACTGTCAATATCTCATCAATGTCTCATCAATGACTCCATCAATGTCCCATTGATGTGTAGTCCATGCCTCTCGTCGATGTCTCTCCTTGCCCCGTCGGAGGTCCCATTGAGGGTAGCAGGGTGGGCTGTTAGGAACATCTCAGTCATGAAGACACAAGTTTGGATGTTGGCTTTCTTGTATACTAGTGGGGTTCCCCTGAACTTCAGTTTTCTTAGTGTAACACGGGCATTAAAAGCTTGTGCCCCAGCTTTGTTGACACTAAACAACAGATTTTGTGTCTAGTACAGACGTGTATTAACAAATGAGGGTCAACAAGCATGAGCCCCTTTCCTGCTCTGCCTCTCTCCCTGTCCACAGTAAAGGCTCTTCCTCCATTGTGTTCTAGGGTCCGGTCCCTCCTGGCACCACAGGTCTGGGCTCCTTTAGCATGGAATTCAAGGCTCCTTGTTTTCTTCTGTTCCCTCAAAGGCACCCCATCCCCTACTAATACCAAACATCCTGATATCTTGAAGGACAGCAAATTGTGTCCTCGGCCCTAGTCCACATAGAAAATTCCTGCTCACGTGTGTCATCCTCACGGTGGGCCCGAAGTGTCCGTGGGCTGCCCTCCACGCTGAGGCCCGCGCACACTTCTGGATCTTCCTCTCTGTCTGGGAAGGCATTTCCTTGATCCTTATTCCAGCACTCATGTAGAAAGTTCCAGGCCATAGGAAATAAGCTGAGATCTGAGTTCCTCTGTGACCTCATTTGCTGTAAGCAAAGTGAAACGTGATCATTTCACAGAATTGAAGACCCGGAAGAGCTTCTGATTTGGGAAGAACAATTTTTTAAATGGATTTGTATGCATAACATCCATTGCCGTTGGTGATGGTGGAGTCAGTGACTAATGAAAATGTCGTTTGCTGTGATTTTTATAAATTACAGTAAATATGCCAGTCCTCATCCACAGCAGCCGTTGAAATGCAGGCAGCCGTCTGGAGCAGAGGCCAGGGGACCTCACCAGAGCCTCAAGAGGTAGACCCCACAGGTGCAAATTGACACCCAGGAAAACAGTAGTTAATACATTCTAGAATTTGGAGAAAGAGAGAATGTTAAAATAAACGTATGTCAAGCAGACAAATTTGGACTTCTCCAAGAGGATCTGTCACATCAAACAGGAAATAGCTATAAATTACTTGTAATAGTAAAAATCTTGTCATTTATAACCTTTAAAGCAACGGGCTCATTTAACACATCAACTCCTAGATCATAATCTAGGACAGTCAGCCTGGGTATTTATTTCACTTTTAATGTGTAGAAGCCAGAGCCAACCATGCATGGTCCACAAAACACTCCACGGCGTGCCGTCAGCATTTGGAACCATAGAATGAGCCAGGGAGATAAGTACCTCAGCCCAGGGTGATGAATATGTCAAGATATGAAAACCCTTTCTGCTCCTAAAAAGAAAATTAAGACGTGATTGGAAATGTCATGCCTTGGGTAGTCTCATAATGAATAATTCCAAATAAATCCCACCATTATTCTGTTTATTTGTTTTACTTAGAAGCTATTTGAAGTCATTGGAGCTGAAAGTGTGTCTCAACATGCCAAGCGTATTTACTGTATCTTGTAATCATCTTGCTAACCGGTGCGCGGGCAAACAATAATTGGAGTTCTGTGTTTGTTTCAGACACCTCTGCGCATGCCGCCCACAGATGAGAAATCCGGCTCGGAGACATGTTGAAAGGGCCGAAATGCCTTCGCTAAAGATGGACACACGAAGCCATCCTCTGCATGACGAAGATTCGGTGGCAACAAGGTATTTACGATGGTGATGCTCAATGAAGTTTCCGTGCACCCAGTAAGTACTTGGTGTTCGTGGATATGGGATGGAGGAGGGAGAGGAGGGGCGAGAACGCGGTAACCACACCCTCCACGGTGAGGAAGCGCCCGCGGGGGTGGGAGCCCAGCCTACAGCTCACACTGGCAGCTATGCCGGCGTCACGAGGCACGAGGAAGGACACAGCGTTGGTCTCAGCGAAGACACTAACGCAAAGCGGCACGCCGTCCTGTTTCTTTTGATATTCTCTCTGACGGCCTCTGACCTCCGTGTTTTCTCCCCGACTCGGATCAGTCAGTGCTTAGCTCTGCCAGAGCCAGCCCCCGGCTCCCGCAAGATGCTGCGGTCTGCACAGCACCTGTGAGTGTGTGACAGATGTGTGCACACACGTGTGCACAGGCAGGCACACACATGCACACGTGCATGTTCACACACGCATGCGGGCACACACATACATGCTGTACACACGTGCACACGCATGCAGGCACAGGCACGTACACACGCACACACACGCGCATGCAGGCACACGTGCACAGTCACAGATGCAGGCACATGCACGCACATTCACACACACACATGCACGTGTGTGTTCACACACGCACACAGGCACACGCACGTGCACAGCCTGGGATGACGCAGCTGTGGCAGCAGCCACATTAAGAATCCTGGGTCTGTTGGTTGGGTGACTTTTCCCCATTTTGCTTTTGTGCAGTCTCCAGGTACGCTTCTAGTGGGGTAACAATTTGCCTCTGTCCAAATGTATGCACGCAAGCTAATTTAGAAAGACCAGACCCACTAAATTTAATCTTAAAAAGAAGCTAACAATTATAAATTAGCTTCAACTGTAAGCAGTTCAACTGGTTCCTTGCATTTGAGTTGCTCTCCCTCTGAACCGAATCCTGTTTTTGTAGCCGTGCCTAGTTACCATAGACTGACTGGCGGTTGCTGATGAGGGAAGAAGAGGGGCTTGAGGACAAGAGAGAGTCTGCAGGTAGAGCTTGGGCACTATTCGGGGCACACGGATAACAATCCCATATTTCCGGGAGAAGAGCGGATACCGCAAACCAGATCATCCAAATCAACAGCCTCCCTCCTGGAGTACCGAAACCAGACAAGCCAAACCGTGCCAGGCCAAGCCGAAATTAGTCACTTTATTTTGGCTGACACACAACGTTTATATGTGCGGGGTAACACGCTGATCTTTAGGAGTGTGCATGCATCCAGTAAATTGAAGAATTGGATTCTTTCTGTAGCCTAGGTAATTTCTAGAAGCACCAACAACCTATACCTTTAGCCTCGATTGTTGGGTTGTTACCGACAAAAGCCTATTTTTGTCTTTTCTTTTTCTTCTTTTGGTGAACTGAATGGATAATGGTCTCAATTCTACATTTTTAAATTATACGTAACTATAGAGTATGTGTTGCATGTGTTGACTACATATTATTTTAACACATCTGTTAATTTTTAACAAAGTTAATTTCTCCAGAATGGTGGTTAATTTTGAAAACGTCGTGGGCAAAATGTTACAGACTCATCATTCGACTAGCGCAACCACGCATCCTGCGTTGGTTGGTTGAAAGACACACGGTTTTAGCTTCATCACCTCTGGAATCTGCACGGACCGTTACCATCAGTGACAACCACAACTGTAACCAGCAGATTTGTTTCCTTGCACGGTGGCAGGTAAAATAAAGGTGCATCCTGCACTAAATAGCATCTGAGGCTTGTTGAAGAAAACGAGTGCACGTGTGTGGTGTTAACCTACGGATAGTCTCTTGTCTGTGTGGTTTGGGGTGAGGACAGACGCGTGTCAACACCGTTCATCCGTAATACTTCTCTAGGTTGGAATTTGTACGAATGAAGTTCCCAAACTTCAGCACGGTTGTTTTTGTTCTGAGTCTTCTATATGCAAGTGGTTCACACTGGATGGCTGTGTGTGTTTGACAGAGAGTTCCTCTTGCTTTGTCCGTCACCAACTGAAAAGGTTACAAACGAAAACTCTGGGAGACTCTCAGAGGAAGAAGCAAGCTGATCCAAACTGGTACCAAATCTGATGATGAGTCAAAAAAAAAAAAAAAAATCACCAAGTTAGTACCACTGAATGGGATTTATTAATATTTTAAATTTCGAGATGAACGTGTAGATGTGCAGCAAAATGCCATGCTGTATTTGCATTTGTTTTCTGGAAACCTTACGAGGCAACTATTGTAATGCAGAAAAATGTCTACCACTGACCCCTCAGCCGTGCTACCCCGCATTTCCAGCCTGAATTGTTTCTCGTCTCTTCTCAGAGCCAGAAGTCCTGGAGGGGGCTGGGAGCCACATTTAAATATGAGGTCAGTTGGAGGTGGTGTGGGGACAGTAGAGAGAAGAGAAAAAGTATGTTTAGATTTTAAAATCTTTAAACAATTTTTTTAAAATTTTTTTTAATGTTTATTTTTGAGACAGAGAGAGACAGAGCATGAATGGGGGAGGGTCAGAGAGAGGGAGACACAGAATCTGAAACAGGTTCCAGGCTCTGAGCCGTCAGCACAGAGCCCGACGCGGGGCTCGAACCCACGGACAGTGAGATCGTGACCTGAGCCGGTCGGACACTTAGCCGACTGAGCCACCCAGGCGCCCCTAAACAATTTTTAATGTTTCTTTATTTTCAAGAGAGACAGGCAGAACATGAGCGGGGGAGGGGCAGAGAGAGAGGAAGACCCAGAATTCGAAGCAGGCTCCAGGCTCGGAGCTGTCAGCACAGAGACCGCCACGGGGCTCGAACTCACAAGCCGTGAGATCATGACCTGAGCTGAAGTCAGCCGCTTAACCGACCGAGCCCCCCAGGTGCCCCTAAATTTAAAAAATTGTAAATGATAAGGATTCCATACAGGAAAAATAGACATGTTGGCCCAGTGCTCCCACACCTGCCTCTTAGCACAGCTTGCCGGCCAGTGGGACACAGGGACCTATGCACACACACGTGCGGTGAAGGCGTCTGTTTGTTTTGCCTCTGGCAGAGATGTGATTCAATGGCCGGGGTCGATGTGGCTTCACTTTTAGCCCCCTCTGCTTCTCCCCTCATCACATCTTCCTGGCAGCATTAACTCACTGCCCTATAGGTAGCATTTAAAGGAAATTACCTATGACTTCAACTATTTGTCCCTTATCGACTGATGTTACACTACAAGGATTTGCATTGAAAGGGCACAAAGAAGGAGCAAGTCGTGGCACCTGGCCAAATAAAAGAGTAATGTTCTGGTGAATTTAGCCTGAATAATTCACTGCTGTGGAAAAGTGGGAAAGTGCAAGGTGAACCCTTTGACCAATAAATCTCTCCTGCCCGTGAAGCCCTTATCTGGTCCCCTCCAACATATTCTGCACGAGGAAGCCATCATCGTTGGCTCTGGTTTGTTATTTGTAAACCTTGATCTTCTGCACTCGGTGTCCTAAATATGGATAATTAGCATCAGTTTATCGTGCTTCTGCATATTTTCTCTTCTCTCCAAACATGCGCGCTTCTATTGGCTGCCGTTCTGCCACAGAAGATTATGGAGACAGATTGCAGAGAATGAATGTGCTCAACGAGATTAGGAAGGAATAGAAATACCAACTTGGCCAATAAATTCCTCGTGAGAGCCGCTTATCATACAATTACACGTTGACTTGTCTCACACTCTCCCAGCCCCTTAATCCAATGCCCCCCCCAAGAATAAAATTTCACTAATTTCTGAATTGCTGCACACCCCCCTGACTTGTTACCGAGAACAGTTGGAGGGAGAAACGCTGCCGAAAACAACACGTCAAACTTTGCAATAAAAAAATTAAACTTTAAATGTCAAAATGGGCAGGATGAGTTTGGGATATTGCAAGCCTGTTAGCATCTGTGAATGAATGCACAGAGCCTTGGCACAGAGAGGCATTCAACTTCTGTTTGAGCACCAGATCCTCCCATTGTGCCCCTGGTGGGGGCTCAGAGCTGTATGGGGGGGGTGACTGTGCCCCTGGTGGGGGCTCAGAGCTGTATGGGGGGGGTGACTGTGCCCCTGGTGGGGGCTCAGAGCTGTATGGGGGGGGTGACTGTGCCCCTGGTGGGGGCTCAGAGCTGTATGGGGGGGCGACTCTGCCCCTGGTGGGGACTCAGACCTGTATGGGGGGTGGGCGACTGTGCCCCTGGTGGGGACTCAGACCTGTATGGGGGGTGGGCGACTGTGCCCCTGGTGGGGACTCAGAGCTGTATGGGGGAGCTGTGCCCCTGGTGGGGGCTCAGAGCTGTATGGGGGGCTGTGCCACTGTTGGGGGCTCAGAGCTGTATGGGGGGGGTGACTGTGCCCCTGGTGGGGACTCAGAGCTGTATTGGGGGGGGCTGTGCCCCTCGTGGGGCTCAGAGCTGTATGGGAGTGTGGGGCTGTGCCTCTGGAGGGGGCTCAGAGCTGTATGGGGGGGCGACTGTGCCCCTGGTAGGGCTCAGAGCTGTATGGGGGAGGCTGTGCCCTTGGTGGGGGCTCAGAGCTGTATGGGGGGGAGGGGCTGTGCCCCTGGTGGGGGCTCAGAGCTATATGGGGTGGGGGGGCTGTGCTCCTGATGGGGGCTCAGAGCTGTATGGGGGGGGCTGTGCCCCTGGTGGGGGCTCAGAGCTGTATGGGGGGGGCGACTGTGCCCCTGGTAGTGACTCAGAGCTATATTGGGGGGTGACTGTGCCCGGCGGGGCTGAGAGCTGTATGGGGGGTGACTATGCCCCTCGTGGGGACTCAGAGCTATATGGGGGGGGCTGTGCCCCTGGTGGTGACTCAGAGCTGTATTGGCGGGTGACTGTGCCCCTGGTTCGGCTCAGAGCTGTATGGGGGGGAAGCTGTCTGACCTGCTGTAGGACAGGACCAAGCCTTGGCTTAATTTCTTATTATTACTGATAACAATCCGATGCCCCTGAGTGTTTGTGGGCATGTCACTAGACCTCTGTGAGTGCAGTCCCCTCCTTGCTCAGACATGTGTCACACATTATGGTTCCTTATGCACGTTTATGTGCAAAAATCAAATCTTGCCCATTCCTTGTCACAGAGAAGCGTGTAACCACGAAGGCTGCCTCAGGACATCCACAGAGAGAGCCCTCCTGTCCTGTGTCTGTGAATGTTACTCTCCCCAGGGCTTTATAATCAGGTGGGTATTTAAAGAGGCCCATTGAACTCTCCACCAGGCAGTAGTCATTGTTATGACACACCCACAAAAGCCAGGCACCCCCACCAGAGGAACCTCCACGGGCCAGAAGTTATGCTCTCTGGAAGAATGGAAACCCAGATCATGTCCTAAAACTGATACATTTGTGCTGGCAGAAGAGGAGAAGCTTTCAGTTCACCGTGAGGAAAAGTAATCGCTGAAGACACTCACAGCAATTATAAACAGTTTTCACGCACAGATCTTGAGGTTGCCTTCGCTTTTTTTTTCTCCAAGTCACGTCCGTTAGGCGTCACCAAGGAGAGGACCTTATACCCAATCCAGAGAAGAGACTCCATAACTCCGGAGAGCTGTTTCCAGGCTCTGAGCGCAGAGACAAACCTGGACAATATTCATTCGGCATATATATACTGAGCGCCTCCTCTGTGCCAGGACTGTTCTAGAAGGGTGGGGTGTAGCAACACAAAGAATCCCGCCCCGGACAAGCTAATAGTTAAAGTAAGTTTGCCTTTTGCAAACTCGGTGATCTACTGGTTGTCAAGAATTTCCTTTTTCAGAGACAGAGCCAGCCTGGACCTGCCTTCCCTCCTTGCACCTTGATAGGGACAGTGACCCCAGGCCTGCAAGGAAGGCTTCCAGAACCACAGCTACCCACACCTGCTGGAGGCTGGAGGCCGTGTCTGCAGTTCCAACAGCTCAGGCAGGTTTCCCGCATCAACAGTGTAGAAGAAACAAGCACATCTCAGATGTCAGGGAAGTTCTGCTTTCCCTGAACCCTCCTCCTTTCCAAAGCCGCCCGGGGGGGGGGGGGGGGGGGGGTGGAGGGGCGGCGGGGGGGGGGACATGGGTCCTGCTGGATGGGGTGCAGGGGACCTGGAGACAGGCTAGGACTGGTTGTTTTCCTTTCCTAGGGGAAAGGTGTGGAGGCTTTGCAGCACTAATAGCAGGGGACTGGGAGCCTTGGCTTCCTCTCGGGCGCTGCCAAGGCCAGCAAGGCTGCAGGCAGGTGTCTCACGGGGAAGCTGAGCTCAGCTACCAGAGCCGGGGGAACCTCCGCGGAAAAGGTACAATCAGATGGGGAGTTAGAACTGGCCTCTTCTCCCCTGGTCCTGTTTCCTGAGCTGGAGAGCTAAAGGGGGGGGGGGGGCAGTGAGAAGGAACCGTTTGCCATTAATCTGGGAACAAACGGCTAACCTCGGTGACTGGTATTTTCGCTTTTCTTTTCTCACTTTTCTCAGTGTGGGGAAGCGCGGAGACCGCGCGGAGCGATTGTGAGGGGCTCTGCTGGAATTTGGCAGCGCGGAGGCTTGGAGAACAGCCCCATGCTGGCTCCCATTCAGCAGGCCAGTTTTCCTGGAGCTTTGGAAGTTTCGCTCAGCCGTGCACTCAATGGCTTCACAAAGCTGATTACAAGCTTCAGCGCATTCCTGAAGGAGCCAAAAGCGACGCAGGTGCAAACGAGCCGAGGGAGCCCCTTATCCCGGTGACAGAATGGGACAAGCTGGGAAAGGCTTGGACCACACAAATCCAAGCTCACCAGGCAGCAGAAAGCCTGCCTTGGGAACCGGGGGTCATTATCCGCCCTATTCAGCGGGCCCGGGGACCCTGGGGGCCCGGAGGCCAGCCCGCGCGGGAGCGCCAGTGTGCCTTGGGGCTGTGGGGACCCCGCCAGGGCCGGGGCGCCGGGTGGAGGGCTGTGCCTCTGCACCCCTGGCTTCGGTAAAATCTGTGCTCCGACGTGCCCGTGTCAACACCAGTAGGGACACAGGAGAAAAAGCGCGCCGGACGCAACCGGGTGTGTGGACACTGCAAAACGTTGGTTCATCCAGCGTCCAGACCTCCCTGCCCTGTTTCTGCCCGGCCTGGCGCTGCGCGTCCCCGACGGGCCCCCAGGCCACTGACACAGCCGCAAGGGTCATTCTGCGCCCATTCTCTCCCAGCCCCTCTTTCCTTTGAGTCTTCCTAGAGACGGGGTCCCGCTGAGCACAGCCCGACGCGGTGCTGTGGGAGGGACAGTGGGGGTGGGGGTGGCAGGTCACGGGGTCGCCCCTTCGAACTGCTCTTGGCTTGGCCTCGGATGCCTTTGCTGCGAGACTGATTCCCTGGCGGGGAGGAGGGCCCGGCCCCTCTGGAAGAACGAAAGACGTCCCCCACTCACGCTCAGGGACCAGGGCCGGGGGACAGGGGGCCGCAGGCCGAGGAGGAGGGATTCCAGGCAGAGGAGCTGGTACGCGGACGTCCCCCTGGGGCCGCCACCAGCCCGCGTCAGCTGCGGGGCAGTGAGTCCCCGCGAGCGCGGCGTCTGCCTGGTGCGCGCCCCTCGCTGCCCGCCGCGCGCGGGGCCTGGTGGCGCCCGGGGGTCCCCGCGGGCAGGGCCAGGGCAGGGCGCTCGCGCTGACGCTCTTTTGTCTGATAACTAATTTGAGTTAATGCGATCTTTATGTAAAGCTAACAGCGGATAATTGTCTATTTTCTCGCCAACAATCTCCATCACAATCACTTATCTGGAAACCTGCGCCGGATTAATCGTCATATTCTCGAGATGAGCGTCGCTGCGATCCGCAGCGAGCCCGGGTGGGGACCTGGGAACGCCTCCCCCACGCTTGCGGGCCCGGTGCGTGCGTCACGGCTACTGGCCGCAAGTTGGGGGGCCCGCCGGGCTGGTGCCCACGGGCGCGCACGGCGCCTTCTTCAGGGATCGCTTCTACTTCTACTCGGGTGGGTTGGGGGACGGGGTGCAGGAGGCGGGAGGGAGGGGAAGGAGGGGAGGACGAAGAGGAAGAGGGGAGGCGGGTGGCGGTCCTGCGGGGCTGCAGGGCGGGGCACAGCTTGGGTCTAACTGGGCCTCCTGGTCCACGCGGCGGGAGTCGTCAGCGCCAGAATCAAGTCTCCTGACGGGGGAGAGAGCATGCCCCCTCCCCTTGTTTTCTGCAGAAAAGACATTCCCTCCCTTCCTCTGGGTCGCTCTAGCTTCGTGCCCTGCCCCAGCCACCCGTCACCGCCTTAGATCCCTCCCCCAGGGTCCCCCATATCTGCAAATTATTGGCAATAGTTACACCCCTCTCCCGTGATTGAAATACCCAAGGAGAGAGCCTGAGGTGTGGAGGCACGGCCCAGTGCCGCAATCCCCACCAGGCCCCAGGGTGAGGGGTAAAAATGCAGTCGGGGCCTCTGGGGGAAAGGCGCTTGCACGACAAAGATTTTGTCTTTCTGAGCTGAAGTCAAAACATCCGTGTCAGATGAAACCGCGCGTGGTGGCGGTTCTCTGCGCGCGCGCCGCCGCGCTGTGTGCACTCTTGGGAGACCGAGTACGTGTGCCTGGTGACTTGGAAGTAACCCATTCTGCTTACTTCCACTCCCATCTGCCAGCCAAGGGCGCAGCATCGCAACTTTCCAAAATGGTGTTTCTGGAAAAGAGAAATCCGGTCTGGATTTGTGACAGTTTGGGGCCACATAGAAGGAAGCTGTATGTTTCCCTCTTGGCCGACCCTTAGAATTCTAAAAGGAAAGGCATACGGTGAAATAAAATGCCATAAAATTGTTGTATTTTTAGATAAAGGAGGACCCCAAATTGCCCCCCAAATGGGGCATTGTGAAGTCCTGCTAAAATCCGCAAGCCTTCAATTTTCCCCTCCAGCAACTTGATGAGGTCTCTGAAGGCAGACAAGTAAACCCACCCTCCTGGCTGGCCAGCGCGGCCCCTGCGGAGTTTCCCAGGGCGGCTTTGTGCCGAGGCCTCCGGGAATCACCCCGCTCTCTCTCTCACCTGAATCTTGTCATCTCGGCCATCTTGAAGTGATCCTGGAACAATGCTGGTCCCTGCGGCCCGAGCCGCTGGTCAATCAGGCAGAACGGACCGTGCAGATGGAAGGGGGGGAGGCAAGCGCCGGGAACACTGGGGCCCATTGTCCTGGGCGTTTCAAAGCGCCGAGCAGCTGCACAGACTTGTCGCCTCGGACCCTCGGTTGCCACACTAATGTCATCATTGCAGAACATCAGATTTTGAGCACTATACAGTCCGAATTCATTAGCAGCCTTCTCGGCAAAGGTCTCTCTTCTCCGTGACAAGTTTCAAACTCCAGATCCCCTTCTGTGGGGAGGAGGAGGGGGGCGCTTTGCAAGTGACAACTGCAGACCATCCAGAGTTTCCTCTTTCTGGTGAATTCCAACCTTTGTAACTGTCCTTGGGGTTCAGATCTCAGAAGGACGTCTGACTCAAGCCACTCGGGTCTCGGGTCTCGAGGCTTCTGCATTTTCTGAGTGTTGCTTGCAAGTTTACCGCCCCCTCCCTCCCCCCCCCCCCAGCAGCCAGCGTAACAGGTGGAGTGAATTTAACAGACCGGCGGGCACCCCCCCCCCCCCCCCCCGCCCCGTCTCGGGATAATGAGGTGAAAGATTTTGAAGTCTTTTCTGTAGCTGGAACTCAAATCTACACATTAGAGCAGTTGTGCCCTAAAACAAACAAGTTATTCACACCAGACACGTGCCTTGTCCGGCTACCGAATGGCTACTCTTCCATGCTGCCATCCTGCCTCCTGTCCCCTCACCACCTTGTGTCCCCACCCCCCACCTTCCAGGGTGGCCTCTTTTTTTTCAGAACCTTGTGGGTGGGCGGGTCCCAGGGCCACAGAGGCCTAGGGCACCCACAAACACAGCTCAGCTCTGTCCTCCGGAAGCTTGCCTTCACCTCCCCACCGCTGGCCTCTGTTAATGTGTCCTTCCTCTGCCTCCTTCCAGGAGCCCACGCCCTTCATCCTATCCCTTCCTCACCGGGGGCTGGAAGTCCTTCCCAGGAAAGGCAGTCAATGTGGAGAAAGGCTCTGGGCCCTTCCCAGCGAGGAGCTGAGAAGCAGATGTGGAGGCCAAGGGTGTGGAAAGGCCAAGGCCTCCCTGGGGGCCCTACAGACCCCCCCCCCCCAGCCCCAACCCCGCACCTCAAAGCCTCTCAGGTGCCTCTGGTTTCCTGACAAACTGAAGGTGCAACCAAGTCACGTTTTTGTAAACACAAGAACGGCCCCATTTGGTGTCTTGTTTGCTCGGGTGTCTGTCGGGTGAGGGTTGGGGGCGACTCAACTGTAGGTGGTCGCTTTAGGGGCTCCAGAGAATTGACCTAGAACCCTCCTTTTTCTCCCAGGAAAATTCTATGATTTGGGCCTGGACCCTGCGGCTGCTCTTGGAAGTCTGTGCATGTCTTAGGCTCTGGGCCCTGGAGCTCCCCAGCACCCTTGGGGTACCCTCCCCCGCAGGTCCACAAGTGTGTGTGTGGGGGGGGTGCCTGAAGCCAGAGGCAGCTCCTGGGAGATCCTGGCTGTGGTGCACACGATGACAAGTTCCAGGGGGGATGGCGGTTTTGCAGGCTTGGAGCCCCAATGTCTCTCCAGGGTGTAGACAGTGTCTGGTTCATCGGGGCATCCACAGTACGTTTCTGAAGGACTGAAGATGCCCTGGTCACGGGTAGAGCTGATGGCCCAGGAAAGTGTCCATGGCCTGGGGTCGGGGGAGGGGCTCTTCCTGGCAGAGGCGGTTGGCCAGCACTGGCCCTGGAGCTCACACACATTCACTTCTCACACACATTCACTCCCACACATGCCTTACACACTCACGGCCCCACACAGCACACGCGCTGTGCCCCCCATTCAGATGAACACCTAGAGGTTCTCTCTGGAACACGGGCACGTGCTCCACAGAGCCACACGCGTTCCCTCGTGAGCATCTCCCCTCCCCCACTCGACGCCCCTGAGGGTCCTGCAGTGCAGGCTGGCTGAGCGGGGTGGGTGGCCAGGGAGTCCTGGATCCCCCTGGGGGAGAACCACACACCGTGAGGAATACTCTGTTAGATACACACACAGGGACGAATGAACGAATCTCTACAGAATTCAACAAATAGGGCAGTCGAGGAAGGACGAGGGTGGGTTGTTTCTGGATCCTTTCCTTCTGAGCTAATAGAGGGGATGCCTCCGAGCTTGCTAGAGTGGGCGCAATTACCACTTTGTTCCCGTGGGTCCCACCTCTGCTTTCTCCCAGGATATTCTGCCCTGACGCCTGCTCACACCGCGGTGACCCAGAGTGGGGGCCGCCGGCCAGGTGTGGCCCGGAGCGCACAGAACAGGCCATGGGGGCACACGGCGGATGGGCCAGCTTTCAAAGACGTGGTGTGAAAGGAGGCACGTGAAATACCTCCCTGGTCCTTTAAAAATATTAATTTCATGTGGAAATGATTGTATTTTGGATATATTGGGTAAAATAAAATACATTTTTGAAGTTAATTTCTTCTTTCTGCTTTCACTTTTTAAAAATGTAGCTTTTAGGAAATTAAAAAAAAATGTTTTAACATTTATTTATTTTTAAGAGAGAGAGAAACAGAGTGCAAGTGGTGGTGGTGCAGAGAGAGAGGGAGACACAGAATCCGAACAGGCTCCAGGCTCCAAGCCTCCAGCACAGAGTCCGACGCGGGGGTCGAACCCACGAACCGTGAGATCGTGACCTGAGCCTAAGTCAGACGCTTAACTGATGGAGCCCCCAGGAGCTCCTTAGGAAATTTAATGTGACCTGTGTGTCTCCTAGTTGTGGCTTGCCGGCTTTCCCACAGATCCTTCCAGAAATGGAGGAGGAAACTGCTGAGCATGAGGTTTAGCAGGAGGCAGTGCAGACCCTCCGGGTGAAAGTTGCTTTTGTGCGTAACCTGTCATTGAGGCCTCTGCTTCTGCGAGAGGGGAGCACGGTGGGGGCAGGGCGGTAGCGCATTGTATCTTATTGTCTGGTTCATTTTCTTTCCATCTTGACTTTAATTCCGTCTAATTGCTGTATTGTGATCTCAGTCAGCAATCTGAAATGAACTCTCGAGTAACTTCTGAAGACTCTTGCTACAAATGTTGGATCGTGATGAAGTCTAAATGACAACAGTTTACTCCCTAATGTCTACAGGGCCTGAGGTAACCCTTTCCTGTAATTTCTAAATTTCCGGTCAGCTTTGGGTACTCCTCCTGCCTTCTCTCTCCCCTTGCGAGACATTTCCACCTCCACCCCCACCGCCACCTGAGACAAACAAAGAGGGAGCTGGAGCCAGAATTCACAGCTCCCCAAACGCTTTCTGCTGAGCAAGAATGGAATTGCTTCCAGACTTGTTTACTCCTGTGATTGACGTGTAGCTTTAAAAGTTTCTGAGGTCACACCTGGGTCAACAACATCACAATAAAACATATTAGCAAACACTTTTTATTTTATTTTTTCGACTTTTTTTTATTGTAAAGAAAGCATTTGAAAACGGTCTACCTGAACATTTTAGAGACAAGATCTCTAGAAATAAAGTTACGATACTTAGAAATTATATTTCTTCTTCTGATGACAGCAAGAAAGAAGGGGTTGTCCCGAGAAGGTGGTTTATAGGAAGTTCCGAGTGACCGCCGTGCGAACACTCTACGCGTGCTCATACTTGGAGTGCACAGGTCGTCGTGTTTTTACATATTTACTGTGAGGATCATACAACTAGCAAAGAATCGATGCAGTAAAAATGTGAGGCGAGCCTACTTCACCAATAAGTTGGAAGAATCTACTAAATACTTTGGGGTCAAATTTAAAACTTGTGTTGATCATAGAAGGCTCTCCTCTGGCCGACTGGCAGTGTCCATGTAACGTTCTATTTGGGGCACAATTAACTTTAAGGGAAAAAGAAAATGCAGAGTACCAGAGATGATCAAGTTTTTGTCGATAAACTGACTGAAATGGTTTATTCGTTGTATTAATTCCTTGGAAAATATCACTCTTGTTATCTGAGGCTTGTGTTCAGTTAATAAGAAACCGATAGAAAGACTTAATTATTTACTCTGCCTGACTGGTTTTTAAAGTTTCCAGGGAAATAACTAAAAATGTAGCCTGTATCTTGCTAAAGAGCCATCGACATCCACTAGAAGCTCAGGCCACCTCACTCTGGATGTGGCATATTTATTAGTACGACAGGCAGTTTATTTCCAGGATGACTCCTGTCCACTGTCATTGAACTTACTGGGGTAACCAGAAGAAGCAAACTGGAAGAATTTAACCTGTTTAACTGCTCTTCTAGTCTTTGGAATCATCTCAGAGTAAAAGAACCAAACGTGATTAATGAGCAGCGAGGACCCATCCGGTCACATGACACCCAACAATGAAAATCCGACACGCCAGCCAAGTTCACTGCCGCCGTGTTCTTGTTTATTTAATATGCGACTTGCATGGCCTCATTTGCTTCCTCATGTTATAAAACTAGACAGACTCTCATTCACTCTCCCGTTTTTCTTTTTCCCCTAAAGACTCTAATGGTTATATACTTTCAAATATTTGCAGACAAGATATTCTGGATAAATCATCTAAGATTAACTAAATTAGGTCAACGTCCATGCAGGGCCAGGGAGATAGTCCCTCGTGTTCAAATTATCTGGTGTCAGCTATATTGATTGAAACAGCACTGCCGACCGAAAAAAAAAAAAAAGAAAAAGAAAGAAAGAAAAAAAGAAAGAAAGAAAAAGTCTTATTACAAGATGTCTCAAAAACAGATAAGAAAGCAACGAAGCCCTCTCGTAAATGAGGGGCCTTATCTAGATTTTAATATGGTGGTAAGCAAATTGTACATGTTTTTGCAAGTTAGACAACTTATATGGGAAGCAGACATTTCTGAAGTTTCTCTAATTCTAAGCCAGTCACTGTAGTTTGCATATCTGTCCATGGTTCGTGGGGTCTTTGTTCTTCTCCTCAAAATACGATCCATAGAAAGGCTGAAATATTACCACATTCAGGGCACATTGTCTGGATTGTTTAACCCTTTCTAGGATGGACAGAGCGCCCGAGGCTGATGGCACCCGAGGGCGTCTGTGTGAGGGCCCTTCTGCCTGTCCGCTCACTTTCCATACCGGGCTTCACACACCGTTTCTTTCTTTCTGGAAACTGCTGATCATACTGATGAGATTCCTTGTAATAGGACGCGAACAAGAGTTGGGGAAGAAAGTTCTTGAGCCTTTCATCTAGAGGCCACACTGCCGGAGTCAAGACAGCAACGCAGGTGACTCTGGCGGGCCATAGCCTCCGGACCCGTGTCAGAGGTGAATCCGTGCCCATTACGGCTCCCCGTGATGAACGCTGTCCTGCCCAAGCTCACGGCCTTGTTCCTCCTGCTGCCACTGTAGTGTATGTATTATCACGCCAGACAGTTAGTAAGTTGATGATGTGATATAATTAATAGAATGGCTGTTGGTGAATATATTTCAAAACTACACACAGGCTAGTCTAATAACTAGGGGATACCGTCCCACTTAGAAATCACTATTTTTAGGGGCGCCTGGGTGGCTTGGTCGGTTAAGCGTCTGACTTCGGCTCAGGTCATGATCTCACGGTCCGTGAGTTCGAGCCCCGCGTTGGGCTCTGTGCTGACAGCTCAGAGCCTGAAGCCTGTTTCAGATTCTGTGTCTCCCTCTCTCTCTGCCCCTCCCCTGTTCATGCTCTGTCTCTCTCTGTCTCAAAAAATAAATAAACGTTAAAAAAAAAATTAAAAAAAAAAAAAGAAATCACTATTTTTAAGGGCGCCTGGGTGGCTCAGTCGGTTAAGCATCCGACTTTGGCTCAGGTCACGATCTTGGCGGTTTGTGGGTTCAAGGCCCACGGCGGGCTCTGTGCTGACAGCTCAGAGCCTGGATGGAGCCTGCTTGGGATTCTGTGTCTCCCTGTCTCTCTGCCCCTCTTCCCCACACTCTCTCTCTTTACGTCTGCCTCTCTCTCTCAAATAAGTAAACATTAAAAAAATTATTAAATTCACTATATTTGGAACATATTTCTGAGCGGCAGTCACGTGATAGCCATTATATTCAGGTGTCTCTGGCATAAACGTACTGGCTCAGGCAGTAAGTTCTAATGAAATATAACCAAGAAGAAAATGCAGCCTGAAAGTGACCGCTGTCGAGTGCATTCTGGGAGGACAGTGAGCCCTTTGCAGGGGATGCAGCAGGCGCTCCGATATTGTAGCAAGCAGCCCCGGGGGTGGGTATGCACTCTGGACAAGCAGGTGCCAAAACAAAAACAGAAAAGCAAAATAAATCAGAGTTTGAGGTCTGGAATAAAGAATTTTTTTTAATTTAAAATACCAAATTCTACTTGAGGACGAGGGCTGATAACCAACCGCCTGGGGGAGCTGACACCCTGCCCTCTGGCCCCCTGAGTGCAGCAGCCGCGTGTCGTCCAGGCAGGTGCCCCAGGACCACTGTCGCGTAAGAGCGGGTGGAAGCCAGCAAAGACTCAACCCAGCTCATGACCCTTCGTGCCCGTGCTCACCCCACAGAAGCCTGTGTTACAGCAGATTTGACTCCGTAGTTTTTTTTTTTTTTTAATGTTTTTGAGAGAGACAGAGACAGAGTGTGAACAGGGGAGGGGCAGAGAGAGGGAGACACAGAATCCAAAACAGGCTCCAGGCTCTGAGCTATCAGCCCAGAGCTTGACGCAGGGCTCGAACTCACAAGCTATGAGATCGTGACCCGAGCTGAAGTCGGATGCTCAACCGACTGAGCCACCCAGGCGCCCCTGACTCCGTAGTTTTGAGGACTGGTCCACAATATGCCTGGTGTTCCCACCACAGACATGCGTCCAGCTGAAGGGCTTGCTGTCCTCTGGCACTTTACCTGGTGTGGCCTTTCCTAAGCTCTCTGGCCATTCTGCATCTAGACCCCCACGTACACCAACACGGGGTTGTGTCTGGGAAGTAGGACGGGTGCCCGAGCTTTCTGCACACCCTTCAGCTTGCCTGGTGAAGCCCCTTCCCACTCTGGAAGGGCAAGAGTTTGTCCCCTGCCTCCTGCCACCCCGACAACGCCCCTCTGTGAGAGCAGGTGGATGGAAGAGTGTCCTCTCCATCCACGAGCCCAGCTGCTGACTGCAGCTCCCTCCTCCTTGATCTGAGCAGGCCCCGGGGCTTGGTTCATGTGCTTGTCTCTCAAGGAGGAAAGATGGCACGCCAATGGAGGGGTTCTGCCAAGCTCCCCCGCGAGAACATCTTCCTGCAGACCTGTAGCTTCGTCTTTTGTCTTAGCCGGTACCTTCACTGGGGTTCATTCGTAAGCTGCAGCGGTAGCTTCTTTTCTCTCAAAAAGAAGGCAGAAGACAACAGGGTAGAATTCAGTTCCATGGGTACTTATTAGACGCCTATTGTGTTCGTGGTGCTCTGCAAGGTGCAGGATACAAAATTGAAAAAGATCCTGGTTATGATCCATGTTCCGAAGGAAGGAAGGAAAGAAAGAGAGAAAGAGAGAGAGAAGGAGTGGGAGGGAGAGAGGGAGGGAGGGAGGGAAGGAAAGAAGGAAGGAAGGAAGGAAGGAAGGAAGGAAGGAGAGAGACACACACAGAGAGAAGTAGAGCAGGTAGAGACAGGGAGAGAGAAACAGATACAGAGTCACGGAGAGACAGACTGAGAGAGAAACAGACGCACAGACCCGAGGGCACACGCAGGGTCACTGCAGGTGGACAGCGGGTGGCTGGGGCAGCGGCAGCAGCATCAGGGCCACAGGAGGCAGATGGTCATGCTTTTAAGGTGCTGCAAGGAGGCAGGGTCGTGTGTTTTTCCTCACGCGGTTCAGGGGGAGGAAGGCATGAGGTCCGCCAGCTGCGGCTGGAGTTTGCTGAGTGAGGGGCACGTGCAGGGCTCAGTATAGTGGCCAATCACCCGGCCGCCCGGTGCCACAGGACACAGGACATGCCACAGGACAAGCACCACACAGTGCACTCAGGTGCATGAGAGCTATGCAGACATGAGGTTTGTTGGGTATGAATAGTTTCCTAGGCCTTTTTAGTAAAAAAAATAAAATTATCAAAATTGATGAAATGTAAAATTCTTTTCCCAGTCTGATGGGCTTTTCATTAAAACTGGGTGATAAAAGGGGATCCTTGGGGGCGCCTGGGGGGCTCAGTCGGTTGAGCCTCTGACTCTTGATTTCAGCTCAGGTCATGATCTCATGGTTGTGGGTTCAAGCCCTGTGTCGGGCTCTGTGCGGACAGCATGGAGCCTGCTTGGGATTCCCTCTCTCCCTCTCTCTCTCCCTCTCTCTGCGCCGCCCTCCACTCTCTCTCTCTCAAAGTAAATAAATAAACTTTTAAAAAGTGGGTGATAAAGGTACAAATACACAATTAATGCTTACATATTTATAGCTGTCATTTTTTGTTGATTTTTCAAAGAATTGAAGAAATGAAAACTGAATGACTCTATAGAGTTTGAAAGAGACATCTCAATACCTTTCATATTCTGGTCTTGAAAAATATTTCCATTTTAATCTTGTTAAGGCCGCACTTGAAAATGCCAGGACTTAACAGTTAACACACACTTGGAGAAAACTTTGTTGCATCCTTAATTTGTACACAGGGAAATGGTGTATCCATTCAAGATGAGGTTTTCTTTCTTTCTGATTTAATTGGTGGGAGATCAGTTGCAAGACGGAGGGAAGGAAGGAGGGACAGTGGTTCACAGCCTCCCGCGCAGACTGGATGGCTGCTCGGTGCCCAAGGCCTGCCGTGTGCAGAGCGCGGGGAGAAACAAGGGGCGTGAGCTTTGGGGAGCAGCCCGGCTAGGACATGACTTGTGTCCCCAAACAGACATGTAGAAACCCTAACCCCCAGAACCTTGGAAGCTGAGCTTGATGGGAAACTGCGTTGTTGCAGATGTAATTAGCTGAGGCGTGGCCAGCCGGGAGCAACGTGGCCCTCCTCTAACTTGACTGTGTCCCCGTAAGAAGCAGACACGGGCAAGAAGGCCACAGAAAGTGCAGAGACCGGACTGGTCTCCTCCCACAGACTGCCCACAAACACCAGAATCCGGGAGGGGGCAGAGGGATTCCCCGCAGTGGATCTCCAAGGGCACATCCCCGCTGGCACTTTGACTCGGGGCTCCAGGCCTCCGGAGCAGGGAGAGATCACACCATGTGTGCACTCTGGAGCCGTGGCCCAGGGACACCGACCAGCAGGCCCGCAAGGACACTGGTCGCTCCTCACCTCGCCGCCCGCACAGGTGCTGGTTCCTGTGCAAGGTGCAGGCTCCAGCCGCTCCCCACTGAGGGTCCAGGAGGACCGGTCCACGGGGCCACGGGGACAGGTTCGGAAGCAGGCGCTTCCAGGGGCCCCAGAACAAGGGCAGTTTGCAAAGGTGGAGCAGCGTGCAGGGAAACCAGGAGGCTGGTGTGGGGCCCACCTTCCCACCCCCAGGCCAAGGGATGGGGGGGCAGCAGTCACCAGACCCAGGTCGGTGGGGGCAGGAGGTTGTGCGTAGAGAAGCATGAACCTGCCCTGAGAGCTGGGCAGCCGGGCAGGTGGTAGGGGGGAGGGGAGGGGCACTGGGCAGAGATGGGCCTGCCTGATGGGTGCCCAATCTTGCTTCTGAGTCTGTACAAAGCACGT
This sequence comes from Panthera pardus, assembly GCF_024362965.1. Classification (NCBI taxonomy): domain Eukaryota; kingdom Metazoa; phylum Chordata; class Mammalia; order Carnivora; family Felidae; genus Panthera; species Panthera pardus. Next base: position 10,223,319 of record NW_026526654.1, on the reverse strand, counting down.
GTGGCCTCCAAGTCACCTCTGTCTCCCAGGGGAAGGGGTGGGGACAGATCAGCAGGCCGCATGGGGAGGGGGCCCCACAGCACAGTGACGTCTTCTCCGGAAGGCAGTACAGAGGGATGTCGACCCAAAGTGCCCACCCAACTCTCCACTTCACTGGGATTTGCAAGCTGACTCAGTGACTTTTTTCATTTGCTGACGAAGCCAGTGGTTCCTCTGGAGTCCCGAACCCCCCATTTGGTCACTCCTGGCCGGGGTCAGCCCGGGCGCCTGGGGAGCAGCAGACACGGTGTGCGGCCTATGCTGATAGCCTGATGTCCCTGGTGCTGGTGGGATGTTGCATCAGGCCGTGCGGAGGGGAGTCCTCGGTGGGACCCATTTCAGCTCTGACCGCACCTGTGCAGGGCAGTGTCGCTGCCTGTCAGTCCCCGCATCAGCTCCAAAGCTGTGGCATGTGGGCGGGTCCCGCCTTGGACTTATTCTAGCGCCCACACTCAGGTAGGTCTTGGAGCCTGTGACTCCCCCTGGGGCCGCGGAGAGGCTCAGGCATGTTTTTATCCCGGTGCCCAGAGCCCCGCAGTCCCCCCGACCAGCAAGCCCCAGGCGGGACCCTTCTGCTAGACTCCCAGCAGCCAGGACGACCTCAGCAGACGCTCCCACCACCGCTGGTCCATGGGGCCTGGCCCAGGGTGGGTGCGAAAGTGAGGCCCGCTGCTCCAGTTCAGATGGCAGCATCTCCAGGAGGTGAGGGACTGTCCCCAGTTCACTCCCAGTCCTCCTCCAAATGCGTGGGGTGAAATCTTGCAATCTGAATCTGAACGTAAAGAATAATAAATGAGAAATGAAATCAAAACTCCTCATATATCAAATGCACCACTGCGAGGGAGACAGGACTTTAAATGGATTCATGTAGACACATTTCAAACCGGGCAATTTGGATATTAAAACACAAACGCTATCAGTGGCTTTGGGGAGCGAAGCCAGCTCAGCCGGCTGGGGACAGGCCACTGCACACCCCTTCCCCCAGCCCACTCGCTCAGATGCTCCCCTCAGCCAGACTTGCAGCATTGCCTCACGATCCTGGGTTTGTTCTGTGTTCCTCCCACCCCTTCGGGATGGGACCTTTGCCTCAATTTGCCTTATTTCCACAGCACTGAGTACAGTGCTGGTGTAGGACTTGACAGGGGTGGGGGAGGGGCAGCAGGGAAGAGAGGAAGAGCGAGGGGAGTGAGGAAGGGAGGGGGGAGAAGAGGGGGAAGGGAGGAGGGGGAGCAAAGGAGAAGGGGAAGAGAGAGGGAGGGGAAGAGAGGGGGAGGGGAAAAGAGGAGGGGAGAAAGGGGAGGAGAGGGGAAGGGGAGGGAGGGGGGAAGAGAGGGGAGAGGGAGTAGAGGAGAAGGGAGAGGGAGGGGAGGGAGGGGAAGAGGAGGAGAGCGAAGGAGAGGGGAGGGGGAGGGGAAGAGAAGGGGGAGGGGAGTACAGCAGGGAGAGTATCTGGGGAGTGATGCTTCCAGACTCCGCTGTGGGAGCGCCTGGCTGTCTCTGGGACACAAGGGAGACCTGCTGCACTCCCGGTGTCCGACTGGGCACAGGCCAGGCCAGCTTTCCCTGTGACGTGGCCGCAGGCCCTCCCACAGACCGGCTGGCGCGGCTCTTGCAAACTTTTCTTTATTGTTTTTATTTTCACCGTCCCTTAACTCCGGTCTCTAGGAAAAAAGACACTCTAGGGGTGGGCTGAGGACAGGCACCAGTAAACAACTGAACAGTACAACGTGGCTCCTCTGACCTTACGGGACGGCCCACCCGGGGAAGGTTCTCAGACAGACACGGGCCACATCCACCTGCACGAGAGCCACTTCGGGGAGACCGGGACGTGGCCAGTGCCTTAGGACTTTGCCCCTAACGGGGGGCACAGGGGTCTTTGCCTTGTCCTGGTGCAGACTCACCAACACCTAGTCCCTGGTCGAAGAATCTGGCACCGAGAGCCGGAACTCTCCAATTTAGCTGCTTGGGCTATGAAGCTCTAAGTTGGGGGCAAAAAGATTCTCCAGTCAAGGGAAATGTGTTATTTTACTTTGGATAAAAAGATGGCAGGCCCAGCTGTGGACGGCTCTAACCTGACCACATTTCTGGGCCCGGCTGCTGTGGGGTGTCCACGGGACAGACGCGGGGCCTGACCCAGCCAGCGCCCCCGGGGACCCATGTGTAATGTGGTGATTTTCGGGAGCTGGGCAGTGCTGGCTTCTCCTCCAGGATGCATTTGCGCTTAGAAACGGAGCCATCATTCTGTTCTCTGAGGAGTGGTGTTGAAGACAATTACTTAGGGATGTTCCAGAAATTCCCAAATACAAAGATTAATTATAGTCATTTTTAGATTTCATGAAAACAGTTGTTTAAGAGAAACGGCCATAAAACTGCTTTGTGATCACGCTCCATTTATCAAGGTACACGGAAATACAGTATAATTACTGTGGGGTTTTGGTTATTTGAATTAAGAAGTACTAAACTCATTTTGCAGCTATTTTGGGCAAGAGCAGGAAGAAATGACTAATATAATGAATGACTTCTTTTTGTGTGCAGATTTCAAAATATGAGCCCTGTACTATAGGCCATGTGTGTGTGTGTGTGTGTGTGTGTGTGTGTGTGGTGAAGTCAAGTCTTTTCCTTTTTTTCAAAAAAGTTTTTTTTTGATGTTAGAAGGCAGCATTATATGGGAGAGGAGGGAGAGAAAGAAACATGTCTCTAAGTCGTGTGTCCCTTGAATGGCACTTCCTGGCACAAACAGGTCTTCAAACTCTTGTCATCTGTGGGAGCAGGGTGGGTTCTGCCCACTGGGCATCTCAGGAGCCAGGAGAGCTCTGCTCGGGTGCGTGGGGCTCCTTCTCCAGCAGAGCCGAGTGTGACCCCTTGTCCACAGGCACCGTACTCGAGCCAAGGAAGCAAAGGCAGGGCTTGGTTTAAGACCATGTACAAAGGGTCGAGGATCTTTCCTTCTGAAACTGTGTCCTCAGGACCAGTCTCTGCTTATCTTCCTTCCCTCTCCGTAGGGTGTATCTGCCCGCAGCCGTCAACATCGTCCTTTTCTTTAATCTGGAACATTACGACCGAAGAATTCCATATTAAGGTTCGTCATGTACAGAATCATTTATTTCTTTCAATCCAGTTGGAGACTTCAGAAATCATCTTCTTTAGCCCTTACCTTAGTAGTATTCCCGAATAGACTTGGCTTTTGAAGACAAAGATGGAGTTTTTGTTTGTTTCTTTTTGAGGGAGAGAGAGAGAGAGGCGGAGGGAGAGGGAGAGAATCTTAAACAGACTCCGGGCTCTGCAGAGATCATGACCAGAGCTGATATCAAGAGTCAGACTCTTAACCAACAGAGCCACCCAGGTGCCCCCAAAGATGGACTTTTAACAATAATCTGCAAAAGTTCCTTAGAATAAAGACATTTTTCTTCATGCCTAAGGGCACACGTCTTTTATAACTGGGCCCCTCACCCTTCTCCTAAAGTCAGCAGGAAGGGGTCTGTTCTCACAGGGATGATGGGAGCTACCCCATCACGACTTTTTTTCACGACTCAAATTTTTTTGGTTAATTATTTTAGTTTCCACAGGTATTTCAGTGCTGAAAATATCACAAAGACTCTTCTTCCCCCCATGCTTAGATGCCTTACCTAATATCATGGAAAGTCAGAGTGTTGCCCTTCTAGGTAATGAACTGCTGTCTCACTCGGATCCCCAAGCATTTTCCTGTTCACTTTTGCTAAGCAACTGTATTAATTAGCTACTGCTGTGTGAAAAATCACCCAAAACTCAGAGGCAAGAATTCTCACCTCGCAGATTCTGTGAGTCAGCAGTGAGGGAGTGACTGGGCTTGGTGGCTCAGCCCCAGGTCCCTCATGATGTTGTGTTGAGGATGTCAGCAGGGCTGCTGTCGCGTTAAGGTGATTCTTCATGGGAGAACTGGCCGGTGACACGTGAGGGAGGTAATATTTGATGCTCACTTTTAAATTCTTCCCCACCCTGTGCAGAATCCACCCTAGACACAAATTTTTGATGCTGATAGCCTCAGACTTATAGCTACAGATGTTTATAGAGACATTATTATAAACCAGAAAACATTGGAAATACCCCACAAGGACCACTCTGGAGGTGTGATGCACCCAGCGCCTTGCGTGGCTGGCAGGGGGAGGAGGAAGGGGTGTCTGCTTGGAGAAAGACAGCTCTGGGCTTCAAGATGCCGGATGAAGATAAGGCATTGAGGACACTGGAGCAAATGTGAGCAGGGAGAAGGCGGCTGTTTGAAGATCTCCGGAGGTGGGGAGGTGCAAAGGGACGGCGAGGGGGGTAGTCCGGAGTTTCCTCAGTTTTCTCCTACAGGCAGTGGCTCTGGGGAGGCTGACTGTAGGCTACATGCATGGTGACCTAAATAAATACCAAAAAACGGAAAGCAAACTAAGAAAGATGTCTGCAAACTAGAAAAATAAGAAGAAATCCACCAAAATGTCAATTGTGGTTATCTCTAGATGAGGTTGTAGGTGATTTTCCCTTCATTTAAGTTTTAATCTTAAAAAATTGCAAGTTTAAATTAAAAAAAAAAAACTAATGTTTTTATTTATTTTTGAGAGAGGGAGAGAGACAGAGCTTGAGCGGGGGAGGGGGCAGAGAGAGAGGGAGACACAGAATCCGAAGCAGGCTCCAGGCTCCGAGCTGACAGCACAGAGCCCGACACGGGGCTCGAACTCACAAACTGTGAGATTATGACCTGAGCTGAAGTTGGATGCTTAACCGACTGAGCCACCCAGGCGCCCACAAGTTTAAGTTTCTATAGGAAGGATGCATCAATTTTTAATATACCTTCTTTTTACCGAAACATTTTCAAAATTCGCGCAGTTATGGTCCAGTTGTTTTAGCGCACAGCTGTAGCAGTTTTGACGAATGCAAACGTGTAATCACCACCACAAGGGAAACACAAACCGATCCCGTACCCTGCCCACCCTTCAGGGATCTCTCCTCCCACCCTTTGTGGTCAAACCCCGGCCCTGCTCAGAGCCCAGGCCACACTGACTGGGTCTCTGTCCCTCCCGCCTTGCCGGTTCCAGAATGGCCCGTGAATGGAACCTTACGGAGTGCAGCCTCCTGGGTCTGGCTCTCTTGCACCTGAGCCTCCTGCCCCACGGGACTGCGGACTCCGTTGCTGTCGTTTGCGGGAACGAGCTTGTTTTCCCTCCCATCTGAGGGACGCCGGAGTTCTTCCCGGTGTTTGGCAGTTGCCAAAAAAGCTACTAAAAGCATTTGGGGGAGCGAGTTTTGTTTTCATCTGGATAACCGCGAAGGTGTAGGATTACGAGGGTTCCATCTTACGGTACGATTGTGTTTGTTAGAAGCTTCTGAACTGCCTTTCAGAACGGCCACACCATTTGCCTTGTATGAGAATTCCTGTTGCCCCATATCTTCACTGACACTTAGGAATGTAAGCGTTCTTTTTAGCCATTAATTGGTACACTGAATATATTAAATGTAGAGGCATCTCCCTGTGGTTTTAACTTGCGATTCCCTGCCGACTCATGGTATTGAGCATTTTCTCATGTGCTTGTTGGCCATCGATATTATCTCTTTGGTAGAATCTGTGTTGAAATATTTTGCCAATTTTATTATCGGCTTGTTTGGTTTCTTGTCGCTGAGATTTGAGGGTTCCTTATATACTCTGTACACAAGTCCTTTGCCAAGCATGTGATTTACAAATATTTTTCCTAATCCATATCTTGTATTTTTTCTCTCTTAAGAGTAACGGGACAGAGCAGAAGTTTCTCAATTTTGGCAAAGACCAGTGTATTCATTTATCCTTGTGGATTATGCTTCTATGTTGCATTTAAGACCTTTTCACTGAACTCAAGCTCACAAAGGTTTTCTCCTATATTTTCTACAATTTTTAAATTTTTTTAAAATGTTTACTCATTCTTGAGAGAGAGAGAGAGAGAGAGGCAGAGCATGAACAGGGGAGGTGCAGAGAGAGAGGGGGACACAGAATCTGAAGCAGGTTCCAGGCTCTGAGCTGTCAGCACAGAGCCTGTTGGGCTCGAACCCACGAACTATAATGACCTGAGCCTAAGTTGGACGCTCAACCAACTGAGCCACCCAGGCACTCCTACAATTTTTATATTTTATGTTTTACATTTAGGTCTACAATCAATTTTGAGTTAATAGACAGTGGATCTCTTTTTTGTCTTCATACAAAGTTAAATGGTCTTTGCACCTTTGTCAAAACTCAGTTGACCTGACCTGCGTGACTCTATCTCTGGGCTCTTTCCTTGTGATCTACATACCCCTGGTTTCTCCATGACACCATCTTGATTCTGGGAGCTTTAAAGTAGGTGTCGGAATCAGGTAGTTTTAATTTTGTTCTTTTTCAAAATTGTTTTCATGTAAATTTTAGAGTCAGTTTGTCTATCCCTAAAGAATCTTGCTGGGGTTTGGATTGGGATTGCCTCGGCCCTGCAGCTCAGTTCTGGAAGAGTTGACGTGCTGACCACAGTAAGCCTGCTGGCAGTGCATGTTTTCTGTTACTTTGGGCCTTTCGTTTCTCTCATCAGTGCTTGTAGTCGGCACACAGACCCCGCCCGTATTAAGTGGTACAAATAACTGAATATTTCATTTGCATGCTACCGTTGAAATGATAGTTTTTAAGAGTTTTATTTCCAGTTGTTTGTTTCTAGTACCTAGACGTACAATTGATGTTTTTTGTATATATTGGCGACGTATCCTATGACCTTGCTACGCTCAACTAGACCTTATAGAGATTCCACAGGATTTGTGGTGGAGACGACTGCGCCCTCTGTGAATGGGGACAGCCTATTTCTTCCTTCACAATCTGCAGATTATGTTTCTCTTCTTTGCCTAGTCTCGCTGGTAAAGATTTCCGGCATGATGTCAAATAGCACGGGGAAGCGGTAAGACCAGACAGTCTTCCTTTGTCCTGAAGCATTCCATCTTTACCCTTAGGTCCGATGTTAGCTATAGGTTTTTCACAGATTTCCTTTACCAGGTTAAGGAAGTTCCCTTCCTAGTTTGCTGAGGGTTCAAATCGGGCATAAGTCTGCTTCCCCCACACCTCATGAGATGGTCACGTGAGTTTTTTCATTTTGTTTGTTAGCACAACACCGTGTTTATTGATTTCTAAATGTTGAGTCTACCTTGCATTCTTGGGATAGACCCCACTTAGTCATGATATATTGTTCTTACTGCAAAATGCCAAATTTTATTTGCTTTTTTTTTTTTTTTTTTTTTTTGCTGAGGACTTCCGTGTCTAACGCCCATGAAGAATATTGGTCTGCAGTTTTCTCATCATGTCTTTTCTGTGTTTTGTAGCAGGGTAACGCTGACCTCATAATGTAAGTTTGGAGGGCTCCCACCTCTTCTATTTTCTGGAAGAAACTGTGTAAACTAGTCTCATATTTTGCTTAGAGGTCAGATAGGATTTTCCAGCGAAATTATCTGAGTTTAGAGGATTTTTTTTTTTAAGTTTTCAAGTATGACCACCATTTCTTTAACAGATATGGAGCAATCAAAGTTATCTCTTTCTTTGTGAGTGGCTTTGGTTGTCTTTCAAGAAATTGGCTATTTAATCTAAGCAATTAGGTGAAAGAGTTGTTCAGAGCATTTCCGTATTACATCTGTAGTGTCTCTTGGCCTGTAGCACACAGCCTGTCTCTCTTCCTCCTGATGCTCGTCTCTGTTTCTCTTGGTCGGTCCAGCTAGGATCTTACCATTTCTTAAGTCTCTCCAAAGAACCAGCTACTGGTTTCATGAGTTTCCTCTATGGTTTTCTGCTTTCATTCCATGGATATCTGCTTTATGATTTTCTTCACTTTGGTTTACTTTGCTCTTGTTTTTCTAGCTTCTTAAGGTGAGAGGCTAGAATCATGCTTTGAGATATTATTTATTTTTATTAAAAATTTTTTAACGTTTATTTATTATTGAGAGACAGAGACACAGCATGAGCAGGGGAGGGGCAGAGAGAGAGGGAGACACAGAATCCGAAGCAGGCTCCAGGCTCCGAGCTGTCAACACAGAGCCCGACGCGGGCTGGAACCCACAAACCACAAGATCATGACCTGAGTGGAAGTCAGACACTCAGCCATCTGAGCCACCCAGGTGCCCCCTCTCCTTTTTTTAATAAGTGGCTTCAAAAGACAAGTGCCCTACCAAATGATCTTTTAAGATTTTTTAAAATTGTTTTTAATGTTTATTTATTTTTGAGAGAGAGAGAGAGAGCACAAGCAGGGGAGGGGCAGAGAAAGAGGGAGACACAGAATCGGAAACCACTCCAGGCTCTGAGCTGGCAGCACAGAGCCTGATGAGGGGCTCAAACCCACAAACCGCGAGATCATGACCTGAGCCGAAGTCGGACACTTAACTGACTGAGCCACCCAGGTACCCTACGATATTATTTATTTTTAGATGTGAGCATTTAAATCTATACTCTTTGGGACAACTGAGTGGTTTGGTTGATTGAGGATCCGTCTCTTGATCTCAGCTCAGGTGTTGATCAGGGTTGTGAGTTCAAGCCCCGTGTTGGGCTCCACGCTGGGCATGAAGCCTACTTAAAAATACATATATATTCTTTGTCTAAGCCCTGCTCTAGCTGCATCCGTCTGTTTTTGATATGTTGTGTTTTAGTTTTTATTCAGATAAAAATATTTTCTAAGTTTCCTCGATACCTTCCTCTTGACCTATGGGTTATTTTAAAATGTGTTGTTTAATATCCAAATAATCAGGAATTTTCTGGCTATCTTCCTGTGAGTGATTTCCTTCTTAATTCCATTGTGTTTGAACAATGGAGTTTATATGGCTTCAATTCCTTTACATTTGTAAGGGTGTGGTTAACGGTGTGCGGCAGGAGCTTTCCAGCGGGCGCCCCGAGGGGCACTGCTCTGTGACACTGGCTCCGCACTAGGCGGCTTCCTGTCTACACTGTCCGCAGGTGGCCCAACCAGCTCAGGGCTGGCTTCCTTCGATTGTTTTCCTCTTTGAAAATTGGCCAGAGTTAGTTTGCTCTTTGCATGTCGAGTAAGTTTGGATTCTATTCTGGACACTTTGAATGATATATTGTGAGACTCTGGATCTTGTTAAAATCGTCTTGAGGACGTTGATTCTTGTTTGTGGTTTGTTGCATCAGGCAATCCACCTGGTTAGGTTCCAAACGCAAATTCCTCCTGACTTCTATGGATGGTGATTCCAATGCCAGTTACGTTTGCCAAGCCTGCGCTCTGCTGCCTGGGACTGGACCCCACCTGCTCTGTGTTGGGGGGTTCTGTCACAGCTCAGGTCCCACAGCCCTGCCCGTGCTTCTGGCGTGTTGCTGGCATGTGAGTTTATACAGAACCGGGGAATCCCTTTCTCCCTTCTGGGATTTCGCCCACACTTGACAGCATCTCGTGGCCCCTTTTCCAAATGTCTCCGGCCAGATAAATGCGATCCTCTCAGAATCTCTCCAGAATTTTGGCAGTTTCAGGTCCAAAGAACAATGGAAAGAGAAAGAGAGAGAGAGAGAGATAACAGGTGTTTCTTTCATTCTTCACAGAAAAGTCCTTTCCCCTGAGTTCACAGAGATGGGTTTTCTCTTGGGATCTTAGGGGGTAGCACCATTACTGTGACAGTGTGGGTTCAAAAGTGGGGCTGGCCTCAGGGCAGGGCCAGAAGAGAAAAATACACACACACAGAGAAAAACAGGGATTGTCCCCAGATTGTCTGGCGCACGAGGCTGACTTTTGCCAATCCTCTGGGAAAAGTTGGGGTGTCTCTTGTCCTTGCTGCACACCTGAAAGATAAGGAGGTCTCTGGTGAGTGCGCCCTTGGGTCAAAGCTGACACATACGGAAAGGGGACACCGGGAAACTCGGCGCAGACATACCGATTGTTCTCCCGGTGGGGAGACTCTGCCCGGCCCGCTTCTCTTGCGTACTGCTGAAGGCCAGGACATCGCATGTGGTATTTTGCTCAGAGTCTTGGGTTACGTCGGGGAGCCCAGACAACGGTGCTTCACAGCCTCTTGGTCTGCACAAGCCCCATTCATTTTCCAGCTCTTCCTCACTTTCCAACACGAAAATCTGTTCTAAGTTCAAGACCTGACATCAGATTTTCTCCGAGGAGTCTTGCTTCCTTTGACAAGAGTTTACACATGCGGATCTGGGTGGCGGGGTGCTCCCTGCTCGCGACGCTTCTGGGACTGAAGTTAGGGACTCACAGGGCACCTCTGGCATGAAGCACCCTTGCAGGGCCCTCCCTGCCTTCCCCACTCCACACCCCTCCCCCTTTTCCTGCTCAGACCCCTGCTTCCAGAGATTCCAAAGTATCTATCTGTTCACTGGCTCCCACCTCCAACAGGTGCGGCACGGAGGCAGAACCAGAGGGTCGGCAGAGCCCAGAAAGCAGAGTTCAGCGTCTCCACACTTCTTTTTATCGTACGTGGTTTCAGACTGGAACACACACACCGGGTGCTGTGAGCAGTCTCAACTGGCCCGCCTTTCGTCTCGTTTCCACTCACCCCAGGGGCAAGGATTTTTGTTTGTCTGGGTTTCCCAGCTGGGGTTTCTTTTTACAAAATTGTGTGTGTGTGTGTGTGAGTGTGTCCTTGTTTCCACTTCTTTCTCACAGAAAAGGTAACTTACACATATACCTTGCCCCTTGTCCTTCCCTGAGCGGACGGTGTTGGAAATTCCTCCAGGTCAGCTCACGAAAGGTTATTTGGGATGTGGCTCCCGTCCTGGCACACGCCTGGCCTTGCACGAGGGCGGCTTCTCAGCCACTGTGATAAAGCCCTGCCTAGAGCCCACTCTACCTTCTCCTCTGCTGTCTCCCCTCCTCCTGTCCTATCCACCACAGGTAGGAAATTCCAGAACTCCAGGGTGACCACCAGCAGCCCTCTGGTTCCCTGGTTGGCCCTCTGGCCCTCCCTCCTCCCCCTCCCCTCCTCCCTTCCCCCTCTTCCTCTCCCTCTCCCTCCCCCTCCCTTCCCCTTCCTCCTCTCCCTCTCCCTCCCCCTCCCTTCCCCCTCCTCCTCTCCCTCTCCCTCCCCCCTTCCCTCTCCTCCTTTCCCTCTCCCTCTCCCTCCCTTCTCCTTCCTCCTCTCCCTCCCCCTCCCTTCCCCCTCCTCTTCTCCCTCTCCCTCCCCCCTCCCTTCTCCCTCCTCCTCTCCCTCTCCCTCCTCCTCCTCCTCCCCCCTCCTCCTCTCCTTCCCTTCCTCCTCTCCCAATCCGTCCCTGCCTCTGCTCCACCATGGCTGTCTGATACAGATTCTTTCTGTTTACATTTTCTTTTTCTTTTAAATAAAAAAGCATGTTATACAAATCCTACAATCATACATTAACAATCAAAATGAAAATGCCCTGAGCAAGTGACAAAGGTCACAAGGCAGTCCCACCAGGGAGGGAGCGGGTGTCAGGATACGGGTGGGGGCACGGCAGGCAGGAGTCGGCAGGACACCGTTCACGCCAACACGCAAACTGAGAGGCTCGGCAAAGGTGAGTAATGTTTAGAAGCCAAGTAAAAAATACCAGTGCGATCCTCAAAATAATACAACTCAGCAGAAATCCCTGGATGGTTTTAACTGAAATTATCTCTTTCTGTTGAATTGTCCAGATAGTTTAAAAGCTCACCTATAATTTGGGCTGAAATAAAAGCCTTTTTAAAAATGTTTATTTAGTTTTAAGAGAGAGAGAGAGACAGAGCATGAGTGGGGGAGGGGCAGAGAGAGAAGGAGACACAGAATCTGAAGCAGCTCCAGGCTCTGAGCTGGCAGCACAGAGCCTGACGTGGGGCTCGAACCCACGACCTGAGCCAAGTAAGGTGCTCAACCGACTGAACCCCCCAGGTGCCCCGGTAAAAGCTCTTTTAAAGGGCATTCCTTTTACTTGGTTCATTCCCTGTCAGAGGGAGGGGCTTCATGGAACTCCTGGGCCCTGCCATCAGGGACCCTTGAGGACCCTGGTGAGTCCTCCCAACAAGCTCTGAGGGGCGGACATCCCCGAGGCAGAAAGAAGGCATCGGGGGACGGGGAAAGGGTGTCAGTCTTCTTTGTTCATATTACAACAGCCCCAAGTCTGGTTAATATTCCTTAAGCGTGCGTTTTCAAAGTCCGTAATGGCAGGTAAGCGATATTGGGGTAAACATGAGCTGGTGAATTAGTCAGACAAACTAGATTTTAACCACCACCTCTGTTGTCTCGTGGTAAAGTGATATCTGCTGTTCAAACTAAGGAGGCTACACTGCAAAGCCAGGAGGTGCCTTTAACAATCCCAGAGTGAATCACGCTCCCTGATCCTTCACTGCTAAGTGCAGTAGGTCTACCACTCTGGGCTCTGGGGCCGGCAGCACCGATGCGCCCTGACACCCAGCCCGGAGCCCCCTCCCCATGCCCTGGCCCCTACCCCAGCCCCTACCCCTGTCCCTGCCCCTGCCCCTGCCCCAGGGGCTGCCCCAGGCTCACCCCCCCAGGAGACTCGAGTGCTGGCCCATCACAGACGCCTGCAAATGTTCATCGGTTGAAACAGCAAACACAAGGTCCTCTGAAGCAGGGGAACCCTGTGTCCGGCCAAGAGTGACCACGAGGGTTTGTTTAAACTGTTTCAGTGTTTATGTAGGTAGCTCACCCTGGAAGTTGTCATGCACTGTAGAGAGGTAGGATGACAGACGGACGGACAGACAGACATCCTCACAACTGCTGCCTGGGCACGTGACTGTCACCACGGCAGGGAGGGCAGAAGCGACGTCGCTGACAGTAGCCTTGAGCAGAGGGCACGGCTGGGGCTGAAGAGAGGGCAGTCCCGCTGGGGCGGGCGAGGGGCCACGTCCTGAGCTCCTGCCGCCTCCATATCATAGATCTGATTAGAGCTGAAGCAAATCACCCCCTTGGGAATGTGTCTGACGATCAGGGTGCGGTTGTTTGGAGCCAGGACACTTGGGAAGCGTGCAGCTGAGGGGCCTGAGGCGTCAGCACGGCGTCCAGGGAGTCCCGCCTACGGGCCGGCACATCCAGGCCTGTCTGGTCCCACCGTCCACGGGCTCACAGACTGAGTCACATCATCTCCCCGCCACCGGGAGCAAACACCACCCGCACACTCTGCTCCGCCGGCCGACGCGCCGGTGGTCTGAGTGAGTTAGAAGTCTCCAAGCACAGCCGCACCAGGAGCCCCCAGCAGCCCCTGTATCACGTGCCGCATGCTAACCTTGGTGAGCTTTGCCCCGTGAGCGTCTACGTGGACCATCTGGGGGCGTCCTGTGCGGTCACGTGTGTGCTAGGCGGCGCTGTCCCCGCTGCCCTCGCTATGGGCGTAGATGACAATGACACTCATACCTCCCTATGGTCAGGATGCCTGTGCCCACGACTTACGTCCACGCCCGTCTCTTTAGACACATGACGAGCACGTCGCTGCACAGCCCGTCTAGCAGAGGTTTGTGCACAGCAAGGGCTCAACACCTTTCTGACTAGGGGCAAAATGCATCTCTGTGATCCTACGTCATCTGTACACATACACCTCGTGGTGGCTGATGAATGTTTCTTGTGCTATAAACAAACCTGGAACTCCTGCCCGTCGTGCGGATGAAAGGAACACAGAGAATTTGCACTCTGTTGTCACGCCTTTGTGCTGTGGCATCAAACAGGACAGGTGTTCGTGAGCACATCCCCTGTCCAACACGTTCCTTGCTGCAGCGAACATCCTCGCACACTCAGATGCGCGAACCTTTTGCATAAATGCACACACAGAGTGGGAGTAAACCCTCCCACTAACAGCGAGCCTGGGCCACACAGCAAGAGACGCCTCTAGATTTGCCTTTGTTTGAAAACAAGAGCCTAGTGGCCGTCGTGACCCAGGAGAAGGGCATTTTCTGGCATTTAGCAAGTGACCAGAGGACTCTGAAAACATGGAGGGATCAAAGGCCCCAGGAAAATAGCAAATGGCACTGTCCCGCTGGTCATTAATCACCAGAGTCGTTGGGCCTGGGGGGCAGGCAGCGCCACCGCCATTGTAAACTATACACATGTAGAGAAAGTAGGGACCCCCTCACACACAGGGAAAGTTAGTGTGGAGATGCTCGGTGCTCATCACCATGGTCACACCGGGCCGTTCACGGCAGCTCTCCTGGCGTGGAGGCTGATTGGGCAGGCAGACGAACACGGTGCTCACCACGTCTTGATGTTCGGTGGGGTTTTCGTGGGTCGTTTCTTTGAAAATAAAATCTGGTGGACCATGCTCATGGCTTCGCAAATGACACACGGAAAAGAGACCTCAGCACGGCAGCTGCTAAACGTCCCTGCAGAGGGACACTCTGTCCCGCCGTTGACCGAACAATTCCACCAGGAACCCCAGATGGGCTCTTGATTCTAGAAACGTATAGTTTGTTAATGATTTCCTTTTTCTTTTTTTTAGTTTATTTGATTCATTTTGAGAGATAGAGAACATCAGCAAGGGAGGGGCAGAGAGAAAGGGACAGACAGAATCCCAAGTGGACTCTGCACTGTTCACACAGACCCCAGTGCAGGACTCAAACTCGCAAACGTGAGATCATGACCCGAACTGAAACCAAGAGTCAGATGCTTAACTGACTGAACCCCACCCTGGCACCCCATAATTTGTTAATGATGTCATCAACGAACCTGTTCCCGGGATTCTGCTGAGTGCAAGTGCGGCCGGCAGGGCATCTGTGGACAAGCATGGAGGGAACGAAGGGAAGCCTCGTTCAGCCTGGTTCCTTCATCTAAGCCTTCAAACTATGACTGAGATGTGCCAGAGTGATGTGCAGACAGTGGTGGCATCTCTGTGACTAATGAAACCAGGACGTGACCCCGTGGGAGCTCAGCTTCGTGCCCCCGGCCAAGGGTGGGGAGACTTGAGGGGTGGTCTCTGTTTGCTTTCTCTCTGATTTCCTCACCCCCAGAAGACCAGGCTTCTAGAAATAATTGTTGTCTCCTTTTCCCCGAGAGTCCCAAGAGCTACTTTTGCAGGAATAATGTCACCCCCCGAAAGGAAAGGGACACGGAGCCTTGGTTTGCAGATGTAAAAACCACAACCGCACATCTGTTTCCGAGTTTCCAATGCCTGGTGAAAATGGAAGACAGATGGATGTGCACTGCCCGGGACGGTGCTGAGCAGGCAGCGGACTGTTGGACAAAGACACGGCGCATGGGAGACCCCGCGGCCGCTGACCCAGCCTGGCCAGGCCAACCCACGCCGACCGGTCCGCAAGCGGATGGCCACGTCCGTGGGGAGGAAGGGGCGCCATCCCAGAGGCACGAGCTACAAACTTCCTGTGCAGTTTTGCAAAGCAACGCGGTGTCTCCTGAACCCCATCGGCTTGTTTTGTTCACTCCTGTTATTTCGCTGTTTCAGTAATGAGTGTTTATCATGTGTTACACGGTGTCATCCATGACAGACTGGAAATTAGAAAAGGAAGATCAGCGGTCAAGCGGGCCGGGAGGTGGCACACAGTCACAGGGAAGCACCGCATCCCCTCCCCCTCCCCCACCCCCAGGGACTGGACGACACCAACGATGAGCTGAGACACGCCTTCCTAGGGGATTAATTTTATGGCTCCCTTTTTTGGGAACGATCTCTAGGAATCAGCTTTTCTGTTCTTTTTGTTTGGTAAACTCAGGGCGTCGTGCGAACGAGCACATGCCTGCTCGCGGCCAGTCCCTCCATCCTGAGGCTCCCAGCTGGGAAACCATCCCAGAGACGACACCAGTTGAGAAGTGATCCCAGACAGGGTCCCTGAGAGGCCACCAGAACACGGCGCCCCGGCCTCTCCGAGCATTGCCGGGGTCAGCGGTGAGCACTGTCCAGTTGACAAAGAGGTTATACCCCAAGTTCCACTGTGCATTAGTGGCTCGGAACTTAGAATTCCATTTCGTGGAAATAGTGTTAGAAAGCGAGCCTATCAGAGCCCACTTAACTCATAATCTAGCTGAGGCTTTAAAGAAATCTTTCTCAAAAAGTATTCCGAATCTCCCCGAAGCCTGGCCACTCCCGGCTGGTCTCTGCCTCTGGACTTGCTCTCCCCGAATCAACCTTCAGGCCGCGGTCAGAGAGACCCTGCGACAGCTCTCCGTGACCGCCCACCGCACAGCCCTGGCGGGCCCCCCGGGAGCCCTGCTTCAGCCCGGCTGCGCCACCTCCCTTCCTGGTTGGTGGTTTCACCGGCTGCCTACCAGCCAGAGCACGAGGGGCCTCCCAGGGCGTGGGCCCCCTGTCCCCCACCCCTGCACCAGCAGACTCTGCTTCCCTGTGTCTGATCGCACCTGCCCATCCTTCGGGCTTGGCTAAGAAGAACGTTCCTCAAGTAGATTTTCTCAGCCCGAGGACTCTCCTCCGGGTGAGTCCCTGAATTTCCTCCCTCTCCGCCTTGAATTTCCCCATCGTAGAACCCATCCTGTGGTTCCAGCTGCCACCAGGGGCTGTCCTCTCCCTCCCTCTCTCCCTCTCTCTCTCTCCCTCTCTCTCTCTCTCTCTTTCTCTCTCTGTCCACACATAGTCCCTGGCACACGGCAAACGCTCAGGTGAATAGAATCAAACTGACAGAGACTCAGACAAGCTGATCTTTGCCAGAGCAGAGCCATATATGATGGGGACATCACACCATGTCACATTAAAGATGTTTAGAAGAGGAGACAGATAACTTAGCACATCGTAACATCTCTGGGGGTGTCAAGATCCCCCATGTAGGAATGAAGGTTGAATTTTTGTGGCCCAGACGGGCTGAGCTAAGATTCCCAGGTATAAGTTAGGATGTGATTTTACTTGGTCTAGACTAGCACTTTGTCCCCCGACTGTCCAGCAGGGGTGTGGGCCCGGCAGGCCTGTGCTTGGAGGGGCTTGGACAGCGGCCAAGGGTATCCTTGCAGCAAAGTTGTGGAGAGGGGTGCTTGTCTGGGTGGGAGGCTGAGCTCCGTGGCCTGGAGCTCCCTCTGAAATTCTAACGACACCTGGGAATAAGGGAACCCCTTGCCCCTCCTTTGGGGGTTCCTTCTGTGCCGAGGAGGCCCTGGGACCACCCGGCAGCCACACTGGAGCTCTTCCCCAAAGAGGAGACTGAGGTCAGCATCCCCGCCAGCAGGGTGGACCGTCGGATCATTTGTTCCTTGGGATGATGGTGAACTGGCCTCTTGTTTTTCTTGCGAAATTTCTGTATGTTTCCAGTTTTGAGCTGAAAGCGAAAATAAGCCTTTTGCTTTGTTGTGGCTACTTCCACTCATTTATATTGCCAAAAGTCATTACTTCTTCCAATTCAAAGAGCTGTTTATCAGTTTGCTAAATAAGGCGTTGACGTGTCATAAGTGTTAATTCGCACCAGAGAGTGATGCTCAGAGACTCACCAACAGGACTGAAAAATAAGCGGGTCTTGTTGGCTTGCTGACTCAGTCACCTGCATCATTTCCAAGCGGGAGTTAAAGAAGTCCGCGCTCGCCTCCTGTAGTCTGGCCGCGAGAGCAGCTAAGCTGCCCTGGTTCGGGCAGTGCGGTGGCCGTGTGGACGTCTGTCACCCGTGTGGGTCAGGACCAAAGCCTGTTGTGTGAACACGGACACTGGAGTTCACGGAATCTTCCGTTTTGTTGGAACTAGGAACACAGTCCCCACAATAGCCACACAGTTAATTTTGCTTCAAATCCTTTTTCCCTTAATTGAGTTCATTATACAAAGAGACGTCTCGAATGCCTTTTGTTTTGTTTTGTTTTGTTGCAGCAATATTAGTCCAAGACTCAGGCAGCCCATTGTCTCACTTGGAACTGTCAGGAATCAAGTGGTGACGGAGGCTCTCCTTGTCCGGGCGCGGTTTTTCCACCACGGAACCGAGACCCGGAGAAGTGAATCCTTTTCCAACCTCCAGGCCGCTGTGGCCGTGGATTACCGAACTTGGCAAAAGCCAGCTTCTTCTAGAGGTGGGTGTGCAGGAAACGCAGGCAAACTGTTACCAGGAGTGGACGCAGAAATCGATGTATAAACTCTTAAAGTCGCTTGAATTGCAATCCATCCAACAAGCAAGACTCTTTCACGTCAGGTTGGCCGAAGGCGTGACCTCCAGGAAGGCTCGCGCCGTCCCCCGCACGGGTGGCCAGGTTGTGCGTTGTGCCGCTCCGTCGGGCGTTGTGCGCCCGACAGCGATACGCTGTATACAGACATACGTGCACATAAAGTCCTGTTTGCCAAACTCACGGTAATTTATGTAATTATACACATAATGTATTTTAACCAAATACACAAAGAAGATCTTTATAATGCCACTTAGGGTCTAGATTTAACTTAAACCACTACTTAGTCTATCTCTCTAATAGGATACTAAAAGGGAATTTTATGACAACATTATCAGTAGCATTTTGCTGATAATTAGAATAACAATAATAATACTGAGATATTTTTTCAGTAATAATGGTGTTATTAATGAGATTTTTATGAAAGACAGACTTCTTTGGTATAATTATGAAAATTGATCTTTTGCATTTTACTTATTCACTGAAATCAGATAAGTGGCTTAACTACATGTATTATTTCTAATAAATATTCAAAAGAATGCATTTAAACAAGGCTTCTGATTCCATTCTTGCTCATATTCCTTGCATTTAAATAAAAGTGTAATTGCTCTGCTTTTTAAACTGCTAGTTTGGATTAGCTGTCTAACCTGTACAGTGTAGCTGTTTGCTGTTTGCATTTTTAATAGCTTTATTACCATTTGGTGAAGCCTTAATTTCTGGCTCCCTTGAAGAGTCCTGCCTTTAAGTCAGCACTACAATTTAACCAGCAATAATCTGTCAAGATAAGATAAAGGCCCACACCAGATGAGACGCAGTATTTTGTGGGGCTTTCTGTCATTGTTAAAGGCAAGATCCCAGTGTGTCAAAATGTAGCCTCTGAAAGTTTTCCAAACTTTGAGGCATAATTTTACAGTTCACATTTTTAATCGATGGCTTCAGAATGCATTATCTCGTTCACCGGGGAAAGCAATTAGCATCTGTGCCTTGTTACCTGTGAATATACGGGCTCAAGGACGTCGGCAAGAACACGTACTCGCGTGCGTGTGCGTGTGCCTAGTACCGTGGCTGGTCAGAGCAGAAGTCTTTGGTTGTTCAGCAATAAGGTGTGTGTTTTCTAAGAATCTGAGACGGTACAAATGTGAGGACACGCTTTGTTTTTAAAATTATGTCAGGGGCGCCTGGGTGGCTCAGTCAGTTAAGCGGCCGACTTCGGCTCAGGTCACGATCTCGCGGTCCGTGAGTTCGAGCCCCGCGTCCGGCTCTGGGCTGATGGCTCAGAGCCTGGAGCCTGCTTCCGATTCTGTGTCTCCCGCTCTCTCTGACCCTCCCCCGTTCATGCTCTGTCTCTCTCTGTCTCAAAAATAAATAAACGTTAAAAAAAAAAATTTTTTTTTAAATAAAAAAACATAAAATTATGTCAAACATGTCCAGGTGGAGAGACTACGGTAATGACCCCCACACACCCTTTGTCCGATCTGAGCTGCTGGCAATTCGTAGACCTTGTTCTGCCCATCGAAACCTTCGCCTCCCACCCCAGCGAACCCCGAATGCCGTATGTTCTAATGTGTGAGTCTTTATGTGGGGATCTTTAAAAAACAAGGGAACGGGGTGCCTGGGTGGCTCAGTCGGTTAAGTGTCCAACTCCGGCTCAGGTCATGATCTCACAGTTCATGAGTTCGAACCCCAAATCTGCTGATAGCACAGAGCTTGCTTCAGGTCTTTTGTCCCCCTCTCTCTCTGCCCCTCTCTGGCTTCTACCCTCTCTCTCTCAAAAATAAACATTAAAAAAATCATGATTGTGTACACAGTCACAACTAAAAACAAATCAACAATAATCCCTTAAGGTCATAAGATACCAGTTTAAAATTATTTTTTTTACGTTTATTTATTTTTGAGACAGAGAGAGAGCATGAACGGGGGAGGGTCAGAGAGAGAGGGAGACACAGAATCTGAAACAGGCTCCAGGCTCTGAGCCGTCAGCACAGAGCCCGATGTGGGGCTCGAACTCACAGACTGCGAGATCATGACCTGAGCCGAAGTCGGATGCCCAACAGACTGAGCCACCCAGGCGCCCCAAGATACCAGTTTAAATTCTGCTGTGTCTCACTTATGTATGTCACAGATAAATATATTTTCTCAGTATTTTAAGAAGATTCACTTTAGGGCTCCTGGGTGGCTCAGTCGGTTAAGCGTCCGACTCTTGATTTTGGCTTGGGTCATGATCTTGCGTTTCGTGGGTTCAAGCCCTGTGTCGGGCTCAGTGCTGACAGCGCGGAGCCTGCTTGGGATTCTCTTTCTCTTACTCTCTCTCTGCCCCTGCTTGCCCTATCTGTCTCTCTCAAAATTAATAAATAAGCTTAAAAAGAAGACTCCCTTGATCCAGGATCAAATAAGTCTCCTGCACCGTGACTAGTTGAAACGCTTGCTGAGCCATTCTCGATAGATGCATCTCCCTGCTGCTTCTCCTTCCTTCTGATCTTACAATTTGCTTGTCGAAGGAGACAGTCATGGGTCTGCAGTGGTTCCCATTTGGGGGAATCTTCCCAGGTGTGTCGCACTGGGTCTAGTCTGACACGCTCCTCTGAAGAGCCTGGAAATTCTAATTCCACTGGGGTTTCGACCAGATTCCTGCCCCAGGGGGAGGGCGGTTTCTCTGTCAGGAGGTGGCTGATGCCTGGCTGTGTCCCCCTCCCTGTGATGACAGTGGCCGTTGGTGCTCAAGGGCGAGACATGTGCCCGTGTTAGGGTTGGAACACGGTCCTGTCCTCACCCCGTCCTTCTCCACAAATTAACAAGCTGGAGCCCTTCTATGAAAAGAAAACGTCCCTTGTATTGTATCTGGTTGCCCAGTGTGTGGCTCAGAGTCCTTCTCGTTATGGAAGGGCCAGGGTGGGGGGATGGCCTTGGAGAGAACTGTGACTGTGACCAGGGGCCCTCCGGCAGGAGCCCTTCTGGCCTTTTGGGGACGACAAAGAGCCCTGCATTGTGTGTGTGTGTGTGTGTGTGTGTGTGTGTGTAAAACGCATCAAGAATCCACGCGTTGGGGCGCCTGGGTGGCGCAGTCGGTTAAGCGTCCGACTTCAGCCAGGTCACAATCTCGCGGTCCGTGAGTTCGAGCCCCGCGTCGGGCTCTGGGCTGATGGCTCGGAGCTTGGAGCCTGTTTCCGATTCTGTGTCTCCCTCTCTCTCTGCCCCTCCCCCGTTCATGCTCTGTCTCTCTCTGTCCCAAAACTAAAAAAAAAAAAAAAAAAAAAAAGTTGAAAAAAAAATTAAAAAAAAAAAAAAGAATCCACGTGTTATCCTTGCGTGGGTGCCATGCTGATCGTCTCTGTACAGCGTGATTCTACCAGAAGTGCCCCTGAGCACAAGAACCCGCCTCTTAGCTCAGGACCTGGGCGAGTACAGGTCTGTACAATGGGAGCGAGGAAGCCTGGCCCTTGGAGTCACATCAGAGGCTCAGGGAGCCTCCCTCGTGGGACATCACCAACAGCTGGGTCATCGCGATGCTTATGGTGGCTTACCGTCCCTTGTCCTGTGCCCTGTGGGAGGGAACCGAGGGACCACTTTGTCCTCTCACTCCCGCTGGAGACGAGCAGACCGGTTGTCAGTGATGACGGGGCCACGGGCAGAATGTTAGGGACAGACCGCCAGTAATGGAGGCTCTCGGGTCTGTTGGGTCAGGGACCCCTCCTCACAAGTCTGTGCTCACGTGTCAGGGCCCTGGCTAGTCCAGCAGAATGGGGGGTTCTCAGGGGACCCAAGGTCACTGGCAGCAGAGGGCGGACAGGGACATCTGCACACCCGGGGTGCCTCCTGAGGGGCGCATTCGCTGGGCAGCCGATGGGGAGCTCCAGGTGGAATAAGCAGAGCAAAGTGGATGATGGAGAAGCTAGGGTGGGACTAGGGCAGGGACAGCCATGTAATCCAGGGTGGCCGAGGACCTCAGTTCAGTGAGCAAAGAGGAGGAGTCAGTGCCCGACCGGCCCCGTCAGAGCCACTGAGCGTGTTGTCATCGTGTATGTGCCCATTCTCACGCTAGCTGCCGGACCGACTGTCAGCCGGTCCAAGGGGGTCAGTGAGGAAATGTGCCCCCGGGGTTTTAAGGCCACCCGCAATGTCCCAGCAGCCGTGCTGGACCAGGTTCCTGCAGTCAGCCCCTCCCAGGGTGGCCAGCCGCATCCCGGGTCATTGGGCACTGTGGTCGCAGACACGAGGCCACACGTTCCTCAGGTCCTGGGCTTCGAAGGCTCTCCCACCCAAGCTGTCTCATTTGACGCATATGTGACTTTAAGGAGGTGGCGGTGGCCACAGGGAGGAGCCAGGAGCAGGGAAGCACCACAGTTTCCATTTTACAGGATGAGAAAGACGAAATGCAATGCAGGGCACATGTGGGGCACAGGGAAAGTTCTGGAAAAGAAGCATCCAGAATCCCAAGGCCGTCTCAGCCCACCACATCCCAGTGACTCGGGTGCTCCGCACAGTCAGCCACCGAGTCTCTGTTCCAGCGAGAACACTGTCAGTACGTGTAGGTTACGGGGACTTAGGCCCAGTGTCAGTTCATCCTCAACATCCTTGCTCTCCTCTGGGGCCAGCCGACCTTCGTCATGAATATTAATTAATAAACAGTCCCCGAAAGGATAAAATGACAGCTACCGAGCCTCCTATTACAGAAGCCAACTCTGGAAACAGGGATGGGCTCCAGGGAGCCAGGTTTTACACAGCCAGGTGTTTGCAAGACTAGCCATTTGTGAGTGGCTCCTGTTCGTTGTTCTAAATTCTTTCGCCGCGTAAAAGAGCCCACAGCGTTTCACCACCTCTAAAGAATCATTCTTCAGGTTCCAGCTACGGTGCCGGGGGAGGGGCAGTGACCCCGGAGCCAGGTGCCCAGGGTTCCTTCTGCTTCTGGAAACTTGGGCAAATCGCGGAACCCTTCACGTCCCCCCCTCTGGACAATGGCCCTGAGGGGGGCGCCGGCAGCACCGGGAGCCGCCAGGGCCGGGTGACGCAGTATTTGCAGAACATCTGGACGGAGCCTGGCTCGCGGTGAGCGCACAAGAGCGGTTAGCTCTCGTCAAGGAGGAGGGACGGCCCACGGCATCTCGACAGTGCGCCTCGGGCATCCGACTGGCTTCCCGTGGAACAGAGACACCCAACAACATCCCCCAAAGACGTCCTTCCTCAAGAACGAAGGAGGCTCCTGACTCTTTATTCTGGGCCCTCAGTTTTCCTTACTTCCTCTCTGCGAAGGTGGAGTTAATGCGATCGCAGGGTGGTTCCAGGGTGTGCGAGGGGCAGGTGTGGACGGAGCCAGGGGTTCTCAGAGGCAGAGCACACCCTTTTGGGACACAGAGAACATCTGCGGCACATGGGGAGGGGACGCTTGTGCCAATATCACGTTCTTATTAGCTCTTGAATCACACGGTGGGGAGAAAAAAGCATTAGCAAATGTGAGCACTACACACAGTGCGTCGGCCAGACACCAGCCTGAAGGCAGACCAGGGCTTCTGTGAGGACTTCCTCCCGTGGTGACCACTGGCTCAGGGGAACCAGACCTGGCTGCCTGTAAAACTCAAGACAATGAACTTGACAGACAGCCAGATTCCTGCTTTCAGCCAGTTTAGGGTTACTATAATCTCATTATTATGCTTGAAAGACAGCGAGTAATGGAATCCGAGAGAGTGTGCTGGCTCTCCCGAGGCACCTTCTCCTCGATGCCAGTTCCCCCGGATTCCCCGGCCCGGCGAGGCCGGTTCAACCACTTCTCCCGCAGAAACACTCCTCCAGTCGGCCCAAGAGCTGCTCACCTCGTTCAGCGGTTTGATCGGGTCAAGCATTAAATTAACCCCTGGGCCCCGTCCCCGAGAATAGCTCGCTCCTCTCAATCGCTGTCAAACTGGTGACAGGGAAGGTGCTTGTAAGCAAGCTCCCGGGCTCCCTCCCTCGGCGTCCAGCCTCGCCAGGGTGGTTCCGTGTGCTTTTCACCAACACAAAGGCTGGCATCGCGAGGCGTTCTGCCCGCTCTCATCATCTGGAACCAAACACTTGTGGGTATTTCGCATTCTCTGCAAAGACAATAGAGTTAAGTTCAACAAAGGCTGGATGAATTATTAATTGCACTTTATGGAAAAACACATCTATTAGGAATGTGACTCATCAAGCAGAAAGGTTTCCTGAGATGCGTGGTTTGTGTGATCCAGCTTACGGCTCTGTTGTATCGATCTTGCCCAAAAAGGCCGACTCTGAGAAGCAAACGCTATTAGAAGCCACAGACGGAGAGTCAGGGCTGGGAGAGAATAGCCACAACTTTCTTCACAGTCTGGGTCGTGGGCGACCCCTCCCCCGCAAAACACAGCGTGAACGGAGGTTTGTACAACTCGACACCCACAAACATCTGACCTTTAGACTTTTTTCTTCTTTACATTTTGGAGGAGTCCCTGTGGGTGTTTGTCTGTATTGTAAACTTAGTAATAAAAAAACCCAAAACTGGGAAGTGTGTGGCTTACCAAACTCCACCAGCAACACCGAGTTCCTGGCAAGCTTGGCTTGCATTTTTGCCATAGCTGAGGTTGGGACCGTGTCCAAAAAGAAGCCCTTAGGATCCTTCCACTGGAAGCACCGCACGGTTGAAAGGAGTGCACCTGGTTACCGGTCTGAGCTCAAGGATGCTGTGAGTGGCTTTGGACTTCACCCAGATTGCTTTCACTATATCCCAAAGCTGAAAGGAGGTTGTGCAAAGGACGCGAGTGACGGAAGGATGCTGGCAGGCAGGCACAGTTCGGTGGTGCCCTCTCTGTGTCCTCCAGACATTTGTCACATTTGGGAGTCTTAGCCACCGAAGGGGAGCGAGGTGCCCTTTAACTCTGGGCAGCCCCGAGCCAGAGGCTCATGGCCTTTCAGACACCCAGCTGGGAGGCCTTGTACAGCCCAGTGAGTTCAGAACTCTGCCCTCCATCCAGCATGTAGACAGGGCAGAGGATTTCCAGTCCATGTTTCACACAGGGTAGGGAACCACCCCTGCACCTGCACCAAAGGTCTGGGGGCTCTTCACTTGTGCCCATACAGGGGGTCCTGGGGGCAGCTGTGAGCACGGCCCTCCCAGGGGGGACACAGTGGTGGGGACAGTGGTATGTTAGCATAATGACCAATTATTCTGATGTCTCTAGCTCAGCCTCAAAGACCCACAACAAACCCCCAGTGCTGGCTACCAGTAACCTTGAGGAGACTGCTGTGAAGAGTCTATCACTGGCTCTATGCACGGAATCGTGCTCCCCACCCCCAAATTCATACGTGGAAGCCCTAACTCCCGAAGTGATGACGGTACTTGGAGACGAGGCCTTGGGGCAGTATTTAGGGTTACATGAGGTCACGAGGATGGGGCACTCATGATGGAATTCGTGTCCTTGTAAGAAAAGAGACCGGAGAACTTGCACTTGGTCTCTCTCTCCCCCCACCTCTCTCTCTCTTTCTCTCTCCCGCTCCCTTTTTCTCCTTCTCCGCCACGTGAAGCTGTTTTCCAACAAGGAAGTGGGCTCTCACCAGGACCTGAGTGGACCAGAACCTTGATCCTGGACTTCCCAGCCTCTGGGACCGTGATAAACAAACTCCCATTGTTTAAGCCACCCGGTGTATGGTGTTCTGTTACGGCAACTCTTAGCTGGTCCAAGGGGGGTCGAATTTATGTTTCTATATAGAGGATGTGGCCGTGTTTACACACTGACACGGAAAGAGAAAAACGCGTGTTCTGTTTTAGAACAATTTAACTATTTTTTGTATAGACCCGGTTCCACAGAGACAGAAAGTCATACAAGTTGATATTGTAGCATATTTTCTGCAGTGGAATATTAACATGAAGTATGAGAAG
Source organism: Panthera pardus (assembly GCF_024362965.1). Classification (NCBI taxonomy): domain Eukaryota; kingdom Metazoa; phylum Chordata; class Mammalia; order Carnivora; family Felidae; genus Panthera; species Panthera pardus. The sequence goes on along the minus strand of NW_026526654.1, from coordinate 10,197,443 downwards.
TGGGTGAGTTTATGCCAAAACGAGGTTATTAATAAGAACAATGCTCCACAGCTGTGTGGCGCTTTTCATCCTGGAAGAGGTTTACAAAACCAAACCTGCAGGAAACAAATATTCATAACTACCACCTGCACTTCAGAGATGAAGAAGAAATAGGCGACGGAGGTATTAATAATAAGAAGAAGCTTTTGCAAGGTCACGCTGCAAGATAATGCAAGAGCTGGAGATAAAACTCTCAAGAGGCCGCCTCCCTGCCGCCGAGGCCGCCTTGTCTACCCCACCTTCCGAGAGACAGCTCCATGGTGCTTGGAGAACAAAAGTTCAGTCCTTCAGCTCCAGCATTTTGCTCGAAGTGCTTCTGGTACCATTTCCACATGCTGTCCTCTCCGTCGGGCAATGGTCACATCCACTGTCCCTAAGAACCAACTGAGGCAGGGTGGAGAGTCCTGTCCAAGCCCCCGGGGCACCAATTTGCCTCCACGGCACCCTCCCGTGGAGGAGGCGTTAGCAGCCCCGTTTACAGAGCCCGCTGGCCACGTGGTCAGCAGTCGAATGGATCTGCCCAGTATTATTTCGTGCTGAGGATTATCTTTGTGATCAAGGTGACCAGCTAACAGCAAATTTTAAAGCACAAGAAATAGATTCCTCTGTGTCACTTGAGTGGTAAGTCTGGCAGCGAAAGCTACCCCACAGTAGCTGAGAATGCAACCTTCTTTGGAAAGAAGGTCAAGGCGGCCGTAACTGATTAAGATGACGTCACACCGGAGTAGGGTGGGGGCCCTGATCCAACGCGGCTGCTGTCGAGTTGGAGGCGTGGTACCCACAGGCCAAGGAAGGCCGAGTCGGGCCAGGGACCCACGCCTCGCACCAGGCGCTGGAGGAGTCAGGAAGGACCCTCCGCTGGAGCTTTTGGAGGGAGCACAGCCCCTTGACGTCGTGGCCTCGGACACTGGCCTCTAGAACGGCAGAAGAGTAAACTGTGTTGTAAGCCACCTAGTTTGGTGCTCTGTGATAGTAGCCAGGGGAGATGGATGGATACACTGGGGTTCAGTGATTCAGGCTGTCAAGTTTAGGATTAATATGGGCTAGCCTCGTGCACCGAGAGATGTGATGTTCCCTAGAACCTAGTGCTGCAGATGGGCTGGGTGTGTGTTGCAGTGAAGACTGAAAACCGGAAAGCTGCCTTTCCCCCCGGCCTCAGATCCCTGGTGTCTCAGGGCTGGCGGGCCCGGGGCTGCTGGTGCCGAGCCGGCACGAAGAAGCTTCTCCCCTCCGGTGAGGTTTGCTCGCCTCGGAAGCAGAGTCAGTCTGAGCTGACGTCGCAAACCTGACAAGCTCTGTCCCGGAGCGTCGGCCCTCCTTCGCTTCATACTCCCCGGGTCTTGTAGACAAGCAGCGTGTCAGAGCTGGACGAGAACGCGGGGCCTCATGTCTTCAGCGCCCCCTGAGGTGCGGGACCGAATGGCACCTCCTAACACCTGCCCCACCTCCTCCCGACTCATTTGAATGTGGTATTAGATATCTTGTTGATTATTTCCTGATTATGAAAGCCATACCAACTTAGCAAACTATCCAGGTGCTTCACAATGGTGGCGAGCAGAGTGTGGGAGTGGCCGCAGGCCCTCCCCGGAGAGACCTGTCAGAGTGAAATGCTCTGGGTCACTGCTCATCTATCTGCAGTTGTACGTTGTACCTTAAGTGCTCAGGTCAACAGGAGGGGAATGGAATCCACAGGAGGGCAGGCGTTTGGGGAACTGTTAAGTCCCTCGCTTTCCTGTGCTGCACACACAATATGTAGACTCCCAAAGGACGGGGATCCTGGGGGTGTTGCAGCCAAATGTGGGCTCCCAGGCAGAGTGTTTACCCCGAGTTTCCATCTCTTTGATGTGCTGGGTTAGCACAATGAAGAGAAACACAAACCCCTTCCTTAATCCTCGCCTGGCCTGACTCCACGAGCGGGGTCCATGCCCCCACTGCTCGGTGCCCCATCCTGCTTCTTGGGCATGAGAAGCCCCAAGTGCCCAGGCTCGCTCCAAGAGCTCCTTCTGGAGCCAATACTCAAGAAAGACCCCCAAATCGGGAAGCCACTCACCCTCCCCCCATGGTGGTCCCCCCAACTGTAACATTCCGCGATGGGCTGGTTACTCTACAAAGTCAAACTCAGTGATGCATATATTGATTCCACGGACATTTATTAGGGGCTCAACAGGTGCCGAGTCTGTGTGCTAGGAGCACACACGGAGGCAGACAGAGACCCCTCCTTCTTGAATCCTGGACATCAGGCAGAGAAGAGAGATACTGAGCAGAAGCCTGGGGCCTGGGACAAAGGAGCAATGGGGGCTGTCGTGAACTGAATGTCTGCATCCCCCCAAAATTCACATGTTGAAGCCCTAGACCCCAGTGTGATGGTACTGGGGGTGGGGCCAGTGAGTAGATGGAGACAAATTCAGGAGCTTGAGGCTGCCATGATGGAAACGGTGTCCTTACAAGAGGAAGAGACCAGAGAACCCCCCACAGCCCCTCATGCACCAAGAAAGGCCCTGTGTCTACAGGGAGCAGAGGAGGGAGTATCTACAAGCAGGGAAGAAAGACCTCACCAAGACCCCAGTGCACCAGTTTGTGAGATTTGGCAATATTTGGAGATGAAGAAATCTTCTGGGCTCATTTCAAATCACTTATGCACAATCAAGGGGCAGTGTCACGAAGGGAATCTAGGACCTCCTGAAGGATTCCAATCTTCAGCTTTCGTCGAGAAATGAGTGAGGGAGAATGAGCAGATGATACATGCACCTTTGATGGTTTCCCAGGGAACAGACTTCAGTGTCTTACACGTTTTCACTTTTAGTCTTATGCCCCTCATTTTAACCAACAGAATGCAAAAGCACTGTCAGAAGCCTCAAGAAGAGCTTGAGCCCTTGAGAGACCCTGTCAATCCTTGTCTGTGATTCTGGGCGATAGCCACAGCCTGTTTCAAATATCATGTCTCGAGACCAGTGGCTGCTACTGTCATGGAAAATACAAGACGGCAGCTGGCCGAGGTGTCTCACTCTAAACAGGGGCTCTTGGTGTCCAGACATGCACCGAGCTCCCTGGCTTCTACGTTCTCACACAGATGTGGGTTTGTTCAAATGCTGTCAATGCACTGGGTACATGACTTAGGACTTGAGAAAGGTCAGGAGTCCGTCCGCCTTTTAGAAGTCTCAATGGTGCCATTAGAAACTCTTCTCCTAGGGGCGCCTGGGGAACTCAGTTGGTTAAGCATCCAAATTTGGCTCAGGTCATGATGTCATGGTTCGTGAGTTTGAGCCCCATATCAAGCTTACTGCTGTCAGCCTGTCAGCACAGAGCCCGCTTCAGGTCCTCTGTCCCCCTCTTTCTGCCCCTCCCCCTCTTGTGCTCTCCCCTCAAAAAAATAAATATTAAAACAAAAAAAAAGAAAACTCTTCTCCTTTGATAGAGAAAGCACGGACTTGCAGTCCCTGGGAAAGACCCCACAAAGATCCCTAGAGCCTTACTGCTCAGAGCTGTTGTTCTGTGCATCAATATCACAGCTCTGGTGATTAGAAAGAGAAGTTAGCAATTACTTTTGGTAGATAAGTGGATGTTTCTTAAAAGAAAATTCAGTCCACAAAAATTCAAACTTTCAATGTCTGAAGGCATGCCAAAACTCACCCCGAGCCTTCCTAGGTAAAAAACCTAATTAATTGGCTCACCTAAAGTGAACATTTCAGGGGAAGAACTGCTTTCAGGCATGAATATTTTACGACTCAAACAGCATCGTTAGGGGTTGGATTATTTTTGCTCTGACTTCTGCTATGTTGTTTTTAGTCTTAATCCCCATGCACTAACAAGATGGAGTCCCTGGCTCAGTCTCCGACATCCTAGCGTGTTTCAGCTCTGATGGCAAGCGAGTTCTCTTTTCCAGAAGTCACACTCGAAGTCCCACTGCATCGCTTGGCTGTGGCAGAGCCAGGTGCCCATTATGGAATGAGCTTTTGTTGGGTGGGGGGGGACTGCATCGCTCTTCCTGGTGGGGTCCGGGCCCAGAGGCGGGAATGGGGTCCTGCACTGGGGCCACATGGACTGAGAACGGGTGATTTCACTGCCAAAGGTCTGGTTACTGGAGGAGGGCTACGGAGGCTGCAGACAAAAAGAGAGCTTCACTACACTTTCCAAGCAGACAAATTATGGGGTTACGATTCACGATTCACACTACAGAGGAGCCTTCACTTAACAAAAGGGTACTTTACAGAAGGATTCACTGAAGGTTTCCTTTAAACAGTTGTCTCCAACAGCAGCTAATCCCTTGTTTAGTGATCATTAATGCTTCAGTAGAAAAGCTGAGGGAAGAAAACCTTACAGCTAAAATGTAAGAGCCACTGTCAATTGAGAATCAATCAAGAAAGAAATAAAACAAATTTGAAATGGTAGGTTAGTCAACTGGAAAATGGGATTTGATTTACATAAAACTCACAAACACATCTATGCAGGAAGCAAGGTCATGTCTATTGAGGAAAAATTGCATGGATTTAGGAATGTGGTTAGTGATGATCCTGATTCTCCAAAGGAAGCAAAATCATTCTGTAAGTTCTAGGTGCCCGTAAGGCAGACCATTAGAGGGTTTCCTGCATAGCACATCCCAGTCCTTAGCCTTGAGCAAATCAGCCAAGTAAGTGAGCACTTACAGAATGAGCACTTACAGTGCATCGTTGTTTGGGGCATCTATTCACAGTAGAGACTGTCGGGGGTAACTGAGAAGCCCAAGATAGTTCTTGGGGTTGGTTCTCGTATTGACTGTTATGATCTAAATTAAGAAGGCAAGTAAGATTTGCCTTTCTGAAAGTTCTAATTATTCATTGGCCATTGAATGCATATGAAAGCTCTCATTAACATTTACAAATCACATAGGTCAATGCTTATTTGTTTTGTGACGTTTTAGTTCCCTAAAATCATTATCATGTTTGTTATTTTATTGCTACTGCTGTTGTTTATATTTAGTTGCTACGTTCTTTGGCAATTCCGGTTAATGGCTCATCTTCATAAACTGTGATCTTTATTATTACATAGTGCCTGCTTTTGTCTGGTTTAGAGCCATTAGTCCTAAATTCTTCATTATGTGTCATCAATATTGCCACTTCTTTCTGTTTACATGTGTTTATATTGTTTACATGTTCCTCATTTTCAAATTTCCTTACCACTTTGTCAGAAGGATGTTTTAGAAACGACATATAGCTGGGCTTTTAAAAAAAGAAAAAAGCACACAGTCTAACAACCTCTGATTTTAAGAGAGCAATTTATCTCATTCACATTTAGTGTAAAACAGATCATCCTATTCTTTTGTCTTAGGTCGTGATCGTTATTGGTTAAACTTTAGTCTGCTTTCTTTTTCCTTTTCTTCATTTTGGATGGTTTGATTTAGTTGACATTCATTCCCACTTTTCTTTCTTTGACATTTCTGCATTTTTTATTCAGCTAATAACTATGCATCCAGTCCTCATTCTTCTAACTCATACACGCTTTTCAACTGTTGGATGAAAACCAGAACCAAAGTCTTTGACTCCTTCACTTTCCCCTTTACACAAGGCAGACAAGATAAAACAGTTGTAATCTGATCTGTTCTCTCCTTATAACTCGTCATTTTTGCTAAGATACGTTAGCATTTTAGTGCAAGAATATTATTAGGTTTTCCCTTGTAGCATGCCTTTTCTCTCGTAAAACAATAATCTACCCTTTATTACATGTTTTCATTCTTTTTATTATTTGTTATTATTGGAGCTGATTCTGAAGGGTACAAAGTTCATTCCTACCCACTCTCTCTCTTATTTACCTCCTCTTTTCTTGAAGTTGGCAATAAGTGGAAGTGTTGAAAATCCATTCTCTTGAGTCTTTCCAAAGCACCCGTTTACATTATACAATTATTGTCATCATGACTTTGTGAATTAGTCCCCCTTTTACTAGTGAGAAGATTGAAGACAGTCATGTCTTAGTGCTATATGCCCCCACCCCACTTTCCTAATGCTCTCCTGCCCTAAGACACCAAAAGGAGTTTCTTGTTCACCAAAAGTAGTCTCTGGGAGCATTTGTGTATCAAGGATAAATGCCAGGATCTCAACAAAAGCTTTTTTTTTTGTTTTTATTTATTTTTGAGACAGAGAGAGACAGAGCATGAACGGGGGAGGGTCAGAGAGAGAGGGAGACACAGAATCTGAGACAGGCCCCAGGCTCTGAGCCGTCAGCACAGAGCCTGATGCAGGGCTCGAATGCACGGACCGCAAGATCATAACCTGAGCTGCAGTCAGATGCTTAACCGACTGAGCCACCCAGGCACCCCCAACAAAAGTTTTTTAAGTAAAAGAGGCCACTGCCCCAATAGGATCGTTGAAATGCAGAAGTTGATTTTAGTGAAACTTATATGAAAGGAACACAATAGAATATTAATTTCTTCAAAATCACTTATCTCCTTGTATCACGGTTTTTATTGTCTCTTTAGAGCAGAGATGTTTTACCTGGATTTTGTGTATCTTTACATTGGTAACTGTCAGAGAGTGGGTAGGAGAGGATGGGGAGGAAGGGGTGGGGAGGAGGATGGGGGGTGGGTGAAGAGGTCTGTTGGGGTTCCTTTCTAGGTCTTTCATCATGCCCTGTGATTTCATCCATCTGTCTGTCCGTTCACTCTGTAGACATTTCTGGATCCGGCTGGGAGTTGAGATTCTGGGATGCATGAACCCCCTCTCCACACTGAGCAGCTCCAGCCTGACAGGGAAGACAGACAAGAAAACCGAAAATCACAATACGATGCAGCGTGTGCTATTTCCAAAGGGGCCGCTGTCTGTAGGCCTGGTCATCCACCACGGGCTCACCTCTCTGCAGCTTTCCCGGGATGCAGACACGGCCCCTTCCCCCGACATCAGTGTCAGCGAGGCCTGAGCTCAGCCCCGCAGTCCTGCCCCGGGGGCCCAGCCGCAGCCCATGCCTTGTGAGCTCTGTCCAGGTCTGTTTTGCACACCATCCTCGAAGAAAGTTTCGTGAACAGAGTATGCAAATTCGGGTCAAAAACTGATGGAGGAGAAGTAGGTTAGGTTTGAACCACACCGTCATCCGGGGAGGCGCTGGTCACGTGCCCCACATCTTCATTTTGTGGGTCTCCAGTGAAAAGCCGCACTTCCCTCACAGTCCTGGGACGACGTCCAGCCTTGCAAGAACACGCCCAACAATGGATAGCGTGTGCTTCCTGACACCCCTGTGTCCTCTGACTCATTCATCCATCTGGCTGACACTTACCCAGCAAAACACTGGAGGCCCACTGGGGAGTGTTCACTGAGCGCCTACTGGGTGCTCAGTGCTGCGTCCACACGCAGCAACGTTTCCGGGTGGCCTGCTGTTCTTTTCCAGGAACAGTGCCCGACACGTACGTTGTCCCAGCTCACGAGAATAAGCCCCAGGTTCCATCTATTCAGCCCTTGTAAGAGACAAGTCTGTCTGGTTTCTCCTCTGCTTGCAGAGTCTCCGGGCAGTCAGAGGCTGGTCACGATTTGCCGGCCCGCTCTAGGATTGCTCCCTACTCGTTTCTATTTTTAAAACTTCACGTATTGGATTCCCCGAGATCCAGGTAATCAAAGCGAACGTTTCAAAACTCAGTAAAGACAACTTCTTAAGAAATGAGAGCTGACGCTTTCCGTGGCTCTGAAAAAGCAAAGTGGTTTCTTCCCATCGTAACTTTGTCTCTGCACAAAACAGTCTCGATATTTTTGAAACATCCAACTTGGAGGTGACTTGGCTTTGTGAGATACGCAAGCATCGTCCCCTTGTGACTTCAAGGCTGGAAATTCGATAGTTCACTGCGGGGCCATCACCAGAAACCACGTCACCTGCTCGCGGGACGCCTTCTTCCTGCCACGCTGCTTCAGTATTAATTCCTGCAGCGGAAATGGTGAGAGGTCGGTGACTTTTCACCTTCACAAAAGGAGTTTCCATGGTAACAAAAACATGCTGGGTGATTCCCAGTTAAAAACAAAGCAAAACAAAACTAGTCCGAAGTCCAGGTCGTGTTGGAACTCGGGCCACGAAGATTCACTCTGCAACCACGAACGTGGGAGTCCGTGTGGTGAACATGGGGTGCAGGGCGGTGGGACCTGGGTGCCTGCACTTCTGCCTCCTGACAACACTTGAAATTAAAATTTTAGTTAAATGCCTTCATCTTCCCACTACATGGCAGGTGACTTCCAAAGCGAGTAGGAAGGAAGAGTAATTTGCTGAGGGGAGATGGGGAAACAAAGGTGTAGCGGACTCACGGACCCCGAGAACACCCGGGTCTCCTAGGGAAATGCGCTGAAATCGGAAACCCCCATCCCTTGGGGGTGTAGCTTTTGTCTCTGCTGTTTAATTACACGGGGAGGGCCAAGAGAGGTACACAATTTACAGATTCCTGTTTCTCCCCGAGGAAGGAGAAAGTGATCTATTTGCAGGAGTTCTATATTTTTTTCAGGCACTTTACGGAGACACCCCCACCCCCTTGGTTGCTGACTGTAAAATAAGAAAACTATTACCCAGCTGGGGTAACAATAGGCTCCCACAGTGCCTTTCTGCTCAGCCGGCAGCTGCAGCGAAAGTGGGAACACAGCAGCAGGCTAACATTCTTTCCTTGCAGACTGTTTCTATGGGCAAGGAGCCCTCCCACTGATCCGATGTATTTTCTATGCAAAACTGCACAAGAAGTGACATTTTAAAAGTTTTGACCTTTGTTTTTTTTTTTTTGCATGAACCGAGGCATACATTTTTTAAACCTTCTGACAGGGTGTCTGTTAGAAACAGCAATAGCCATTACTGTAATAATAAAATGTTTTCAAAATTTGAAAATTCTATATTAAATATAATGCACAGATAACCTTTGTCTGGAAAATGATAGTGATGTGGGCCTTGGAACCACTTCTTTATTGTTCCAGGAAAACAGATTATGACAGATTTCAGGCATATTTAGGAAACAGTTTCACTGGACGCAATGTTTTCATTTGCTAATTTAAGACTTGCATGGTTTTTTTTTTCCCCAAAAAGAATTCGGAAGAGTTTTGCATTCATTCATATGCCAAGGTATTTCCACTTAATATTAATCGTCATGGTATTTGTTCAGGAAACTATTCTTTGCATAACAAAAATATTATTTAAAAAATCAGTTTTGTATCTCAATACATTTAGAGTTTTTTCTCCTTTGAGAGAAGTTTAATTCTTATTTGAATCTAAAAGTTCTCTCTATTAAGAAAAAAAGAGGAACACAAAATAGCCGAGATACCAAATGTCAAAGAGAACTTTCTTTAAAAGACCTTCCAATTAGTAAGGGACATGAATGGGGGTGGGGGGGAAGGCTCAGCTACAAAGATATAAAGAAAGAAAATTAGGGCAAATGAGATGTTGAATTATTTGCAACAAAAGGTGGGTGAACTAAAGATGGATGAGGAAATACCACATTCTCCAGTTAAAGGATTATGTTGCTTTCGAGTCTCAGCCCAGCCCTGCAAGTGACTACAGTGGCCGAGCAGGGGTCCGCCAGCCTGGGCGCTCTGGACTCTCTTGCCTAATCTGTCCTTCAACAGCTGCCGATGTGAACTTTTATGTTTAAGGCTAGAAGATTTTCAGGGGTAAGTGGAGTGAGCTTTGCTAAGATGTTTGGAAATAAGTGTGCCAGCCCCTCCCTGGGGTGGGGAGGGGTTCGCAATTCAAGATAGCAGGGCGAGTTCTGGTCGCAGACCAGCCTCCATGAAACCGCCCTCAGTTTGGATTCTGTGTCCCCCCCTCTTCCTTCTTGCTCTGGGCTGACCTCTTAACTCCTGTCTCTCCTCCTGGATGATGGAGACAACAGCAATCATCACCACCAGACAGTCGGTCCCTGGCTAACTAATGAGTCACTGCAAATTGCTAATTTGATTCCTACCGTGAACTTTCAGACAAGTGCTTTCCCTAAATCACAAAGTTGTAAAACTCCTGCAGATAACGAGAGTGGGATTTCATTCAGAAATTTCAGATGGCTTCAGTAGCACAAACTACCTGTCAACTCCGACTCACTCACGGAAAAGACATCCGTCAAGCTGGGGTGCTAGGAGCTTATTAAAATTTTGCGTCTTATATGAGAAAAAAAATCTTTTTATGCTGTTATATATAAAGGGAAGCATTTGGAATTACACTGACATTTTCTTAACCCGTTGGTACTATTTAGAAATTCCAATAATGGAGTCTTAGAGCTGGGAACGCTGAATTCACCTAATTCAAACCTGAAGAAACTGGAGATCAGAGAGGTTAAGTGACTTACCCAAGGTCACAGAGCTAGGAGCAGAAGTACACCTAGAAGCAGGGCCCCCTTTTCCAGGGCCTGTGCTGGGAGTCCCCCCTCCCCTCTCCCCCTCTTCTTTTCCTTCGCCTCTCCCTCCCCCCTCCACATTGTTTTGTGAACACTTAAGCACAGCAGCTGCTTTAAGGCTGAGCTGCACCAAAGGCCCTCCCTTTATACGCACTGCGTGTGCTCTCGCTGGCTTGGCCCCATTGGTCTTGGTGGCGTCCGTCGAGGTACGTCTTCCTTCTCAGAGGGCACCTGCAGATAATACCTGTTAGGAAAGATCTCCTGCAAGGCAGGGCGAGAGACCTTGCAAAGGTGGCCTTGAGAGATTTGGGCCCAGCCTTTTGAGGATGTGGGAGGTAGCAGCAGGGCACATAGCTGGACCCCACGAGCCCAGTCCTGGGGGGCAGTGGGACTCCTGGCTCCACCAAACTCAGGGACGTGATCGTTGCCCAATGGGGCTGGGGCCCCGCGGGTTTGGGCGGCCGAGGTCTGGGCTCACCCACACCCCGGCAGCGGTGGGTGGCCTGAATTACTCACTGCAGACTGTAGTGAGCGACCCAAAGTTCTGGTTCGATCGGGGAGGACGGAACCAAGCGGCGGAATTACAGACAGCCCAGGAAAGACATTTCAGTCCAAACAGGATGCAAACCCCGCACGGTCAGCGTGCTGCCCGAGACCATTTCTCTGCACACTAGCAGGGCTGACTAGCTGGCAGAGTAACGGAAATGTGGCTGATGAGCAGTTAGGGGGCCGAGGGGATCCCACGTGGAGATTCTGGGAGGGGGAGGCCTTTGTAGCCACACGGGACGGGCTGATGTAGCGGAACTCACCTTGTACCAGGGAGGAAGTGCCCGCCGTTAAACCTGTCTATTGACAGAAAGTGTGTGGTTTTGACTGGCCAAGAAAAAGGAGATGCTAAATATTTTATTAAGAAACTATTTAGAAAATTACACCTGACCGGTGAGTGATATGTGTTTTTCCTAAGCCCTAGTTTTATTACCTGTAAAATGGGTATAATGGTGTTTTCATCCCAGATTGGGAAGATCTCACATAAGGCCTAAGCAGTACTTAGCACGCTATACCGAATGATAGTTTTTATTATGAAAAACGTCCACAAACAAAAAGCCAGGGAGTAAAATAGCTGCTTAAGACAAGACACGGACTCCCCGTGGAGAAGTGAACACAAAGACAGATTCTCACAGTGGACCGGTTTTCGGAAGAATGACCATCCACCATTGGCCACAGCCCCCACCAGGCCCAAGAGCTGTATTTATGGAACATGCTTAGGTACGACCATTTTCCGAAACTTTCCTGGGGAAAAACCAGCACAGCAGATTTCAGGGCCAAGGCACAGAATGGTATCAAAAGTCTAGGGCCTTTTATGCTCCAGTAAGACGCGTCCATAATTGCTCATCTTGGTCTGTCAGTAATTTCCCCCTTCCCTCCTCAAGCGAGTGAGCTAAGTAGCACTTTTGCATGACACAAAGGGCCGGCGTGCTTGTGAACGGAGGGTGGTTACAATAATTAGTCATGTGATCCAAGATGGGGAAACTTCATGCCCACTGTAGCCAACAGTTTGGTTTGAGGATGATCATCGTTCGAACAGAGTGTGAAAATCTGCAAATGTGTACGTTGCCCTTTAATTAGATTTCGTGTGTCCCTAGTTCACTTGGCAGAGAAAGGGCCGGGAGGAAGACGTACATAGATGTGAATGTGGCTACAAAGTCTGGTGAGCATGCACACGGGACACTGGGTGGAAGTGAGCGAGGAACGCCTCTGTCTTCCCTCCAGGTGCATCTCTGGCCCGGGTCTCCGTCCCCTTCTTTCCATCTTTCCCTAAATAGGGCTGTTGGTGGAAGTCAAACTTGGATTTTGTTCACGGAGACAGATCCTTCTCTACGGCATCTCCCCAGGGATGGTGAAGAGGAAGCCACAAAACCAAGGGCTCACACTCTGCCGAGACCTGGCCTGTCTTCCCACCAGCCCTGTGAGGGCGGCACGGCTGGTGCCCGGGTATCAGTACAGAGCCCCAGGCCTCCTCGAACGTGGAGGTGTGGGTCTGATAGCCGCCATGTGTCTTTCCAGCCACGTCGGGGTCCTGGCCTCACATTGTCCAGACCGGCACAATGCTGCCTTTGACTACTGAGTTTTCAACTGTATTCATCAGAACCACACATGACATAAGATACCTAAAAAATCCAGGGTGCCTGGCTGGCTCAGTTGGAAGAACATGTGACTCTTGATCTCAAGGTGATGAGTTTGAGCCCCATGCTGGGTGTGAATGTGACTGAAAAAATAATAATAAACAAAACTTTAAATGGCTATAAAAAAAATCCACCTAAAGATAACTGTCCTTTTCGGAACCCCTCCGATCTAGAAAACACAAAAGTACGTCCTACTCCATAACTAACACGTGGCAAGTTCATTTAAAGTTCATCGAGAAAAAAAAAATCTCTTTTAGTTGCCAGGTGAAATGAGAACTGTTTGTATAATTATTTGAAATTAGTCCTCTAAGAAGATCCGTTGACTAAAAGAACATGTATTGAGTGTCTCTAAATCTCAGGCTTTCTCTGGTGTTAATATATGTCATTTCTTTCTTTCTGCTCCCCCATATAAATAAGAATATTAGAATTCCCACACCAGAACCCATCTGAAAACGGCTCTGCATTTTCACGTGTTAGAGAACTCAACTTCTCTCAGTAAACAGCAAAGGGTCAGCAGTGCATCTGCTCATTTATATGACCCTTATTCTATCCTCAGGGATTTACTTACTTTAATAAATTAGCGACTCAACGAACAAATGCATGTGAGCAACAGATGAGAGACTGTGCTGGTGCCCGGAGCATAGCAGTAAATGAAACAAAGTTCCGGTGGGATTCGTTGTTATTACCTGTTCATACGTTTCTCTTGTTTCTCAGTGAGCACTAGTGGCCTGAGTGGAAGTTCATTCTTGCTTTCCTTCCTCTCCTCATGTCATGTTTACAGGGAAAGTTGTCCCAGCAAAGTACTTTAAGTCCATTATCCCAAGTGTATCAGGTATCAACTAAGACTGGGTGCTACCTTGAACACTATTTACCCAGGATACTTACCTAGTGGACTACATTGCACTGTTTTGGTTTACTAAAGGCTCAGTGTTTGGTTAGGCCCAGACTCAGAAAGCCCGCCCGCCCCAAGAAACCTCCCTGCTCTGAGCCGTGCCTGCGTGGCTCCTGGGGGAGCCTGGCAACTGGGTGCCCGTGAAGTGCCCACCTCGAGCATCTTGCCCATCACATTGCTGGAAGTGAGGAGGCTACCAGGGTGGTGTCAGCCCCGCTGCGAGAGGCCCGCCGGGAGAATAGCCCGGATGAAGGGAAGCCGCAGGTGAGGCGGGGAGACAGGGGCACCCCGAGAAAGAGGGGGCCTGTGCAGGGGGGTTTCCAGGCACTGCCCAGCCTCCAGACAGGCCCCCGGCGGTGGGGGCTGCTGCCACCCCTCGTGTGCTCCCCACGGGAACCCCCCTCCCATCCCCTGACCTGAAATAGTGTGGGTGACTCTCTGGGGATCACCATCACAAGCCCATCGACCTCAGGAAGCGTGTGCGTTTCCTTATCTTTATTTTCGTTTCATACATTTCACGGTGACATCCTTCCACTCTCTCTGTCGTTCTGTGCAGTGGCCTTGTGCCTGTGAGTGTGGAAGGGGGTGGGGCCCAGGCAGGTGCAGGACAGACCGGCGCACCACGTGCCCACATGCAGACTCAGCACCAGGCACCGGACGGGAACACCCCAACCTCTGGATGGGAGCACCCCAACCTCGAGTGTTCGGCACTTGTCATTTCCCAGCAGGTAAATAAGAATGAAGGAAAGGGGTGTACACCTGGATGTTCTGATGACTTTCAAGCATAAAGGAAAAGTATCCAGAGAAACCTGACTTACCATGCAGTGTAGACAACAGCAAGAGGCCATCAAGCTTCTTCCAGAGCTGAGTCACTGGGCTCTCTCTGGCCGTGTGTGTCCGCGCCACAGACGTCAGCCTCGGAAGCGTGATACTGTGCTGCTGAGGACAGGTTAGGGGTCAGGAATGAGCAGGGGGACACGGGAGGCAGTGCCAGGAGGGACAGAGACACAGATGAACTCCTTGCTCCTCTGGGCTGTGCACCAAAACCACGGGAGCAATGGTGGCTCTCGAGCCATAAACCGCAATCCAAGGGAACCAGTACTTATGGGGCCTCCGGCACGTGGGAGGCATTATCTCCACTTGTGGGAAGAGATGTGTCACAGGCGCTGCTTTCCTTCTGGAAGGTTCTACTCCAGAGATGCAGACCATGGGCAGTCAGTTCCGACTCTGGCAGGGGAGATCCAGGAGAGCTTCCTGCAGGAGAAGCATCTGAGCTGAGCCTTGGTGGGGATCGGGCGGGGGGGGGGGGGGGTTGGGGGATGCTAAGAATGTGACAGGCAGAGCCAGCAGGGGGTGCCATTTCTGCAGGTGGAAGGAACAGAGTGAGCATAGCCGTGTGGCCGCGTGGACATCAGCTGGTGGGAACAGAGCCTGGGGGAGGGGCTGGGACACCAGCAACCGGGTGAGGCCAGAGGGCCCTCTGGAGTCCCAGCTGTGTTCTGGAAAAAGGTTCTTGTCTGGAATGCCCATGGGGAGCCAGCAGGTTCCATGGGAAGATGGTAGATGGGCAGGCTGGGGCTTCTGGGCGGCCCCTCAACGGTGGTGTAAGCCAGTGATAGGGACTCGGGCGGAGGGAGGAAAAGAGGATTCGTGAAAGATCCAGGGTCCACACAAGGAGCTCAGTTGTAGAAAAAATTGGGTGAATGAGAATTTTATTTTTACCCAAATACAATGAAAATATTTACTTTCTCATTGCATTTGCTCAGCCAGAAACGGTTTGAATTCGTTCCCTGGGGCCGCCATCACCAAGCACCGCAGACGACGGGCGGCTTCACCGACAGAAGTCGACGGTCTCCCCGTCCGGAGGCTGGAGGTCTGAGATCTGGGTGTGGCAGGACGGGCTCCTTCTGAGGCCGAGGCAGGGCCTGCTCTGTGCTCCCCCCACCGCCCGGTTCCGGGTGGCCGGCCTTGGTGTTCCCTGGCTTGTGATGCATCATCCCGTCTCTGCCTTCACCTTTACCTGGTGCTTTCCCCGGGTGTGTGTGTGTGAGTTCAAATTCACTTTTTCATGAGGACACCAGCCTCACTGGATTAGCGACCCACCCCATTCCAGTATGACCTCACCTTAACTAGTTATACCTGCAGCAACCTCATTTCCAAATAAGGTCACATCTGAGGTTCTGGGGTGAGCACTTCCACATATCTTTTGGGGGGACACAGCTCAACTAGAACACTTTTTTTAGGGGGGCTAAAAATGTATACATTTGAAAGCAAGACAAAGTTTCCAGTTTCAGTTCCATTCAACGAGGAGAGGACCTCAGAGTGGATACATTTTGCCAATCGTACTCCAAATATCCACCAGAGAAAGCCAAGTCTGCAGTTTTTTTGTTTGGGCCCATTGAAAGGCCCTATGAAGAAATGTTTATTTCCTCAGCCAGCCTGAATCCGCCAATGTTTCAGACTTTACTGGACATCTGGGGTTAAAGTTGCAGGTTGGATGGCTTCCCGGACGGATGGACAATAGAAGGACCACACAGGCCGCGCTCAGCCTCCTCACCCCAACTGCCAAAGAAGCCGCTCACCCAGCAACGCAACCCAGGGGCGAGGGAAACGGGCAAAAGGCGGCACAGAGCCCCAAAAGCGCACTGCAAGTCTGTAATTTGGGCTAATGAAAAGCTCCAGATACAGCTGATTTAGTTACATAAGAATGCGCAGAGCGGCCTGAAGGTTTCCCGCTTTGCTTTATTTTCGGTGCCTCTCCGTGGGGTTCGTTCAAGGTCATTGGTGGCGGAGGGATTTTAGCCTGAGTAGATGGTGGCGAACAGTGTGTCCTTGTGTGGATGCGCGAGGCTGACCGCGGGGGTGGCTGTCGGGGGAAGACAGCCGCCAAGAACGCCAGCGCCCTTGACTCAAAGAGGCCCTGCTCGCAGTCAGCCAGCGGTGTGGGTCCAGCGCGTCTCTGTCACATTAGGATCAGACACCAAGTGGAGGGTGGCTACAGCAAGCCCTTTGGGAAGCGTACCACCCCCCCCCCCGAAATCACGGTGAAGTGAGATGCAAAGCAAGCAATTAACCAAGAAAAAATACCCAAGGAGCTACCGGGAAGATCGTTAAAACCCAGAAAAACAAGCAGGATAATTATACAAAATGCATCCAGCAGCTCGGAGGAAGGGAGGGGCAGAGAGCGAAGGTACCAGCTGGATCTCACCCTCCTATCCAGGCAATCGGATGTTTCTTTAAGATGGAAATGCACTTCGGGCGACGGGGGAGGGGTGTCCAATATTGTTGGGGTTTTACCAGAGTGTGGAGAGCTTCCTTACTGGAGACAAGACAGACGGAGCTGCAGATCTGGGACCAGAGGAGGGGCGTCTTGACCGCGGTCTCTGTGCTTCACGTGGTCCAGAGGAGGGGTGCACAACCCCCGAGTCTTGGAGCAAAGGTCTGTTGGCCCTTTGTACCTGTTGTACCTTTGTACCTGTTGGCAGGTACAGACCCTGCCAATACGCGGCTCGCCCTACCCTCCAGGGATGTGCGGGCTGGTAGGAGCAGCAAACGGGTCCCCAAATAACACGTTAAAATGCTTAAGGCAGGAGGAGGTGACAGTCCTGGGGGTGAAGATGTAACAAGCACCAATGGAAAGGACTCTGGGAAAACGGTGCACAGGTCCTCCCTTCCGGTGGCCAGACGCCCCTCTGCTGTCTGCGAGCCCAGCAAGGCGGACACAAGGCCATTGGCCAACGGTCCAAATACCCACTGGTGACTTGGGAAGTGCGAAGCATGGCCAAAGATATTAACAAGGTCCCCGAGGCTGAAGGGAGACAGAAATTTCCAGGAATTCTATGCAATGTGGACATCTGAACACGGTGAGGTGGCCCCGCTCATGCGATTCTCGACACGTCTGGGCTGTGGATTTTCAGGTGTGGCATTCCATGAGGTGACACTGAAGCCCCTTGCTTGGCCGCACTGCCACGTGCTCCGGAGCCCGTACGAAGAAGACTCTGGCTGCCGTCCCACGGGGAACGTGGGTGAGCAGGGCCCCTGCGCTGGCCGACATGCCCTGTGCCACTGGCGACCCAGTGACACACTCGTCGTGGGGGAGGGACAGGTTTGGACATGAGGCAGGTTGGCCGGCCGCACAGAAGCTGAGTTTACCATCTCAGGCACATGGCCCAACGAGGGGACTGTTGCCTTTTCTGGAAGCTAAACGCTATTTGGGAGGTCTGGTTCCGATGGGAGGGTGCGGGAAGCCCCGGGGCACCGCCCTGCTTCTGTTTTGCTCAAGGGCGCATCTGTCAACAACTTAGAGCAGACCCAGAACAGAACACTGTCACCAGGTCTGATCTCCTGAAAAGGACGTCCCTCGCACTCGGTGGGTGTGGAAGATAGCAGCACGCAGGGACTGCACCCTCAAGCTCTCGGCTGCCGGCCCTCGGGGATCGGTTGTGCATGAGGACACGTCACAATGAGTCACACCCTAGAGGCCACTGTACCGGGCGATAGGAGGTTGTGCCTTCACAGAGCTGAGGTCCCAATTTTTTCCCAGTTTGCATCTTTCATTGGTTTGTGGCACGGGTTGGATTATGTCCTCCCAGATGATATGTTGCAGCCCTAACTTCCGGTGCCCCTGGATGTGACCTCATGGGAAATGGAGTCATGGCAGGTGTGATCAAGTGAAGATCCAGTCTGACTGGTGTCCCTGTGGGAAGACAGACACACGGACAAGACGGCTGCTTGAAGACATGTGCTGTGGGAGCAGTTGGACCATAAGCCACAGGTCAGCAGGCGTGACCCCACCGTGTTCGCTTCCTCTCATGAGGACTCAAGGCCTCCAGGACGTGGGGATGGACGAAAGGAAGGGAAAGGGAAAGTGAGGACAGAGTAGTTAACACAGACGCTTCCCTCACAGCATCCAGGACAGTTGGTGCCCCCGCGGTGTATCGGCCGTCTCCTGAGCTCCCCTAGAAGCCCGTGGGCTCAGCTCATTCTGTTCACACCGGCGTGCAACCCTGCCTTACGTGGCACCACGACGGTCGTGCTGGGCAGCTCTCCTCTCAGTTTTTGTGTCACCACTAGATAAATGCTGGCTGGGACCCGCTGCGTCCCAACACTACACTGGGTCCGCGGTGTCCAGCACCCGAGGAGAAAGAAGTCCGTTTCAGCTCTTCACTTGCTAAATGCTCTGCGGAGGGAAAGGCTCTATATTCAGAATTTTTAGAATGGGCTGGAGTTAACACCAGCAACGAATTGAATGCCAGAGCCGATCCACTCTGTAAGTAAATCCTTCCCATAAGTCCTTTTAATTTTTATTGGGTCATAAATAACTTCTGGGCCAGCGGCCACGGGGAAGCTGCCCCGAGAGAGAAAGCCCCGCGAGCAGCCGCGTGAGGCACTTGTTCTGGCTTTGGCCTTCGGCTGCGTCCGTCTCCCCCACGACCCGCCTCAGGGACTTCGCACGTGCATTTGAGACCGGGCCACAGGATGAGAGGGACAGACGTAGGAGGCTGCGGAAGGTGGTGGGAGGGGACGGTGCGAGGAAGGTGTCTGTCCACGTAGCAGGATGACAGCCACTGCTGCTCCCTGTCTCGCAGCCCTTCCTGGAACCGACTCCCACTCTGTCCGTCCTCCCTTGCCGGGGAGGACGCTCCAGAGAGAGCAGGAGAGGCGGACAACGGAAGTAAGCGGGAAGCGGGATGACTGCCCGGGTGGAGGTTGGCCCACGGGGCTGACACCAGGATTGTGGAGCGGGGGCCTGGCAAAGTGACGGTGGCCCGGGGGCAGTGAGCCTGCCCATCGCGGGCCCAGAAGGTTGTGCTGGCCCTCCCTCAGTCTCAGTGTCTCCCGGGGTGGGCCAGCCACGAATCTCAACACGGCCTCCGGATCTAGTTGCTGAATATCCAGATTAACAGCGTCATGGTGAGGTGGTTGGCTTGGGAATCTTGTCCACCACGTTCAAGGGTGGGTTAGCTCCAAGCGACCAGGGTCCTCAGCTGACGCGATGTGTGTGGGTCACACTGCAAAACACAAAAGCAACATCTCGGCAGTGTTAGAGTAGCGCTGCTATTCAAAGCACTTCACATATGTGAAGCCGTTTGTCTCAACAGCCCCACCAGACAGCGTGTTTAAGACGTCCACTTTACAGGTGAGAAAACTGAGACACAGAGAAGCGAAGACAGTTGCCTGAGATCACGCAACATGAGAGGCAGAAGCCACATAGGGCGGCAATCACTGTATCGTCCCTGGAGGGAAGATACGACTTTATTCTCTTGATTTGATGTTTACCCCCCGCCCCCAACTAAGGAGAGGCTGCAGGCTAAGGGGTTAGAGTGTGATCGTTAGAGGCATCTAGAACTTTCTTCTCATAGCCGCCTTGGCCAGGGCCAGGTACCCAATGCTTGCAGGGGGTGGTGGCACCGTCCTCACCCCGGTCACAGCCAGAAGCTGTCAGTGTGAGACCTCGGTCTGAGTTCTCAGGCTGAGACCTTCTGACATTTTTTTAAGACTTTAAGTCATCTCTACGTCCAACATGGGGCTTAAACTTCAAACCCCAAGATCAAGCCGACTGAGCCACCAAGCACCACCCCCCCGACATTTTAAATGGTATAATCACTCATGTGACTATTGGACGGACATGTGTCTCCCTAACTGGACTGTGGGCGTCATGTGGCTAAATTCCATGTGTGCTTTTGCTCACAACTGTACCCCGATCCCACCTGAATCAATGCCTAGTGTAAGGCAGGTCCTCGAATAATTGCTTGGGCACAAATTGACCATCCCTGTTGGCAGAGAAACTACAAAGGGTGTTCATGGGGTGGGGTGAGTGACGGGGCCTTTTTGCAGGTTGATGAGGGCTCGTTTGCTTATTTAAAAATTTTTTCAGTTGTGTTAAAGCTATAAATGGACATGATTTTATTTTTTAAATTTTTTTAATGTTTATTCATTTTTGAAAGAGAGACAGAGTGTGAGCAGGGGAGGGACAGAGAGAGGGAGACACAGAATCCAAAGCAGGCTCCAGGGTCCGAGCTGTCAGCACAGAGCCCGACACAGGGCTCGAGCCCATGAACCGTGAGATCACGACCTGAGCCGAAGTCGGATGCCCAACTGACTGAGCCCCCCACCCCCAGCGCCCCTGGACACGATTTTAAAGTAGGGGGGACCCACACTGCTTCTGTAGCCCTCTGCCCGCACCCCTCGGAGAACCTTTCGGAGACTCTGCCACGTTTCTAAATAGCCTCTCGATGCCGCCGCCTTGGTCTGCCTGCTTCACAGTCCCTCCTCTGGAGCCAGTCGGTCCAGTGAGCTCCTGAGGGCGGCCGGCCACGTGCCCCTGACTCCCGGTGGCTCCGTGCACGGCAGGGTACAGCAGTGTGGTCGATGCAGAAAGGAACCAAGACCTCAGCAGACGGGGGCGTGAGACACAGGGACCTCTCGGATGGTGTGCTCTGGTCCCCCCGACCCCCTCCGCTCCTGCCCTCCCCAGGGTCTCCCCTGCCTCCTGCTGGGTTAGCCTTGTACCTTTATGGTCTCTTTGGAGTGAGATGGAACGCTCGCCCGGCAGAAATAACCACAAGTGATAGGACAGATGAAGGAGAGCTGGGGCCACAGCACTGATTCAGGCAGAAACGAGCTGTGCTCCCCTTCCGATCGCAGGGAGGCAGACGGCCTCCCAGCACCTCACCACCTGCGTCTTGCCACCTTTTGTCCAGCAGAATGAAAGAAATATTTATTTTTCCAAAGTGTCCAGTAATTATGTTTTCTGCTCTGTTTCTTCCTTTGTGGTGTTGAGGTGCCCCAGGAGAAGGGTACTTTTAAAGAGCACCTACAGTCTCTTCCAGGTGATGCTAAGCGCATCAGGGAGAGCAAAGCTGAGGAGGGGATGGAGGGGAGGGAGGGGAGGAAAGTCAGTGAGAGAAGAGCTCAGACCAGCAGGCAGGTGTCCCTCCCTCCAGGGTCCACGCACTGTAGGTCTGGGATCCACCCTGACAGGACTTTGTCCGACTGTTTCCAAGGCAGGGCTGACGTCCTCCAGCTGGGAGGACCGCTCGGCACTGGAAGAGGAGCCCGGAGAGCCCGTTGTCCGACAAGACTCTTGTCCACGGGGAGTGAACGACCCCGCGTGTCACCATGCCCGGCCAGGGGCTCCTCCCTCGAGACGCAGCGGTTTCAGCCCGAAGTCTGACTTCTAAGCGGCCGGTGGGTTGGCGGCTGAGTACGGATGAGGCCAGCATCTGTCCCCCCTCTCACTGGCTCTGACCCAGCCTTTTGGTGCCCCGTACACCATGCCCATCCTGGATCTGGCTCTGGGAGTGGGGGACTCCCCACGATGGCCACCCCCCTGTTCTCACAGACAGCTGGCAGTCATGTTAGCATTATTCTGGAGCCGTTCGTCATCCGCGGCGTGGTTCTCAGCTCTTTTCCTACTTCTGTTCGACTGTCCCCAGAGGAGCAGGGCTGAACAGCTTAACTCTTTGTGCGCCTGACTGTGGTTTACCAGTCTCACTGGGAACTCTGCGTTTCACGGGCGGCGTCCAAACCCACGCAGGTCGGCGCACCAGAGGTATGCTGCCTGTCAGGTCCCAAGTCTAGGAAAATCCAATGGAAAATCAACTTCAGGAAGGCCAAGGGCAGATTAGAGAGGACTGACCTCTGGAGTTGAATGGGCCAGGTGTTCTCGCCAGCTGGCGGGGAACCAGGCAGGAGCCATAGGGGTGACAGGTGGACAAACAGCAAAGGAGCCTCTCTGGCGGCAAGGGAGGATGAGGCATGTTCGCTGCGAGGAGGCACGCTCACGTGAGAGGGGAGCACCCTCATGTAGAAGGGAGCACCGCCATGTAGGAAGGGAGCAGCGCCATGTGGGAGGAGAGCATCATCACATAAGAGGGGAGTACCCTCACGTAGAAGGGAGCACCACAATGTAGGAGAGAAGCAGCACCATGTAGGAGGGCAGCACCCTCATGTAGAAGGGAGCATCACCATGTAAGAGGGGAGCACACTCACGTAGGAGGGAAGCATAATCACATAAGAGAGGAACATCATCGCATAGAAGGGAGAGCATTCTCACATAGAGAGGGAGCATAGTCATTTAGAAGGGGAGCATACTCACATAGAAGGGGACCACTGTTGGGGTGCCTGGGTGGCTCAGTCGATTGAGCGTCCTACTTCAGCTCAGGTCATGACCTCTCAGTCTGTGAGTTTGAGACCCGCGTCGGCTCTGTGCTGACAGCTCAGAGCCTGGAGCCTGCTTCCGATTCTGTTTCTCCCTTTCTCTCTGCCCTTCCCCCGCTCATGCTTTGTCTCTCTCTCTGTAAAAAATAAATAAACATCAAAAAAAATTTTTTTATAAAAAAAGAGAAGGGGATCACTGTTACATAGAAGGGGAGCACCCTCACATAAAAGGAAATATCATCATGTAGAAGGGAGAGCACTGTCATGTAGAAAGGGAGCAATGTCACCTAGAAGGGGAGCACTATCACATAGAAGGGGAGCATTATCATGTAGAAGGGGAGCACTGTCACTTAGAAGGGAGCAGGCCTCCACCCCAGGTGTGCAGTCACTCATGGTCGCCAGGGAGCCAGGCTCAGCAGGAATGGACATGACAGGGGCCTGGCTCATGACCCCACCCAGTCTAGGGCCTCAAGGCCAGCTTCTCCCTCTCTGGTGACTTGATGAGTTGGTGACTTCTGTCAGAGCAAGAAGGGACAAATCCCGGAGAAGCACTGGAAGGACAGGTCTTCCCACATCTTCCTCAGTGGGAGTGACTTACCCCCATCAATTCTGCACCCCCATCTTGGTGGAGACCACAACCAACACCACATCTGAGAGAAGTTGGGAAGTCGTCTAGGACAGTGGCTTTCAAACATTTTTGAAGCCCTTCATTTGAGCAAAGGCTGTAGGAAATCCAATATCTGAAGCACACAGAAGGGCAGTTCTGGTTACAGGGGAATGTGGGGTGGACACGGGTCCCCTTGCTCCCTGGCCACAGGACTCTGGGTCCCCAGTGGGAGCACAGACCCGTGAGCTCACGCCCCCTTAATGTTAACCTAAAGATGCTATGTCCAAATAAAAAATAGCTCATAATACATTACACACTGACCAGAAGGGCTAAAATTAAAATTTTTTTGATTAAAAAAACCCCTGATTATACCAAGGGTTGGCAGGGAATACCAGGTACACCTTGGTAAACCCAGGGTATACCAAAGGTTGGATTATACCAAGGGATATGGAGAAACTGAAACTCTTTTTGGCCCCACTGGTGGGATGTAAAATGTACAACCACCCTGGAAACACAGCTGGGTAGTTTCTTAAAAGGTCACACATACACCTAACAGATGACCCAGCCATCACCCTCCTGGGAATTGCCCAAGATAAATAAAAGCATTTATGTCTTCATGCAAAGATTTGTACACAAATGTTCACAGTAGTCTATTTGCAACAGTCAAAAAGTGAAAACAGCCCAGGGGTGCCTGGGTGGCTCAGTCCATTGAACATCCGACTCTTGATTTTGACTCAGGTCATGGTCCCAGGGTCGTGAGATCGAGCCCCACATCAGACTCCATGCTGAGCGTGGAACCTGTTTGGAATTCTCCCTTTCTCTGCCCCCCACTCGTTCTCTCTCTCTCTAAGAAAAAATAAAAACTTAAAAAAAAACCTGAAAACAGCCCAAATGTCCCTCAACAGGTGGACGCATAAGCAAACCGTGGTATATTCGTGCACTGGATACTTTCCAGCAACAAAAAGGAACAAACTAGGGACATGATGATGTGCAAGAATCTCATAGTGGCAGTTCTGTCTGCTGAAAAAAACCTGAAAGAAAAGAGGAGGTACTCTGTGGTTCCAGTTGTACAGAGTCGGAGTCAGAGGCAGGTCTGTGATTGCTGGGAGGGAGTGGGGGGCACAGGAATGGAGGGATCGCAGACGAGCACAGAGACCCATCACAGGGAACGCCTTACGTGTCTGCACAATGTAACCGAGGGTGCCTCCAAAGCCGCTTACAGAGAGAGCGCCGCTATGCGCGAGGTGACCAGACTGGGGGAAGCTTGTAGCAGGTGGGGAGGAAAGGAGGAAAATGGGTGAAATGATGTGAGGGTAGGGGTGTGTGTGTGTGTGTGTGCATGGTGTGTGAAGTATATGTGGGTATGTGATGTGCGTATGAACATGTACAGGGGTGTGCGATGTGTGTGTGTGCACCCGTGAGAATACATGTGTGCACGCATGTGTGCATGTGTGTGTGTGTGTGTGTGTGGTGTGTGAACATGTACAGGTGTGTGTGAGGCGTGCACATGTGTGCACGTGTCTATGTGGGGAAGTGTGGCATACATGCGAACGTGTGTGTGTGTGTGTGTGTGTGTGTGCATATTCCTGGGGGAAAGTACTGACTAACGTTGACTCTTCACAACCCATTCAAGTCCAAGGCTGCTTTGCCATGGAGCGGTATAAATAAAACACAATAATTTAAAATGAACAAAATAAAATGAAACCATGTTACATGACTCGGTGTATGGCGCTTGTCACCACAAATCGCCCCCTCCTCCAGAGACACTCTCTCCACGGCCTCCAGGGCGTGCGCCCCCTGCCTTGAACCCTTCACCCTCATGGTGGCCCCTTTGGGGTCTGTCGTCAGGTCTCTGGCAAGGACACCGGTCAGGTCAGATCAGGGTCACCCCGGCGACCTCACGTCACCCCATTACATGGAGGGTGAAGCCCTACATCCAATGCAGCTACACTGTGGCAGGGACTGGGGGTCAGGGCTTCAACTTAGGAATTCTGGGGACCCAATTCAGCCTGTAACATGACCCCACGGACCCCAGTGCCATGCCTGGTGTATACCGTGTGTTCAATCAGGGCTTCCTCTATTTGGAGACGCCTCTAGAAGATGGTTACTGGTTACACGATCTCTCCCTTTCTAGCAGGTCCACATAAGCTCGAGGCTGGATGATGAGCCCCCTCAGGTGGTCTGTTCACCCCGCTGGGCAGTGACCACACATGTTCGCAGGTGTTCACCCGCTGGGCAGTGACCACATGTCCTCGAAGACGGGATGAAGACTCAGCCGCTAAAGAAAGAGGAGGAGCAGACCAAGTGACAACTTAGGACATGTTGATGTCGGTGTCAGATGCCCCCTCACCCCCTTCGCTGGTGGAATTGGCCTTTCCGGCCACTTGTTTTCTTCACTCTGGTGGCTCCTAACCAGCAGGGCTGCCCGGCCAGCAGAAGCGGAGTCCCAGAAATCCCATCTCTGACGTGGAACAGGTAGCACTGGGTGAAGAGAGACTGATGTGACCCGTGTGCTTCTGTGTCTGGGACTTGATTCAGCCCAGACAGAAATGGAGCTCAGTGCCACTCTGACTACACTCAGGATGCGGGGGTGACCCACGTCCCAGGATCCCAGTGACAGCCTTGTTGTTACAGAAGTTGACTTCTCTTCCCTCCCATGTGCCATGACACTGGGCTCACTGCTCTTGCCCTGGGTCTCACCAGAGCGATGAAACGTTAAATTAAACATGGTCGATTTGGGTTGTCAGGGCCCCATGTGGGCAGTGGTTGCGAATGGCCCACCAAGTAGGAAGCAGAGCTTGCTGGTGGCTGGGAAGGAACAGGTAACAATAATGGGTGACAGTAACAATAGCAATGCCACTCACCATGTAAAAACACTGTTCTAAACACATCATGTAGGTTAACTTAGTTACTTCTCAAAATACTCTTATGAGATCACCTCCAATCTTCAATGATTAACCAGTGCCATGACAGCACAACTCAAATGGTGAGTGAGAGAACCAGGATTTGAACCTGGGTGTCGTAGCTCCAAAGTCATGCTGTAAAACCCCACACTAAAAACCCTTGTCTGGGGGTACCTGGGTGGCTCCAACGGTCAGGCAGCTGGCTCTTGGTTTCAGCTCAGGTCATGATCTCACAGTTTTGTGAGTTCGATCCCTGCATTGGGCTCTGCACTGACAGTGAGGAGCCTGCTTGGGATTCTCTCTCCCCCACCCCCTCTCTGTCCCTACCCCACTCATGCTCTCTCTCTTGCAAAATAAGTAAACTTAAAAAATTTTTTAAACCCTGGTCTGCCTGCAACTCCTGACTGTCACATGCTTCTCCTCCAAACATCAGAAATAGCCAATGGTGGCATGATGACAGATGGCAGCATGAAGGACAAAGACCACCGTGCTCCAGGGCAAATGGAGGAAACAGTCGTGGAAGGACGTTCCCAGCACTGGCCGTCATGCGATAGCCAGATAACCAAGGTCTTGGGTCAGAGCACCCAGGCCTGGCCCTGATCTCTATGTGGCCTTAGGCATGTCACTTAATGTCGAAAGCTTAATTTTCCTTGTCGGTGACCGTGACAGGTTGCATTTTCCAACAATGGCCACGCCAACATCTTCAGCCCATTCCACATGTTCTTCCAGTGTGACTGTGCCCTCCCCCAGTGAGAGGTGGGCCTGCCTTCCCTTTCCTCAGGGACTCTTACTGCCCCAACCAGTGGGGTGCTGTGCCACGGGCTTCCAATCCAGGTCACAGAATGTACGTTCTTCGGCCTCGTGCTGGCCTCACTCTTGTCCCCCTCTGCCCCTCTCCTGTCCCCTCTCAATGCTCACCATGGGAACCCAGCTACCATGTTGAAAGGAAGCCCAGGCCACATAAGGAGGCCCTGTACAAATGCTCCAGCAGTCACCTCAGCTAGTCTTAGCTGACAGCCTTCATCACCCACCAGACCTGAGAGCAGATAAGCCTCATGTTTTCCAGCAGAGGCCCCATCCCCACCGTACTCTCCCAACTCCTGACCCACAGAAATGGTATCAACAGATATATAACACAGTGAAATAAGAGTAAACTTTTCTATTACAGGTATTTTTTCTGTTGTACGTATTTGCAAAGATTAACTGAGCTTATGTGAAAGCAGTCTGCAAACCATTGTAGGCTGTACAAATGTGGGGTATTGTCATGGCATTAGCAGCTGTGAGGGAGGTGTGGGACTTCTAAGCCCTGAGGTCAAATTGTAATATTTCTTTCTAAATACCCTGATACTTTTCATAGAAATTCGAAAACAGGAGAGTTACAGGGTCTCTGATTTTATCAAATACTATTTTTTCTATCAAATGTCTGTGACCTTGGCACACTAGACCTGGAACTTGGGAATGGCTCCTGTCTACTGAGCATGATGTACCCGATGCTGTGGGCGTGGGCCAAGACTTTCCTTTTCTGCAAACTAGTAGCTCCCACCATTCCTAAATTGGCCAGGTACCTGGGATTGGGATCTCTGGCTGAAAAGGGCCCCAGAGGTTGTTGGGGTAATTTTTCTCCCCTTAAAACCAGGAACAGGGTCAACTCCGTGCATGGGTACTGGGGACCCAAGATGATACATGGTCTTTGGGCATGACAAACACCATGATGTGCGGGTTAAATTAATACCACCATTTAGGGTAATATATTTGACCCTGAAATCTCATTTTCTCTCCATTCTATTACTTTATATAAATAAAATGATGGATTCTGACATGGAACTCTTTTTACATGAAAACATTTCAAAAGCTTGACATGAACACATCTGGCCTTGGATGGAAATATGGAGAAAGCAAAAAGAATCCACTATGTGAGTTGCAAGCCTAGTATCTGTTTCTTTCAGGGTCCCACTAGGGAAAGAGAACCATATATAGAATCAGTGGTGGGGAGTGGAGAAAAAGCGAGATTTACTGCAAGGAATTGATGTGTACAGTTGGGCAGGCTGGCTTCAAATCCTGACCTGTAGGACAGGCCATCAGGTACTCAGGCAGGAGCTGACAGTGCATGGGAAATTCTTTTCCCTCCGGGAAACCTCGGTTCTGGTCTTAAAGTCTTCCAACTGATTGTATCTGCCTCTTCCCCACCCCCACGGATTATCCAGGATAATCTCCTTTACCTAAGTGCAACTGATTGTAGGTATCAATTACATCTACAAAACACCTTCACAGCAATACTGAGATCAGTGTTTAATTGAATAACTGGGTACTATGGCCTCGCCAAGTTGGCACACAAAACTGACCATCACAGTCCACCCCTTGTCCACTCAGCATCCATTCACATCTCCTAAAGCCAGGCTGCCACATAAGGACAATAACAAAGCCATGCTCCTGCCTAACATGGTGGCACCACGCCGTGCTCCATTCACACCTGCAAACTCTTTTCCTGGAAGAGGACGGAAAGTCTCTAGGTGATGTTCACTCTTCTCCTTGAGATCCTGTACTTAAATAAGGGAGAAATGTTCTTGAAAAATTGTCATCACCATTTCTACAACTGGTTGCACGGCTGTAGCTGGTATTTAGAACTACCTTCTTCCACCACCCACCTGTATTCTCTTTGCCTTCAGAGGGCATCTGGCTGTTGGTAGTTCTTTACCTGGGGGAGGGGGGGTAGCTGGTATTTAGAACTACCTTCTTCCACCACCCACCTGTATTCTCTTTGCCTTCAGAGGGCATCTGGCTGTTGGTAGTTCTTTACTTGGGGGACCCAAATCTTCATTCCTGAAGGGTCTGGGCCATTATTAGCCCTGTCTGCATTGGGTTGTTGTATTTTTCACTGACTTTAATCATAGGGCACGGTGATATTAGAGATGTACTAAGGGGTCCCTGACATACTCTCCTTTACTTCCATTGTGAATGGTGGTCCATGTCCCCGTGGTAATGAGAAGCGATCACGCTAGCCAGCACAATAACCCCCTTCTTTGTGTGTTCATTCAGAGGCATCGGAGTCCAAAGTGGCCGGGTGGGAGTGTTAACCTCCAGCTCAATGAAATCATTGTTTTGTCTCCTGGTGGAAGCTTTCCTCCCTGTGCAACTAAAACTTTCATGAGAGCAAAACGTAAAGTTCTTGTCCAGGAGGGAAATATTTTGCTAGAGGGTCATGAGGGGTGATGGTGAATAATGCCACTGCCATTTCCACCTCTTGATTCCTGGACCTGTGAATCCTGGCTGTGGGAGAAACAGAACCACACACTGGACACTGATTCGGAGCACGTGCAGCCTCCTGGAGAGCCTTGACCCAGCACCACGAGGTATCACCACCTAGCTGGTGCTGTAACTGAGTCTTTAGGAGGCCATGTCACTGTTCCATCAAAGGCTTCAAGGGAACACAGTGTGCACACAGTGAGATCGGTGAATATTCTGGGAGAGCCGGCCCACTGCTGTACCTCTTTTGCTGTGAAGTGAGTTTCTTGATGAGTGTCAGTGCCCAGATACTTGTGGTAGATACGACACTCTGTGAGTCCACAGGTGGCAGTTTTAGCAAAAGCACTGCATGCAGACAAGACAAATCCGCATCCAAAGTACGCGTCTATTCCAGTGAGAGCAAAGTGCTTCCCCTTCCACGACGGAAGTGGTCTAATGCGACCAACCTGCCGCCAGCTAGCGGGCTGGTCACCCCAGGGAGGGGCGCTGCACTGGAGACCCAGTGCTGGTCTCTGCTGCCTACCAAGTTTGGGTTACAGGCATTACTGGTGAGACTGAGTGAGGATAGAAATCTCTAATGCAATTCAACCTTGGTTTCATGTTTCCTTCCTAGTGAGAGCCACTCAGTGGAGAGGAAGCTGCCTCGGACAGCACACCCGCCCAGAAGCCACGTCCTCCCGTCTCCCCTGTCACCACAGCCCCCTGTCTTCTTCAAGTAAGGCTGCAAATGTGATGTCAGGGAAGGCAGGTGCCTGCCCCAATCCCAGGGGACAAGCCATGACTGGTCTGAAACAGCTAAAGGACTTCGATTCCATTCTGCCAGGGACAGTCTTGGATGCACCTGCAGCCCAGCTCTTGCCATGAGGTGTAAGGGAAAGTCCATTGAGGGGTGTTCTGGAAACATTTTCCTTCTAGATGAGAAGATACATCTTCACAAGGAAAGAGTCCCCTTCCCCATCGCCCCCCACCTTCCTGCTTGAGATGCAACCGCTGAGCTGAGGCAGCTGCCTGGTGACCATTAGTCAACAAAGGTAAGGAAAAAAGGACACGTTCAAGAATATGTTTGCAGGAATATTCATCATAGTTATTTATAAAAGCAAAAATTAGGGAAAAAGTGAAAATTAAAAGACAAGGATTAGAAAAATACAAATATATCCATACAATAGAATATTATAAAACCATAGATGTATTTATTATCAAGAGAATATGTTTATGATACTTTGTGAGGGGACAAAAGCAGGTTACAAAGAGTTTGTAGAAGCCAATTTTTTGTGAATATGTAAATACGTGTGTGTGTGTAAAAAAGAAAATAATTGGAAATTTATAGACCAGTATGTCAACACTGATCATCTTTGGGATGAGGGAATAGTGGGTAACTCTTTTGCTAATTTTTCTTCAATAAATTTATATAATATATGAACCAAATATTGTAAATACAGACTTTTGGGGGGGCAGGGGGAGGGTCAATTAACAGAAAGTGACAGGATGGAAATAGAGAAAAGGTTGAGTTTTGATAACACTATTGAGCCATGTGCCTCTCCCGAGCAGCCCCACTACAGGTATTTTTTATATGAACTAATTAAGTATCCTTGCTGCTTCTAGCACACTTGGATCCTCTGTTGTTTGCAGTTGATCACCTGCTGGTATGTCTTTCATATTTCGGAAGAGATCTGGATTCCTTCTCGATCATAGAATGTACCACACAAATGTGATTACCCTTGAAATATTATCAGGACAACTCAGAGGAAATGTGTTACATTTAGGTCCATATTTTTCCTCTGGGGCTTTTGACTTGCTTGAAAATCAGATGAGCCGATTAGAAGCTGAGTCTGAGGCAGAGATTGGAAATCCAAAGATCTATTTAACTAACATCCATTAGTCAGTGGTGGATAAATCCATGCAGAATTGGCCATTTAAACAGAAATTTTTTCACAGTCATATTAGCACTCTGGTAACGTCTTAAACCTGGATGTGCAAAGTGTCCCTTTTGGACACTTTCACTCACTTGAAATGAGAGAAAGAGCAAAATGAATTTTATGTTCAAAACCATGATGTTTGGTTAAAGCATCAGGGATAGAAAACACCAAATACTATGTCTTGAGGGCTTGCTATAACTATCAGTCAATGGAATTCTTCTAACAGCTAACAATAGTACTAGGAGGATTCTTACTGGGTTTGTTTTTTATTTTTTTTTTGAAAGAGAAAGCAAGAGAGCACACAGAAAGGGGAGGGGCAGAGAGAGAGAATCCCGAGCAGACTCCATATTCAGTGCAGAGCCCAACGCGGGGCTTGATCTCAAGATCATGAGATTATGACCTGAGCTGAAATCAAGAGTCAGTTGCTTAACTGACTGAGCCACCCAGGCAGCCCTATTTTTTAATGTTTATTATTATTTTTTTTGTATCTTTGAGAGAAAGAGAGAGAGAGTGCAAGTAGGGGAGGAGCAGAGAGAGGGGAGGGACATAGGACCCCAAGTGGGGTCCACGCTGACAGCAGAGAGCCCAACGCCAGGCTTGAACTTGAGAACCCTGAGATCATTACTGAACCGAAGTTGGATGTTTAACTGACCAAGCCCCCAGGCACCTCAGATTCTCACTGTTTTTAATAGGAAGTGAAAATTACGAAGACCAATCCCATGCTGCTTGGGTTCAAAGAACACAGTATTGAATAAAACAAAGTCTTATCGCGGGTGTGAGAAGTCTACAATGTTCTCCACCACACGCTCAGTGAAGGGTTCCAAGACTGATGGCGCCTGTGTGCGAGAGCATCCTCAGTGAACCAGACAGGAGACGCATCACAGTTAATGTTCACACATCTCGAATAAATCAGGACGCCAAGCAGCCAGTGTGACTTCATAAAGACAAGGGCTGCCAAACGAGTCTGATTTTCTGTGAACGAGAGAGAGAGAGAGAGAGAGAGAGAGAGAGAGAGAGAGAGAGGTCTGACAGCTGGAAAGTGAGGGGCAGACACAAGCCATTTTCTCTGTAATGGCTGAAGAGACACCTCTGAACTGCACAGGCGGGACCTAAGTGCCAACCGGCCAGAAGAGACAGCAGGTCGGAACCCCCTGTCACTGTCTCTGCCCCAAGAAAACCCTTCCCAGGCGGTGTAAGTGGCACGCCACTTAGGGAAACCTTGCTCAGTCCACGGCCGTGGAACTTTACGTCCACGACACCCTGGTGTCTTCTCTTCTGGGTCCCAAGCCCTCACAACGGTGTCCTGTCCAGGACACGTGCTTACTGGATATCTGTCACTGGCTCATTGACCTGGTCGGTGACTCACTAGCAGGATGGAGAAGTGGGGCTTTTGAGACCTGGAGGCAGGGTGTCTGTATTTGGACACCTACATTTGCAAACTATTTGTTTAGGAAAATCTCTTTATGTCTCCGGATTTCAACTTCTTCTTTTGTGAAATGGGACAGCAGGTACCAGCTCCATTTTTCCAGGGAGTCACAAGAATCCAAAGAGAACGTTCACTGGAAAATACTTTGTACTCTGAAGTGCTGGATGGATGCGGGGTGTTCCTTTCATTGTCACTGCTGCCATGTCTGCGGCTCCTTCGGTCAATGTTAACCGGCTGCCGCTGAGTTTCTGTCTTGTACAGCAGTGGGTGTGGCACAACGCTTAGCCCATAACAGGTGTTCCGTTAATGTTAACTGAATTCAGTTTAAGAAATGCTCGCCTGCTCTCTGACTTCGCATACATTCGGGAACCTCTGGGTGACAGTTGCTGATCCGCAGGAAGCTGGGGGCTCGCCAGAGTGGCGGATGCAGGAAAGGAGGCACAGCAAAGGAGTTCGTCTTGAAAGGCGTGCTTTGCTCTGCCAAGAGTTAGACCTTGTTCTGACTTTGACGGGCAGTCTTTGAAGAGACGCCGTAACGAAATCTGTGGTGGGTAGATCTTACGCTCCTTCAAAAGGTAAAGGCGCTGGGGGGTATCATGAGGTCTCTTCCCAACCTTTAAACACCACAGAAAACCCAGAATGATCACGAGCTGAAATAGAGAAATCCAGTGGGGGGCGGGGGGCGGCGTTTGTAGGTTTATTCAAAACCATGCTCCTAGCTGGGGTGGAGAGACAGCCGGAGAGGACCGGTCTCAGAATAGAGGCCACCTTTCCATCCTGCTTGAAAACCTCTGTTTAGTTGTAAAAGGAGCAACCTGTTGTTGTTGTTGTTGAACATACAATGTTCAGAACAAGCCCCCGTGAGGCAGAGACAAATGGGGGTGGGGGAAAAAAGGCAGAGGGGCGCCTGGGTGGCTCAGTCGGTTAAGTGTCCGACTTTAGCTCAGGTCATGATCTCACGGTTTGTGAGTTCGAGCCCCGTGTCGGGCTCTTTGCTGATGGCTTGGAGCCTGGAGCCTGCTTCGGATTCTGTGTCTCCTTCTCTCTCTGCCCCTCACCGACTTGTGCTCTGTCTCTCAAAAATAAATAAATGTAAAAAAAAAAATTTTTTTTAAAGTCAGAATAGCAAAATGAGACCTTGACATGATTACTCTGAAAGATATTTGTGTTTGTGTTCAAATTTTCCAATTTTTTTAATGTTTATTTTTATTTTTGAGAGCGAGAAAGCAAGGGAGAGCAGAGGGAGAAGGAGACACAGAATCCGAATAGGCTCCAGACTCCGAGCTGTTAGCACAGGACCTGACGCGGGGCTCGAACCCACGAACCGTGAGATCATGACTTGAGTCGAAGTCAGATGCTTAACCGACTGAGCCACACAGGCGCCCCTCAAATTTTCCAATGTTTAAGAAAATGCAGAAGTTATATCTTATATCACAGCCATACAGTTAAAACAAATTTTAATCTTATTAAACATACAAGTGGACAGTATTACATAACACACATACCGTGTCATCACTTTGTAAAGTCACGAGGGCAATGAGGTGTCTTTTTGTTCACCGCCCCACCCCACCCCTGCCCTCGCCTGTGTGGAGCGCGGTGCTGGGGACGCGGTGGGCACGTGTTGGGTGAATAGATGGCTGTGGGAGTGCAGAGTGTGGCCCTCAGGGGCTCTGTAAGTGGACTTCGTTTCACCAACAGTGTTCCTGTAGGGAGCACACGGGAACGTTTGGAACTGGAAACAGTGCTCCCCAAAGAAAAGTTCATGCCCTTGGAAGAAAGAAAAAATGCGTATCAGGTAGGCAACCAGCCGTGGCCATCACGAAAAGGATGAAAATATACCCACTCACCTGATGCAGGTGGCGTGCAATGCGCCTACCTCTGTGTTGGGGGGACTGCTGTCAGGCACGTGGACCTCGAGGGCACTGCCGGGTCCCCCCGTGTCACACAAGGTCAGCTTGTGCCCTGAACTAGCTTCATCGGTCCCTTCCCTGTTAAAATAGTTTCCTCGTGTGTGTCACTGAGTAATATTTTCTCTTCCTTGTTTCTGACCTTTATAGACCATTATGAATACCTTCCACAACTTACCTTTCTTCACTCACTGTCACGTTTTTGAGATTTACCCACGTCGACTGAAGTAAATGTATTTGATTCACACCCTCTGTTCCCACCCACCCGCCACGTACAGGGTGTGGCTGCTGTCCATTCGAGGGACACGGTGTCATCCCCACTTATTGTCATCATCTGTGAGTCATGCACCCTCGGTGTGCACGTCCTGGTGCAGACACAGCAAGAGTTCTTTACAGGAGTGTGTTCACATGGCCAGTTCTGATCCTCAGTGGAGTGAGAAGTTAATTTTGTGAGATGCAACTCATTTTATTTTTTAATGAAAAAGGGATAGGAAGCGCCTGGGGGGCTCGGTCAGTTAAGAGTGTGACTCTTGATTTCGCCTCAGGTCAGGATCTCATGGTTCGTGAGTTCAAGCCCCACAACCAGCGCAGAGCCTGCTTGAGATTCTCTCTCTCCCTCTCTCTCTGCCCTGCTTGCTCTCTGTCTCTCAAGAAAGTAAAAGGAAGAGAAACTGCTTCTGAAAAGAAAAAGGGATAGAATAGAATAGAATAGAATAGAATAGAGTAGAACAGAGTAGAACAGAGTAGAACAGAACAGAACAGAAGAGAGCAGAAGAGAGGAGAACCAAACAGAAGACAGCAAACAGTATTTTGGCACAAAGCACTGGTACTTTTGCTCCGGTTACAGACACTGAGGCACCGATTTCTAGTGTGAAATGTGCTTTTACAGTAGAATGCAATTGAAAAAAAAAAAGCAGTTTTTACAAAAAGGGGCTTTAGCTGAGTGTTCAATAGTGGGGTCGTCAAAATGCCCACGCCGCTTCATCAGTAGGTGCATTCGTGTCTGCGGCTGCCGTGTGAACGACCTCCTGCTGGGGGCCCCAGATTTAAACCCTGGGGGCCCTGGAGGCCCTGGAGGCCAGCGTGGGTGACGGAGGTGTGGGGGTCACACTGCCTCTGGACGCTTGCCGGGCCCCTCCCGCCTCTGCCTCCGCCCTCACGTGGCCTCTCTTCTGGCTCCCTCTCCCTCTGCCTCTTGGAAGGACACCCGTCATGGGATGTGGGGCCCATCCGGGTACGCCGAGGTGATCGCACCTCAAGATCCTTCACTTACGCCATCTGCAAATAGGGTCACATTCACAGCTCCAGGGTCAGGACACAGGCACGTCTTTTGGGGGGACACTGCTCAACACCCCGGGGTAGATAATGCCACATTTCAAAAGAGATTTTACCAGTTAATTCTCATGACACTGTCTGCAGGTTTCCGTGGCTCTGTGTCCTCACACTGCCTGGTCCCAGACCATCTGATTTCTGCCAGTCGGGGGAACGTGGTCATTACCGCCGCTTAACCGTACCGTGCGTTTTTCTGGTTACTAATGAGGTTGTGTGACTTTGTTTATTCTCTCTCTTTTGCTGTTTTGCTGTTCATGTTCCCGCTCAGCTCTCCTGTGAGATGTTGGTTCGTGTGTTTTGTCCATGTCTCCAGGTTGTGTGTGTCCTGTTGGTGCATAGGAGCTCTTTCCGTATTCCGGATGATAACCCTGCATGTCCTGGATTCCTTCTCCTAGTTTTGCTTCTCTTTTCATTTTCAATGGTCACCTTTTAATATTATTTTTTAAATTAATGCACAGTAAAATTGGCTTGTGTAGTTCTGCAAAGAGTAACGTAAGATTCACGTAACCACCACAAATCTGATGGCAAACAGCTCCCTCCACACGCTCACCCCGCTACCGTCCGCGGTGACACCCTCCCACACACCCGTCCCCGGGCAACCGCTCACCCGCTCTCTGTCACCAGTTTGGTCTTGCCGAAGTGCAGCATGGAAGGGATCGCACAGCATGTGACCTTGCAGGCAGCCTTCCATGACGCGGCGGGCGGACCGACTTTGCGATGCGGCCACTACGTTGGGTTTATAGGCAGCTGTGCTCCTGCTCCCTGCTGAGCCGCATGTGGCACCTGGCGTGCTCTGTCTGTCCGCTCACCTGTGGCTGAGCCACATTTAGGTTATTTGCTGCTTTTACGATAGTTACGACTAGAGTCTCTGTGAACATTTCTGTACAGGCTTTTCTGTGAGCAGGTTTTCTGCAGGGCAGGGTTTTCAACCTAGTTCGTCTGGGGGTACTCTGTGTGCTGCAGGGGGTGGGGGGCTGGGAACACCCCTGGCCTCTAAGCAGCAGATGCCGGGAGCTCCCCAACCCAGCTATGACGACAGAGCACCCCCAGACCTTGGAAAAATGTCCCCGTGGGCAACTGTCCTGCCTGAGACCCAGTGCTCAGGGGTGGGTGGGCAAGTGGGGCGAGCTGGCCACAGGGCCTGTGCCCCAGTACCCGGGAGCCCCCAGCAGTCCCTCAGAGGGGTCTGTGGCCCGCTCACCACTGCCACCAGCCACACGTGCGCCGTCCGGTTGTGGCCATGCTCACACCTGGTGTCACCGTTTCACCAAAGGCGCTTTGCTGGAGAGCACGAGCATCTCAAGTGGCAAACGGTGCCAAACACCGTGTGTGCCGAGGGCTTCCCGTAAGTCCCTTGGGCAACATGTCTGTTGCCCACTCCTACGATGGGCTGTTTGTTTCTTACTGTTGACTTCTATTTTACTGTGTTATTTTTGAGAGGGGGGGACAGAGAGACAGAGGGGGAGACAAGAATCCAAAGTAGGCTCCAGGCTCCAAGCGGTCAGCCCAGAGCCCGACGAGGGGCTTGACCCACGAACTGTGAGATCATGACCTGAGCCGAAGTCAGATGCTCAACCGACTGAGCCACCCAGGTGCCCCTCTTGCCATTGACTTTTAAAAGTTCTCTGTGTGTTCTGGACATCAGTCCTTTGCTGGAGGTGAGTGGTGAGCGTTCTCTGCCGTCAGCCGGCTTTCACCTGCTTAGGAGTGTCTACCACAGATAACCAGTCTTCACTTTTGATTAAGTCCAACTATCGATGTTTAGTAATAAGAATTATGCTTTTGGGCCTCAATTATCAACTCTGCCTGTTCCCAGATCACAAACCATTTCTCCTAAACTTTCTTTTAACGTTTTATGCTTTACATTTAGTTCTAAGATCTATTTTAGTTAATTCTGGTGTAAGGTGTGAGGGTTACGTCAAGGTACTTCTTTAAAAATGGATGACCAATTTTTCCAACATAATTTGCTGAAAAGACTATCTTTTCTCCACTGAAATAGCTTTGCAGCCTCATTGAAAACCAAATAGTTGCACCACGTGGCTCTGCCTCTGGACTCTGTGGCCTGAATCCCTTCCGCGATATCACGCTGCCTTGATCACTTCACTTTATGAAAAGTCTTCAAGCTCAGTGGTGTATTCCTCCGACTTTATTCTTCTTTCTCAAAAAAGATTTGGCTCCTCCATTTTCTTTGACTTTCCATGTAAATTTTAAAGTCAACTTCTCCATATCCATGAAAAGTCCACCATGGATTTTTATCAGAATTCCATTAGATCTATAAATCAATTTCAGAAGAATTTGTATCTTTACTATATTGAGTCTTCTGGTTTATGAACATGGTATACATTTCCATTTCTTTAGGTCTACTTTCATTTCTTTCAGGAGCGTTTTGGAGTTGTCAACATATAGAGCCCATGCTTATTTTGTGAGATTTACACCAAAGTATTTCATCTGGGGAAGAGCTGTACTCTTCCCAAAGTGTAGTTCCTGTAGAGTAACCCTAAGTTACTATAGTTTCCATATCCAGAATATATTTCTAGTAATTCTCTGAGTCCTTGACCCAAAGTGGGTTTCTCAAGAAAGGATTTGACTTTCTTCCTTTCAGGCATGATCAACCCAGGAGCACTCTACATTTTCAGCTTTTCAAACAATCACACATTTAGTAAACAGCTGGGCCTCCAGCCACACGAGCCAGGCTTGTGGCCAGGAGCTCTCAGGAAGACTTCTCATGCTCCCCTCAGAGCCGCGGTTGGGGCCGGCACTCATCCTTAGGGTCACCCGCTGTGGGCGGGGACTTCTACTGACTGAGAAGGAGATCGTCCTGGGGTCCTGGCTTCAGGCTCAGGCCACTGTGCTCAGTCTCAGGCTGTCTCCCTCTGAGCGTGAGTTCCATTCAAGTCGGGCCAGGACCGCCAGAGACTGGCAGATACCTCGGGACAAACATCAGGGTCCAGGCATGTGGGTCTCCCCGATTTGCCCATGTGTCTCTGCCCGGTCAATTGCCTTCATTGTCCCCATGGCCAGCCATTCACCAAAAGAGACTGTTTTCTTCTAATTTATCTGGCACATTAAGTGTGCTGTCCTAGGACCAGCTTTTTGAAAAGCTAATCTACTGTATTACCAGAAACAAAGTCCAAGCAAATAGACTTAAATATTTAAATCATAAGCATAGCCATGATTTTATAAGAACTTCTAGCAAATGACCTGGCATAACCTACCTCATTCTGTAGAGATTCAGACATAGAACAAGTAAGCACCAAGACAGCTGCTTGGGGGGCAAGGGGGGGTGGCGCGGCACAGCCCATGACCGCAGGCCTCTTGCCCAGGCTCTGTGCGCCTGTGCGGCTGTCTTGCTAGCTGAGCTCCCCTTGACCCAGCAGGGCAGGTGGAAGGGGCCGTGCCTGGGGGCCATGCATTCTCCCAGTGGCTCTGGGAGGCAGGTGCCTGGAGGCATGCCATTAGTTTCCCAGGTGAAACGGAAGGCGCACCGGCAGAAACACGTGTGTGCGCGCATCACGTGACGTCAGACCTCTGCGCACCTGTGCGTGGCCCCCAAACCCGGAAGCTGGTGAAGCCCCAGGAACGCACTACCTTTCTGATGGCGTAGGTCAGATGGCTGTAGCACAAAATTGATCCTGTTTTGTGATTTGGAGGTATTTTCTTGGCCGAAGTTAGAGCGTGGCCCGCAAGTGCAGGCAGAGGCCGGGACTGGCGCCCTCTGTCACCCCAATGCTCGTCACCCTGGCACCTCGGGCACCCCAGCACCCCGACACCCAACGCTTCATCTCGGGCCAGCGGCTTCCTGCATTTCTGTGGCCGGATCTCAGGTGCGTGATGAGCACAGAGCCAAGCCTGGAGTTCGTGCCCCCCCTTGCCTGGGGCCCCTGTCTCCCCGCCGGCATGGGGACTGACACCCTGTCCCTGTGGTGCCCCCGGTTCTGGCCCGGAGGCCGGTGCACACTGAAGAGGCCACGTGCTGGCTCCTGGCAGCCGGCAGGGGGTCCTTGGCTTTCCATCAGGACCTCCTCCTAAGTGGGCATTCTCTCACTTGAGCAGAAATCAGGAGGAATCAGAGCAGGCTCCTGTGGAACTGTGTGTGATATGCTTTTTAAAAGCCCTCCAGAAATGGCCCCCCCACAGCACCCGTGATTAGGCGGGACGCGGTGACAATGATTTCCCCTCCAGGCCTCCGGGTACCGGGAAGAGGCTGCTTTCTGGCTGTTCCTGCAGGGAGGCCCTCCGGGGGGTGGGGGGTGAGGGGGGGGGGGGAGGCTTGCTCCTGGCTCGCACCTCCAGCAGGATTCTCTGACATTCTTCCCTTTCTTCCAGATCTTCCCTCTTCTCCAAGACTGTTCCTTCCCCTCCCACAAACCAAGTGATGGATGCCTCCTCCCTTTCTACTTTCCCACGGGCACCACCCTCCATCCCCAAGGGGGCCCCTGCCCAGCACACAAGTGTACTGCAAATCTCTGTCCTCCCTTCCCTCCTCCCTCCCCTCCTTCCTCCCTGCTCCCCTCCTTCCTCCCTCCTTACTTTCCCTTCTTCCTCCCTCCTCCCTCTTTCCTCCCTCCTCCCTTCCTTCCTCCCTCCTTCCTTTCCTTTCCTTCCTCCCTCCTTCCTTCCTCCATCCTTCCTCCCTCCTTCCTCCCATTCTTCCTCCCTTCCTCTTTCCCTCCCTCCTTCCCCCTTCCTTCCTCTCCTTTCCTTCCTCCCTCCTTACTTTCCCAGAGCCCTGAGTTCATGTTGCTGGCAGATCCATTATTTGCAAGCTTTTTCCATTTCCTATTGAGGTGATCAGTGCTCCCTCCCCCTGCTTTTTTCTCGCTCGTCTCTTCCACAGGATGGGGGTGGGTGTTCCTGCAAACACTCATCACAGCCTTTGTTATTTTGGCAAGAGGAAAACAGGTGGAGCCTTTCTCCTGTCACAGCGACGATGAACATCATGTACCTGCCTGGATGGAGCCTTGGGTTCAATCACGTGGAGCTGACCCCAGAAGGAGGGGCAGCTCTACATTACCTGCTCATAACAATACCTGCTCTCCTCTGCTTAGCTCTTCAGCAGCTCTTCAGCTGCGTGGTTCTCCAGGACACCATCTAGAGCCCACAGACAGCCTGCACTCCAGCCCAACCCCTGTGTCACACAGCCCTGTCCCTGATGTCACATGGCCCCTGCCCCCATGTCACCCAGCCCCTGCCCCCGTGTGACACAGCCCTGCCCTTGATGTCACATGGCCCCTGCCCCCATGTCACACGGCCCCTGCCCCTGATGTCACATAACACCTACCCCGTGTCACACAGCCCATCTCCCTCTCTAACAAGCAGTCAACAGAGCCAATGTCATTCCATTTCCTATTGAGGTGATCATCGCTCCCTCCCCCTGATCTCCAGTCCTCGGTTTCTCCACCTGCAGAGTGGACGAATTTGAACCAAGTTCCCTTTTGCCTTTAAGATTCCAGAGCCACATTAATCTCACTTTCAAGCTAAGGAGATAATTCTCATAAGTAGAGAAAACAAAGTGCAATGGTGGGATCTTGTTTCAGAGGAAGGAGTCAGATTGGAACACAAGAAGGACTTCGGGACCCTAGCATTACTTCATGACTTAAAAAGAAGAAAAGTCTTGGGGTGCCTGGGTGGCTCAGGCGGTTAAGTGTCCGACTTCGGCTCAGGATGACCTGAGGTTCGTGATCTCGGGGTTCGTGTGTTCAAGCCCCGCGTCGGGCTCTGTGCTGACAGCTCGGAGCCTGGAGCCTGCTTCGGATTCTGTGTCTCCTTCTCTCTCTGCCCCTCCCCTGTTCATGCTCTGTCTCTCTCTGTCTCAAAAATAAATAAACGTTAAGAAAGAAAGAAAGAAAGAAAGAAAGAAAGAAAGAAAGAAAGAAAGAAAGAAAGAAAGAAAGAAAAAAGATCCGTGCAGTTCTACGTTTATGGCAGCATTGCCCACGACAGCCAGATTATGGAAGCAGCCCGAGGGGCCGTGGGTGGATGAAGGAGAAAGAAGGTGTGGTGTGTATACAAGAATATTACTCGACTGTGACAGAGAATGAAATCTTGCTGTCTGTGACACGGGTAGACCTAGAGACTGTAATGCTGAGTGAGGTGGGTCAGACAGAAAAAGACAAATACCATATGACTCACTCATAAGTAGAATCTAACAAAACAAATGCATAAACAAAGACCAGAATCAGAGCCATAAATATAGGAACAAACTGAGGGTCGCCAGTGGGGAGAGGGTGGGAGCTGGGCAGCGGGAGGTCCAGGCTTCCAGGTACGGAGGGGATAAGTCATGCAGATGAAAAGGGAACACAGTACACTTGTCATGTTGTTACGTTATGACAGCACAGTCAGTAATAACTCTGGGGTGGATGGTGACTACACTTCATTGCGTAGGGTATACAAATGATCAAATCACTATGTTACACACTTGAAACTAATATATTATTTGTCACCTATACTTCAATGAAGACAACTTTTAAAAATTTTTTATTTTTTAACGTTTATTTTTTTTTTTAATTTTTTTTCAACATTTTTTATTTATTTTTTTTGGGACAGAGAGAGACAGAGCATGAACGGGGGAGGGGCAGAGAGAGAGGGAGACACAGAATCAGAAACAGGCTCCAGGCTCCGAGCCATCAGCCCAGAGCCTGACGTGGGGCTCCAACTCACGGACCGCGAGATCGTGACCTGGCTGAAGTCGGACGCTTAACCGACTGCGCCACCCAGGCGCCCCACGTTGATTTATTTTTGAGACAGACAGAGACAGAGCATGAACGGGGGAGGGTCAGAGAGAGGGAAACACAGAATCTGAACCAAGCTCCAGGCTCTGAGCCGTCAGCCCAGAGCCGGACGCGGGGCTCGAACTCACGGACCGCGAGATCATGACCTGAGGCGAAGTCGGCCGCTTAACCGACTGAGCCACCCAGGCGCCCCATGAAGACAACTTTTTATTAACCAAATAAGTGCATCCATGAGACAATATTTTGTAATCGGGATTATCCATGCCTACTGTAGCATCTTTTGGCGATAAGTGACTAAAAAGAACCCCAAAAAATTTCTCAGTGGGGTTCAGGGTCAAGACAGCCTGTGTCTACAGCACCGCCAGGGCAATGGTCCCTGCTGTCCCTCAGCCACGGCCCACATTGCCTCAGTTGGTACCGTGCTGACCCAGGACCTGGTTCTGTCGGCGTCTGATGCTGGCGATGTTGGGGGAGGGGGCACTCAGGTGGATGTGACTAGGGGGGTGTCTTCACCACCATGACTCTTGGCCAACTTTGCTGCTCATGTGAGGCAAACCACAATACATTGAAATGCCAGGAAAGGAAACTGGAGATAAATTGGAGAAATTCTGTAAGAGTTCTTTTTTGTTTTCTGGGTTGGTTTTTTTGTTTTTTTGTTTTTTTTAACATGTGTCTTTTTTGTACTTGTTGCAAAAGCCCGTAAGTGAAGGAGAGCCGCACGGTCAAATCCTTTCTCTCCGACACCGTTCACCAAGGTGTGACCTGCTTTAAGAGAAGGTGATATTTAAGGAGAAAAACACCTTCAGAGCAGAAACGTTAAGGATGACTATTCACATGTCAGAAAGATTTGCCACTTTACCGAAGATTCGTCACAGTGCTTTTTAAAGTAGTCTACAAATCCAATGTGTTTTCAATGCCTTTCAATTAAAAGAACTGATTCACCCTCAACTTTATTTCAACGTTATTTCAACTTTACTTCAGTTTAAACATAATGCGATAAAAACATTGTTC
Source organism: Panthera pardus (assembly GCF_024362965.1). NCBI lineage: Eukaryota > Metazoa > Chordata > Mammalia > Carnivora > Felidae > Panthera > Panthera pardus. Next base: position 10,153,785 of record NW_026526654.1, on the reverse strand, counting down.
TACTTTTCATTCAGGGGAACGTATTTCCCCACGGTTGATGGAAGCCCCCGACATTAAAGTTGACAGTGTGACCAGCAGGGAGAGCTGCCAGTGGTGCTGGAGCCATCCTGCCACTGACCAGTGGCAAGTCATGGGCCTCCAGCCTCAGTTTACCCATCTGTAAACTGGAGCAAAGACACTTGCCTACTGTGCCTGTATCTCAAAAAGTGTGACATGTTTAAAAAGGGGGGCAGCAGAGGCGGACAGGCAGGAGGGCTATTACTGTCCTGTCACTGTCCTGGGTCCTCGTGGGCGCTACAGCAACCCCAGGCCGGCTTACCAGGTGCTGCGACTGGTTCTCCTCAAGACCATCTCCGGCCAGGAGGCCGTTGTGCTGTATCCTTGCTCACCCTCCCTCAGAGCCTAGGCTGTCCGGAAATAATCTGATGCTTGCCATCTCACCTCATGCCAACCGGATGTCCCTGCACCAGCTCCTGCGGGGGACTGAATGCAGACGAGGACCCCACACCCTGTCCCACGCGTCTTGCCCCAGGGGTCCCATCAGCCGACTGACTTCACCCGCGACCACGGCATGGAGATAGGTGTGCATAGGAAAACCAAGGCTCCCCAATTTCAGTGGCCTGTTCAAGCTCACACAGTGAGGAAGGCACATCAGGGACTCTGAATCCGGTCTTCAGGCCTCCGGATGCTAACGCTGTGCTTTGGCCTCGGAGTGAGGGGCCCTGGCTTCTGTCACAAGTGCTGCAGAGGGGAGCAGGCCGGCCTGCCCGCATCCACGGCTGCAGGACGATTTACGGCCCCAGGACGATTTACGGCCCCACACGGAGCAGTGAGGTGGCCTCCCCGAACGGAGGACCTCTGGAATGATCCACACTCTTGCACGCGTCACATGTGGCCTGGCCGGTGGGCACCAAGCTGTTCACTTGCGCACGAGGCCCTGCTGTTCCCTCCCTCCTCCCTGCCAAGGACTGTTTCCCCGTCTGCTCCTGGGCCTGCACGGCCAACATTCCCTCACGTTATGGTGACCGCACTGTGTGCTTCCTGGGAACACACACCGCCGGATGTCACTGATGCTGTGGCAGGGGTGTCTGAGGTCGGAGCAGAGCCGCCCAGCTGGCAGCACACGGTCCAGGCCTCCACAGAAGTGAGTCAGGCCGTCCTGGTGTCCACACAGGGCCCAGGCCCCGGCAGCAGTGAGGACCAATTCAGGGTGTGTGATCCTTCAATATCCAGATGACCGTGACTTTGCACAGAACCAGTGAGTGTCATGCGATGTGATGGCCGTCTCCTCCACATGCACCTGCAGTTACTGATGGAGAGATGCAGCCCTGGTGAGGGTCCTGGTCGCTAGGGTCGTGTAGCCCCTCCACTTGGCCCCAGTCCGTAGGCTTTCCCTGGGCTGGAACGTAAGCAGCTCGGTGTGAATGGCGTGTCAGGCACGTCGAGCATGTCTGGTGTGTCTGGTGGGGCAGTTCGGCCTCCTGAAGTCCCGGAGGGAGGGGCTGTGCTCACAATGCAGCCTGGGCTCACTGGACATGGGGAGTGTGGCTGGGGGGAGGGGTGCTTCTTTGATCTTCATTCCCCAGCCCCCAAATCTGAGCCCTGGTCACTCACCCCTAAAAATATGTTTCTCTAAGCAACCGCTGAGGATTGTATTGATTACAAAGGGGTGGGGGCAGCAGAGGGAAGGTGACACCCCCCCGCGGGGGAGGGAGGGAGTCTCAGGACAAAGGGATGACGGATGAGTACGTCCTGCCTAGTTTAGAGTCACCGGTCCTGGGCCTGAGGCTCCCTGTGTGATGGTCCCTCAAGATTTATCCCACTGCTTTGTCCCAAACCTCCCTGCTTTTTCCTTAGACTCCCTTCTGACCACACATCCTTCATACACATGTGTGCATGCCCATGGAGATGCGCCTCGGTTCCGCCCCCTGGTTCTGTGGGCCCTCCCAACGCACACTTAAATTATACAGGATGAGCCAGAGTCGGCAATTAGAGAAGGAATTCACAGCCAAGAGCTCAGGAAAGAAAGTGCATAAGGACAGGATGCTCGTAGGAAGAACGAGAGGCCCTCCTTGTCCCGCCTTTTCTGCAGGAAGAAAAAGCACACCCGGTAACCTTCGTGGAACTGATACACACAACTAGAAGGGTTAGCAAGCAGAAAATGAGGGTTTGCACAAACGAAGACCCCGGTCCTGGTGCAGAGGCTTGACGACCAAGGCACGGATGCGGGGCTGTGCACCTGCTCTTAGAAAACTAGTCATTTAAAGAGACACCAAATTCTGCGTTAATAATCAATAAGCCCTTTGATGAGAAACAGAGATGTCAGGAACGCTCACGACAGCAGCTGTAGCCAGAGGCCGGCACGTCTGCCTGCTGCAGACTGAGTCCAGTTCAGCTCAGGGACCTGAGGGGACATGTACGGTCCTGGGTTACACGATCGCTAACCCCTCATACGGTGCTCTCCCTTTCACCAGCGTCATTTCACTGGGAACCGCCCCCTCCAATATCCTCTAAAACACCATCTAAAAATCCTCGGAAAATCCTTCTTGCAGAAGGTGATGGCCCTATTGATTAAAGGAAAATTAGATTGAATTATTTGGGGAGACATAATGTCCATCATCAGTTGAAACGTATGTTAAATTAATTCATTTGCTGATTTCAGAGCAGACAAATTAGGCACCACTGGGGAAAACCCTGTTACAAATAGAATCTCTTAAAAAGACGTATATTGCTTCTCTCCTATTATGTTATTCTTCTTCCCATCAACATTGCACACACACGCACACACACACGCTGACGGCTCCGATGTCACAGATGCGGATTTTATCCCAACACTAGTGTTTCCACAAAGGCATTAGCTTGTGCTCAGGTGTGACGCACGCGCACCCCCGCTAGACCTGGAGCCCCCTCTCCTCCCGTTTTCCCCTCTGTCCGACCACAGTGTAAACGTCCCAGGACCACAAACTGTGTACTACGCTGCGTCTGAAATACATGTCCCGTTGTGAGGCAGAAATGAAGCCCAGGATGAAAAGAAAACCTGTGTGGGTCTGTTTTTAGCAGGTGGTTTGAATACTACAAATTTGAGAGAGCTCCTCTGCCCCCACTCCCAGCTCTGTGCCTCTTCAATCTTGTCAGCTGTGAAATGGGTCTTTCTGGATCAGAGAGATGAAAGGTGGAGTCATGAATCAGCGGGGCTGACAGCCCAGCCAAGGTCGGGTGATGGGGGCTCCTTTGTCTGGGCCGAGCTGACCTCCTTGGGCCCGGAGGCCTGTGGGAACCGCCCAAGGAATGTGGCAGGCAGGGGGGGTGGGAGGGAGAGACGCCGTGTCCAGGTCCTCCCTCTGTACCCCTTCTCCGTGGGCCCTGGCACGCAGCCACCGCTGTCCGTGCCTTCCGGAGCTCTGCAGACCAGACCACGGGCTCCGCTGCCATCCACAACGGAGCCATCGAAGGGCACGGGCCTGGGGTCCCGTGCGTGGGCTCCACTGGTGTCTGGAAAGGAGGGAGCCATGCGGTGAACCACTGAGAAGGGGAAGCTGGGGGCGGGGGGAGCTCTGGCAGGAAAGGAGCCTTTCCCTGGAGGCGAGTCTGCACAAACACAGCAGTTCCAAGGCCTGTTGCGCCCCAGCCAGGTCGGTCCATCTGCTCAGCACACTCATTTGGTTTATGACGAAAATTGTCCAGGAAATATTAACAGTCATTAAGCAGGGGGTTCCTGGGTGGCTCCGTCTGGTTAAGCATCCGACTTCGGCTCAGGTCATGATCTCGCGGTACATCCCCTGCCCACGCTCTCTCTCTGTCTCTCAAAATTAAAAAATAAACATTAAAAAATTAAAAAAAAAAATACCTTTTGTTTCCAGGAGGAGAAAAGGACAAAAGGACATTTCATAGTCAGAACACAGTGTGGCCTTTGTTGTCTTAAATATCTGCACTAAATTGTCGGAAGCCCTTATTAATGTATTAATGTTGGGTTTTCATTGGTATTATCCTGCCTGGAGAAGAGTGTTTAAAATTAATATCCCAATTAAATGGACACAAACGCACATGCTAGTTATTTGAAGCTGAAAACTGCCTCATGTTCTGAAAAAGTAGAAACTTCACATAATACACGTTTGCTGAACGGCAGCTTCTGTTTTCTGAAAATCGTCGTTGTTAACGGATACTGTTTCCCTCGGGTTGTTTTGGAAATGCTTGTTCCTTCCTTCTCAGGGCTTGGTTGGCCTGCGTGCCCGGCTCTGGGTGGCCGGGCAAGCAGAAGGTGGTCGAGGGGCCAGCCTCGTGGGTGCCGCTGGTCCCTGAGAGCTAGAGAGAGCCCCCTCCCCGGGAGACGCCCTCTTCCAGGCTGGGTGGCTATTTCATTAATGACTTTTTTTTTTTAACTAAAACAATTTTTTTAATGTTTATTTATTCATTTTTAAATTTATTATTTTTTTAATGTTTATTTTTGAGAGAGAGAGAGAGAGAGAGAGAGAGAGCAAGAGCAGGGGAGGGGCAGAGAGAGAGGAAGACACAGAATCCGAAGCAAGCTCCAGGCTCCGAGCTGTCAACACAGAGTCTGATGCAGGGCTTGAACCCACAAACGGCAAGATCATGACCTGAGCCAAAGTCAGACGCCCAAGCGACTGAGCCACCCAGGTGCCCCAACAAAAGGTATTTTAAAAAATCAACAATAAGTCATTTTCGTTTGAAAATAAGGGAAGTCTGGCGCAGGCTTCCCGAGCAGGACAATCATGTCTGGTTCGCGTGTGTTGGATAAGGGGGAATTAACATGCATTTTCTTACCGCCAAGGGTTAACAGCTCACAATGCTCCTCCCAGAAAGTCTCTGTTCTTCAAGGGCTGGCAAGTCTGCTTCAGCTGAGGGCACTTAGTGTTGCTAATAAACAGCATAATGCTAGTCTGCTTTCAGGTACAATTTAGAGAGAAATTGGGTTCAGAAACAACCGCTTTCTCCTGGACGTCTCTGCAGGAGCGTGTGCGTCTGGCAGGCTCCCTCTGGCACACTTTTTATTTTGTATGTGGGGAAAAAAAGAGGGCTTTTCAATCGACTGTCTTTTTTAAGTAGTTCTAAAACTAAACTCATCCCATCCAGGCTCTATGCTCTTCACCCAGGGGCCTTCAAGCCTGAGAGCCCCCAGGGCTTCCTGTGTTACTTACGAGGCATCACAAAAGCAAACAGGTGGGGAGCCGAGTCTTACATAGGAGAAAGGCAAGTATCACATGTTCTCCAGAAAACTTCTAAAATAATCCTTAAAATTGTATGCGTTGTTTTATGAAACTTGAAATAGAAAATTCCAGGAGCATATGTTATGTCTCACAAAACTCATTTTTGGAAGCTTTTGCAAACACATCGTCGGTAACGTTTTTCCGTTTAAAAAAATGTCATGAATTGTATTCATTCACACTGAATGTGTTGGGGCTTCTTCACACACAGGAAGGTTGCAAAGGCCACGAATGCTAGCTCTAATGCGAGAGGGAATCCCGGGCTCACCATGGCAAGTACCCGAAATGCTGAATTCCTCACCCGCCGAGCCTAGTAAGTGATGCCAGAAAGCTGCTTGCTGGTTTTCTTATGGGTTAAACAGAAACCATCCAAAAGTCAGTCTTCACAACCATTATCTATGGGTAGGAAAACAAGGTTTAAAATGCACTGAAAGAGTCTCTTGGGCAGCTCAGTCGGTTAAGCCTCCGACTTCCGCTCAGGTCATCATCTCGCAGTTCGTGGGTTCGAGCCCCACGTTGGTCTCTGTGCCGACAGCTGGGAGCCTGGAGCTTGCTTTGGATTCTGTGTCTCCCTCTCTCTCTGCCCCTCCCCTGCTCACGCTGTCTCTGTCTCTCAAAAACAAATAAATAAACGTTTTGAAAAGGTAAAGTAAAATGCACTGAAAAATAGGAAAACAAAGGTAAGCAATGAAAACCAGGTATCTCTTGCATGACTCATGCATCGGCATCAATGCCGGAAGTTGGGGCTTCTTCAAGGGCAGGTGCCCACCAATTCTTGCAGACGCTACCTTCACACCTCCTTTCACAGGGACGGAACATGTGGCTCCTGTGCGGCTAAATCGCAGGGCTGAGCCTTGGGGCCGGTCATATGGACAACCAGGCTTGTGCCTGCCTTCTTCAGGACAGCAGATGTCTGCATAGATGAGCCCCTCCAAGATGCCACCTCTAGGTTGGTGGCTTCGAGCGAGAATTTGAAGGCGGTGGGGGGTGTGGAGGAGCATCAAGAGGTGCTTCCGAGTCCCAGCCTCGCTGGCTGACCTAGCAGTGCCTCAGCCTCTTCGAGGCCCTGGGCAGAGCACCGGCCCCAACGCTGCCCCACAAGGTCCAGGCTCTGCCCCTGAGGGCTAGGCACCGCCCCCGCCGGCTAGACACCACCCCCGCTGTCTAGGCACCGCCCCCGCCACCCAGGCACCGCCCCTCCCGCCGGCTAGGCACGGCCCCCGCTGCCCAGGCACCGACCCTGATGGCTATACACTGCCTCCCGCCGGCCAGACGCGGCCCCCCGCAATGTCCAAGCACCGCCCCTGATGGCTAGGCACCGCCCCCGACGCCCAGGCACCGCCCTTGACAGCTAGACACCTCCCCCCACCAGCTAGGCACCGCCCCTGCCGCCCAGGCACCGCCCCACGCCGGCTAGACACCGTCCCCCGCTGTGTAGGTACTGCCCCCACCACCCAGACACCGCCCCCGATGGCTAGGCACCGCCCATGCCACCCAGCCACCTCCCCGCAGACCTTCCCAGGCCTGGCACTCAGGTAGACGCAGAGCTCACCAGCCACTGATGTTTCTGTCTATATTTTGAGCGCAAATGAAGTGAACTGGGCATTTTAAGGGCCTTTCCGTGTTGGAATTGTCTCTAGTTTTTACTCACCCCCCAGCTCCCCAGAAGGCAGTCAAAGTGGAACAAGGAGGTGGCTGTGCTATGACAGCAGAGGTGACAGCCAGCAGGACGTGGACACTGGATGCAAACTCCAGGCGGCTCAGCCCAAACCCACTGCCTCTGGAGAGCCTGGGTGTGAGAAGGATGCGGCCGCAGGCCCTGAGGGGTTTGCACACCGCCCTGGGGCGCCGGCTCTTTCCGCCTCTGGGGCTCCGTCTGCATGGAGTGGATGGGTTCAAACTCGCTTCGGTTTGGAGTCGTCTTCAATGGCCCAATATGCTTGGAAATCTTCCAGGAACGCTGATGTTAAATTGATTTTTAAGTGTTATCAGATCACATCGGAAGAAGCGCTCTGCTTTTGGGAAGGGATTTTTTTAATGTTTATTTTCCAGAGAGAGAGAGAAAGCAGGGGAGGGTCAGAGAGGGGGAGACAGAGAATCCCAAGCAGGCTCTGCACAGTCAGCACAGAGCTCCACAAGGGCTCGATCCCGTGCCCCTGGAATCATGACCCGAGCTGAAACCAAGAGTCGGACGCTTAAACGACTGCACCACCCAGGCGCCCCAGGGAAGGGATTTTTGCCATGAGTGGGCGCGTCCTGCCCCACAGGTGCACAGCCCAGTGGTGCCCCCACCCACAGGGGCTGAAACCGGAGGGGAGGCTCCCCAGCACCCGCCTGGGGTTCTCTCATTGGAAGAAATAGCACACCCACGGCCTAGCTCCACCCCTGGCTCCTCCAGACGCAGCCACGCAGGGTTTTCACCTATAATCTGTTTTTGTAGGTCTTCCCCAAATTCACCTGTTGAAGTCCTAGCCCCAAAGGACCTCGGAACCTGCACGTAGCTGGAAAGACGGTCAGTGTGGATGAAATCAAGACAACAGCTCACTGGACTAGGCAGGGTGACCGGAGTCCTTATTACAACAGGGCCCTGCCACAGGGAGACACGGGAGACACCACACGAAGGTGGAGGTGGACACGGGCCGCATGTCTGCATACCAAGGAGCGCCAGAACCCCCAGAAGCTGGGGGAGAGCATGGCACACGTCCTCCCTCACGGCCTCAGGGGAACCAGCCCCCCACAGCCGTGAAATAACAAATGGTAAGCCCCCCTCCCCCACCCCCGGGTTGCGGTACTTTGTCACGGCAACCACGGGAAGCGAATGCGCCATCCAGAGCAAGCAGCCCGTCTCTGCCTTCTCCAGCCACGGACCCATGTATGACAGCCCACAGATGACTTCCTGAGGGTGGCTCGGAGGGCATGGGCACAAGCTGAGAGGCATTTGTGTGAGTGCCTACGAACAGAATTGTTGTTAAAATGAAAGCCTTTCCTCCTCAGCCAACATGAGGCCGGCCAGTGAGTCACTCAGCAAACTTTATTCTTCTTATCGCGGAAAGAAAATCAGACATGGACAAAAGCAGAAAGAAAAGTTCAGTAGATCTCCCTGTGCCCATGACCCACCCTCACCGCCGACCACCTACCACCACTCTGGTTCCAGCTACTTCCCTGGATGGTTTGGGGGAAACCCTCACTCACGACACGTCCTGTCCGTGTCGCAGCACGTGTCTCTACAGGAGGGCTCACACACACAGAGATGGCCCCACAATATGATGATGGGATTCCTTCTGGATTCCTTCCTGTGCTCCTTCTGTCCCTAGACCCTACCCACAGGGATGTCACAGGTTCCTGAGTTTTAAGGTCATGCAGATGAGACCCTGTCCGTGGTCCTGCCACCAGCTCCACACACATTCCTGTCCTTTCTTCCACATAGTTTTGGTTTTTTCGGAATGTTTAAATTTAAATTTAATTGTTTTATAATTATGGGCAATATTTACCTTAGATTTAAAGTCAAATCTACATATGGGGCCAGTGACAGGCTTGGCCATCACAGCTCCGAGGACGCAGAATTTAAGGGGTGCGGCTGTGCCCACCGACCTTGCCTGGCGGGGCCGTGAGTGAGCACCGTCCCCTCCATACTTCACCTTCCTGGCCTATTTTGCAGGGCAGGGGGGGTTCCAGCCCCTCTTCTCTGTCCCCCATAAGTGACCATTCAAAAATGTATTTGATAGTTTGTCTTCCACTGATTTTTTTAAATTTTTTTATTTTTTATTCAGGTGTTGTTGACACAGTGTTACGTTCGTGCCTGGCAAACAGCACGGTGATTAACAAGTTGTCCGTTAGCCGATGCTTACCGCAAGTGTGGCTACCATCTGTCACCATACACATCACAGTATCGCTGACCAAGTGCCCTGTGCTGTGCCTTTTATTCCCTCCAAAATGAAAAATGAAAATGCCATATGACCCCGTAATCCCACTGCGGGGAATTCACCCAAAGGAAACGAAACCACTAATTTGAAAAGATAAGCTCATCTTTATGTTTCCCGCAGCCCCATTTACAACGGCCAAGACATGGGTGCCGTCGGGTCTGCGGACAGAGGAGCGGATAATGGAACTGTAGTGTGTAAACAGTGGAATATTACTGAGCCGTAAAAAACAAGGGATCCTGCCATCTGCACAACAGATGGGGATGCAGACAGAGAGGGTTAGGCTCAGTGGAACAGGTCCGTCACAGAAAAGGACAGCAGCATATGTCTTCACTCACGTGGAATGTGAAAAATAAAACAGATGAAGAAATAAGCAGACAAACAGCAGAATCAGAGCTCTGAGTTCCAGGGACAAACTGCCAGCTGCCAGAGGGGAAGGGGAAGGGAAGGGAGGGGAGGGGAGGGGAGGGAAGGGGTGGGGGAGGGGGCAGGGGGGAGGGAGGGGTGGGCTCCCAGTTATGGAATGAGTAATGCACACAGATTACTGTATCCCCACCCGTGTGTGTGTATTACAGAAACGTCTGCATGCCCCCCGTTTCTCAGACGGATGGCCACAGGTCCTGTGCACCTGCCGCCGTCCCCACACTGCGCGGCCCTCCTGCACGTCTGTGGGAACAAATACGGTTATTCCCGCTGCATACTCAGGTTTGCTGTTACAAGCAGGGCCGCAGTGAAAAACCCCATGTATGCCATCCTGCGTGTTTGTCACTGCGTCTTTGGAACAGGTTTCTAGAAACAGGACATGTAATCTTCCTACGTTTCACCTGATTTGCTCCACAAGGGCCATGCCGTTCTGCCTCCAGCGATGTAGGAGAGCATTTTTACCAGAAGGCGTTGCCGACAGAGTGCGTTGTTAGGTGCTCGGATTTTTAATCCGATAGATGAAGATGACGATAGTTTGGACTCTAACATCCCGGAGAAGGGAACAGGACCTCCCGTGTGCAGGCAGGAAGCCTGCTGAGCTCAACACGGTGACGTGTAGACACGTAACTGGTGTGCCCTGCTCTGAAACTGGCTTGGCTTTCGTGCGGCGCTGATCAGGGCTCGAGGTGGCCAGCTAGGGCGGGTGTGAGGCAGGAATTCTGCATTTGCCCCTTGCGTTGCCCCCCGGCCCTGGTTTGGGGAGATCACCTAGGTGGGTCTCGGGGAAGCATCACCGGCTCCTGACCTGACGACTGTCCCCCGCTTAGAAAGTGGCCTCCTTCTCAGAACCCATCTTGAAGGACACAGAGGGATGTCCTCCTGCCTCCCGGCGCCCCCAGCGCCAGACCGCCCCCGCTCGCTGCAGGCCAGAGCTGAGTGGTTTAGTGGCCAGAGCGCCCGCTGGAAACTGCCGGTGAGTCCGCGGAGTGCACATGCTCCTTCGCTCGACTTGGCCGTGGGCCGGAAGCCACTCTCCAGTCCTGCCGCCTGGAAAGGGTGCCATTCTCCCACCAATAATTAGCCGCCACCAGGGTGCTGTGTCAAGGTGCCGACACGTTCCTCAGTAGGGTGAGTGATGTGAGTAAATAGGACTGATGGGAACACGGCTGCAAGAGGGTGATGTGATCAGGCCTTGACACCAAGTGCTTTGCCTGCATCAGTCCCCCCTTCCCACCAGGTGGGGCAGCGTCTGCCTGGAGGGCGCTGGCCTCCCCTCCCCACGTCCCGCCCTGGGGCACCTGCAGTAAGGACTGCCTGCCTCTCGCCCTGGCCTCCCCTGCAGGCTCCCAGCACACCAGTTCTCAGGTCCTAGAGAGGGCGTGCATGGGGATGAGGGGACAGCAGGACTCAGCCAGGCTCTCCTCTCAGACCCCGGGGCAGACGAGGGGTGAGGCAAGCATTCTACTTGAGGCAAAATCGGCACCCCCTGTTTATCTTCCTGTCTGTGCATGGAGGGTTAAGCCTGGGTCGTACTCCTTATATTTCACTACAATAAAAGGACAGTCACACATAGTTCGTCCCCAGCTCACAGGCACAAGAGAGGCCAAGAAAGTAAATCTACTCCCTGTCCCTGCTGGGATTTCCCTCCTGGATTGTGACTGGCCACGAATGAAGGGGGGCACACTCTTGAGAGCCTCACGTGCTCCCAGCTGCCTTCCCTCTGGGGACACTAAGGATTGGGGAGGCCGTCCCCCCCACCCCGGGCATGGGTCCCTCCCACTTGCTCAAACCCTGCCCTGGGCTGTGCTCTGGTTAACCTCCTGGTCTCATGGAGATGCCAGCCTCTTCAGAGGTGAGCCTCCTTGCTTTGCTGGCAGTGTGAGGCCAGGATGGGAACGAAGGCAGTGTGGACACTCAGGGAGGGTGCTCAGAGCCCCGGGGAGCTCGGCCTGGCGGCTGCAATGGCTCTAGGCCAAGGAGAGGCCTCACCAGGACTCGACCCAGCAGAGTCTGTCGAGTAGGGAAGAGGGAACCCCCAGTGGGAAACATGGAGAGGAGAGAGAACGTGTACTTCCGGCAGAGCAGGAAGAATTAAAACCAGAAAAGTGGCTTCCCACCAGTCTGCCCAGCATCCAACGTGCGTGCACTCAGCCTAGGGTGGCTGTCCTCGGTCCACACGCCACCACCTCAGGTCACCACCTCAGGTCACCGTGTGACCCGATGCTACGTGCTGTTAGGCAACGAGACTGGGCCACAAAGGGTCTGTGCCCCCAAATCTTGCATTTTGCACAAAGAATGCCAGTCAGTTCTGCCACGGGCTGTCTCTTCCGGCACTGCGAGGAGGCGCAGATGTGATGGCGTGAGCCTTATAAGGGCCCTGCGTGGGGGCGGCCAACGGAGGATGGTTCGTGAACTTGGAGGTTCCTCTTTCCTCCCCGGTCAGCGCTTAGCCTTAGGAAGGACGGCCACAACCCATCCATCGTCCCCCAGCCTCTTCATTAATAACACGGCGTGGCATTCGTGACACAAGACACTGAACCCATGTCAGTATTTCCAGGGTTTGGGAATCCTCGGAGAGGAGGCCCTGAGCACAGTGCATCATTTTCTTTCCTCAGAAAATAAACGTCTCAGGAGGGGGCTACCCGGCGGGGCTGACCCTTGGCCACGCGGAGCAGACAGTGCCCGCGAGGGGCTCCTGGCGTGACCCATGAGGAAGAGGTAGCATTCAAGCCTCCGGCAGGCCAGGGAGCAGCTTCCTATCAGGCACATGTTCACAGGTGTGTGTGCTGCGTGCGTATGTGCACACGTGTGTGCTCAGATGCTGGTGGTGCACATGCAGGTGTGCGCAAAGCTGTGTGAAAGGTGCGCATGCGCGTGTGCATGTGTGCTGTGTGCATGTGTTCGTGGGTGTGAAGTGTTTGCATGGTGCACACGTGGTACGCGTGTATGTGCGCGGCGCGTGCATGCATGAGTGGATCCCGGGCTCCTGGACGGAACCAGGGATATGGATGGATTGTCCCCGAGGAGCGGGATCACTGCCGGCAGGCGTGGCCGGCACGTGAGTGTGGCGCTCTGGGCTGGCAAGTCCTCCTGCTGTTGCCCTGGATCGGTTGGTGGGGCCCCTGTGTGGCTGGGGGGAGGGCCCCCCCCCAGAGCCCACACACACTAACGCTGCCAGTGCCCGCCACTTGGTTGTCGGTGTCCCCGTGCAGACAGGTCGCCACGCTTGATGGAAACACGTCTGGGCTGAGCTTTAGAGACTCTTCACAAGCAAACCTGTGTAGTCTGTTTGGGCTGCAAGAGTCACTCAAAGGAATAAAAAACTGCCTGATGCTGCAAAATGGCACATAAAATGACCTATTAAGTTATAACATTAAAAAGGACAATTTCCTGTCATTTTATGAAACCCCGGATCCCCGTTCTCAATGTCCTCCTCTTGGAAGTGGCAAGAAGGCGCCCTCCGTGCTGCACGCGGGAGGGCCTGTGGCCTCCAGCTCCCAGCTCGGGAAGGCTCCCCTCCCACCTGCCTTCTCTCCTCTGTGTTCACCCTCTATGGGACCCTATACACCAAGTCCGTCACCAGAGAAAAGACACGTGTTTGTTCTTAAGAATATGTCTAACAGGTGCCGCCGGTGGGCGTGAGCCTCTATGGACAGCCCTCCGACTTTTGAAAATCACGAGAAACCCACGCCCCCCCCCCGTGCTCTGCCCTGCACCGGCCCGAGGCAGGGTTCTCCCCGACTTGGGGTGTCCCTGTGACGAAAGCCATCGGCAAAGACCTAAGAGTGTATCTTTCCTTGATGGATGGTTTGGGTTTGTTACAGTGAAATATTGTGGAGTTTCCCCTAAGCTGAGAACCGCCGACTATCAGCCATCATATTAGGGCTCATAATTATCACCCGTAATTGGTGCAACAGCTAACAATTACCACTGCCAGCCACAGAGCCGGGGAAGGTGCCACTCATTAACCACACACCGCAGCGTTCTCATTTCACAAGGCTGTCCAAGCTCGAGCAGGGATGGAAAACAGAGAATACGAAAGATACATTCAAATGCAGACGAAATCCTGTGACAAAGTGGTTCTCTCCTGGCTGAAATCACAAATTTTAAACAGTTTACTTCCCTCTGTCTTCCCGAGAGTTTCACGTACCAAACTTTCAGTGTCATGACTAATAGCGGCTCTGGGCGAGGATCAGTCTCGCCGCACTCCTCTGCCGGTGATGTGCGGCGCTCCTTATTAGCGGGTACATTATGCAGAAGCGCCGTGCGGTGATGGGACACGGCAGCCCGCTGTGAGGATGCCTATCAGGGCTTCTTTTAAAGCCCTTTCTCAATTGTCAGCAAAGTATTTTTTAAGGTTAAAAGGTGTAAAATTATTCTGAAATGCTTTTCTGACCTGTCGCCTATCACTGCAAAGAGCTACGGTTCATTTTTTTTTCTAAAATTGTATTTTTTTTTGAAATGCAGTAATATTATAAGAATAAGCTTTATAAGGGGAAAATAGTCCCCTGAAATGTTCATGATCTTTTTGTATACCTCCTTCCCCAACGAATGCAGTCCTAACCATTGTTTCATGCCCAGAAATATAATTTCCGATGCAATTTTTCTTACCCCAAGCCCTCCTTTTCTGCAGAGAAATTAATGTAAATGGCCGTTACTTTCACATCTCCCCCTTTTCTCTTTCCCTTCCTTTTCTCCCCCGCTCCCGTTGCGGTGGCTGCTCCGCTCCCAGCACCATCGGGTCGGCCCGCCGGGCTCTGCAAGGCTCCTGCACCTGCCCGCTGATGGCGGCCACGCTGGAGGCCGGGGTGGGGGGAAACGGCCGACGCGAGGGCTCTCCCGCCTCCGCGCTGCAACCAGCCTGGCTGCTGGCGAAGGCCTGGGCCTGCCAAATCGCCGCAGGCCAGCGACTCTGTCGTTTTCCGTCCTTGTCTGTGAGGCCCCTGTTTATGCGCCACTGAGACAACTGTGAATTTTGAAATCCAGTTTCTGCCAAACCCTGGGGACAGCTTGCAGCACCGTCATGTCCCAGGTGTGGGGAAAATCATCAGAGAAACTCCCTCGGGTGCAGACATCGGGCCCACCTCGGACCTCTCGGAACAGGCGGAGCCCGCGTGGAACAGAACTTAGCAGAGCTGGTGCGCGTGGCGGCGACACAGCGAGAGGTGTGGGCTGCGAGTGCGCCTCTGGGCATTGGTCTCGACTGCCCGGCACCTGCCGGCCTTGGCTCCTGGCTTGATCTGCAGGGAGCCAGAGGGTAAACTGTGGGTGTGTCCCTAAGTTACGGGTGTGACAAACTCCACTGAAGTGAACCTTGCTTTCCGGTGCTGATGAGACAGTCGTTTCTGGACCGATTTCCATCTGCGAGGTGTTAGGAGTTCACGCCATTTGGTTGTTAATGACGTAGAAACTGCTTTGTCCTCTCCAGAAGAGCAGCAGGTAAGCTCTGCCTTCAGAGTCAGTGTGCACCCGACTTAAGGCATTTTCCGTGCCCTCCGTAGATGGATGGGTGGACGGCGGGAGTCTGGTGGGGCTCCCAGACAAGAGACAGGGCAGCACACATACGTTTTACCTCAAAACATGCTTCCAGTTCTGCACGGCACCGCAGGCCACGTGGGGAGCAGGCACGGACAGTGCTATGAGCTGTACAGGTCGTGGGGACCCGCACGGGTGTGCGGCTGGGACCAGGCGAGGCACCTGCCGTTCAGTCGAACCCCCATCTCTGCACGGAAGCTCGGGGCCACTTGCCGGGAAGCCAGTGAAGCCTGAGCGGCCGCGTTCATCCCCAACCAAGGCTGGGGAGGGTCCCGAGCCTGTGTTCGCATGGTCACGTGGCCTCAGACAGTCTACAAAGGAAGGCATTAACCCGTCAGATTCTGCCTGTCCTCACCTGGCCCCCACGTCACCACCAGCATGCCAGGTGCTGGGACGCAGTGACTGCACTGAGGACCCACATCACTCCGATTAGTAGACATTCAGTGAGTTCATAATTCATTCCTTAATGCCAGGACAGCCCGGACAGCCTGGTGGGGACAACCATCAACTCAGGAAATGATTAGGATTCTTCACAGGACAAGAAACTTAAAATTACCCAAACCTTAAGGCTTCTGGAAAGAAACTGGATAGAGGGTTTCCCAAATATGCTAGCAAACTCCAGAGGGTTTAGATGGTATATCAAACATCAGCTGTAAACTGAACATTTTCTAAATGACCAATAATTAAAAACAAAATTGGGTTTGACTTGAAAGAGTAAAGACTGAGTTACGGTTCTCTTCTCTCTGTGGAAGATGCCACAGTGTGCCGCCCCACGCTGGGGGATGGGCATTACAGAGGAGTATCTACGGTCTCCTTTGCCTGGATTTTATGACATCTGAGGTATTTGTCAGCATATTAAAACCTGCCATGGTTTCCTTCGCCATTCTAAATAAACGTTCGTGTTCATGCTTGATTTTGTATTTCTGACCTTGCATTCTTTTTTGAGGACCCTCTAGCCGTAGAGTCTTCAGTGCTCAAATCTGGATCTGCTCCCACTAACACTGCCCAGTTTCATGCCCAAAGACAATACTTAAAATGTGACGCTAACCCAGCCCCCGCCCCCCCGTTGGTGAAAATAGAGACCATGTTTCTCTTCCCTGTACTGACTTGGAATCACTCCCTCTCATGAGCGGTCAACACCAGAAGACGCTTTGGCCACCGAAGGGAAATAAATACAAACTCTGTGTGTCTCGTTGAAAACAATGACCGAATCTTGCCCGTGTAAAGCATTTTTCTGAAACTAAGCGCATTATATAATTCTGCTTTTTTCTCATACAAATCATTTTCACCACATAATTCAGAGACTTCACTCCAGTGCTGGCAGCTCACGTTCATCGGCACGCACACTGCCGCTTTCACAGAACCCTGCTGGGTGTGCTCGCCTTGTGCCCACCGCGTGCACGCGTGTCCCAGGGCCGGCCCTACTGCGGCCTCAGCACCTGCAATGTGGGTTCCAATCCCGACACGCAACATGGAGTCTCCATGAGACACGGGAGTTGAGACACAGGACTAGATCCCAGTCACCTCCCAATGCAGCCCCGAGTGACCCCCGCACGTCCCGTCAGGTAGTGGCCATGCCACGATTTCCGGTCGTCCGTGAACGAGAGAACAGGCATCAGAACCTCATAGAACACCGTGCTCACAGCCATGATCGTGTCACTGTAACTGAGTTTGAGATCCTGAATGTTTGTGCATTCCATGTTTGGATAAATGTGGCAGAGGAATGACCACACTCTTTGAAACTAGACCCTGATGTGCATGCATGCGACACAGGCGTGCGACTCGAGTTCCTGACTCCTCCTTTGTAAAGCAAGGCTAATAATAGCGTCAACCCTGCCAGTTGTTGTTTGAGGACCCAATAGATATTATGTACAAGGTGCTTCGCACGTGCCTGATATGTGGCAATCACTCAAAAGTACTAGCTAACGTCCCTCTCTTTACAGACCACCTGAGCATCTGAAAAAGTACTCCACCAACTGATCTCTCACGTTGGAAAACATTTTCAACATTAAAAAGTCAATCAAGGGGCACCTGGGTGGCTCAGTCAGTTGGGTGTCCAACTTAGGCTCAGGTTGTGGTCTCACCGTCCGTGAGTTCAAGCCCCCCATCAGGCTCTGTGCTGACAGCTCGGAGCCTGGAACCTCCTTCGGATTCTGTGTCTCCCTCTCTCTCTGCCCTTCCCCCACTTGCACTCTATCTCTCTCTCTCTCAAAAATACAAAAAAAAAACATTAAAAAAAAAGTCAACGCATGTCTGAGGAGAAGAAGCAGCCCCGGGAAACAGCTCCCCCTATGCAGCACCCAGGTGCTAATGAGATCAGACCCCAAGTGGGAGGTCCCATTTTTGGAGGGCCTTTACACCCCTGAGATAATTCCCTGAAATAGAGCTCTGTCAGCAGCTTTGGCGGATTCACCCTTGTAGCCCGGCCCTGCTCCTCGTCGGCTCAGTGTGCAAGACCTTCCTTGGCCTCGTCTCCTTCTGTCCTTGTTGGATGCGCAGGAAGCCCCTACAAGCACCATTTTGCAGCCAAGCCCACGGAGGCATTCCTAGACTCTGTGTCATGACAGCACATCAAGAGAGCTTGTGGGGGGGGGGGGTCCCCGTGAAGCAAAGTCATTTTGTGCTACCATAGGGAGGAGGTGTCCCTGTCAGCATGGGCATGCGACACCAGGAACGGTCAAGATGACGTGTTTCTGCTGATTATGCAAACACTTCCCCCCCCACGGACTCGGGGCCTGAACACACCCCTCCCCCAATATCAGCCAAATCCTCTCTGCCAGTCTGGCACTTGGACCACTTGGACCACTTCAACAGTTTTCTAGATGTGTTCCCCTCAAATAGCTGTTGTGGCCACAGGGAACAATCAGGATGGGCTCCAGATCAGTGGGAGAGTGTAGGCTGTCTTAGCAAAACCCGCCTCAATGGGGCCTGTCGCCTACACCCATAGGTCATATGTCAGCACTGTGTCAGCTGGACACAGCCCGGGCACGGTCCTCACCGGGACACTCTTACACGCGTGGGGTTGCACACCCTTTCCGCACCAGAATCTGAGTCCTCTGTTGAAGCCAAAAACGTATGAAACAGGAAGCAAGACAAATAGGAAGTAGGATTTGGAAGGCGCCCAGCTTGGGCCTTACTGGGCAGGAAGACACTAAGTCAGAAGCTTTGCACTTTGTTAGAGGGATGGCAGGGAATAGCACTGTTCAGTGCAGGAGATGCTTGTGTGGACACAACTGTCATGTGCGCTCAGGCCATTAGTAATTATTGGTGGGTGTGACGACGTTTACTTCCCCACACGGCCTGTTCATCAGGACGATGATAATTGGCTCCCATACAATGAGGGAACATTATAGCCTGGATGGGGAGGACATACGCATTCAGAATCTGGACTTGGTTGTCTAAGAGAGGGAAAAGCCAGGAGGGGACACTCCTCGTAGAATTACAGGGCATGAGAGACAGGCATGTCTGCGGAAAGACACGTCCCAGAGGAGGGAGAATCCTCCTGTGTCTGCAGGGAATCAGCTAAGATGGGGCGAATGGGGCAGATGGGAGGGGCTCACCTTCCTTGTCTATGTGAAGCTTCTCAGAGGCCTCGCACGTGTTAACACACAGCGTGTTCACGAAAAGAAAATAGAAATAGAATGAGTGCTCCCCAATAATTTGACCTCACAACCTTGCATTGATGAGGATGTCCTGGTGCTCGCGTGTTCAGAAACGCAGACGCAGCGCAAACCGCATCACACACAGGTCGGCGTTGAGGGGAGTGGATGAGGCTGAGAGATGGTGTCTTCATCTTAATTTTAGAGGGACAGAGAGTGGACTAAAGAGCCAACAGTACAAAGTGCAATGTGGTTGTACCGATTCACACCTGGTCACGGTGTGTAAGGAACCACATGGCACCCCCATCCTCACCGACACCGGGCTTCCTCAGATGCCCTGAGCTTCGAGGAAATGGTGACACTCACTGATGCCTTAACTCACTTCTCATGGATCTCAGCAAAGCGTTGCTGGATATCCTCACGCCATTCACATTTGCTTATGAAATGACCGTCTCTATTTTTGCTCATTTTATTGCCTTTTGAAATCTTTCGTACTGATTTGTGAGGCTTCTTTGTAACGAATCTGTTGTTGTTTGTGTTGTGAAGAATTCTCCCAACTTCTAGCTTGTCCTTTGGTCCTCCTTCGGTAACTTTTGGCCAAAAAGAACTTCCTAGATTAAATGGAGTTGACTTTATTAACCTGTTCTTTTACAGCTGGTACTTCCTGTGTTTGGCTTAAGAAATGTTTTCTACCCCAAAGACATAAAAACTTACAACATAACAAACATGCCCAAGATCTCAGTGACTTGAAGCGATAAAGCTTATTTCTTACTTTTGCTACATGCCCACTATGTAGAACTTCGGGTTCTGTTCCCCAGTCTGCGACCCAGAATGGAAGAAAAGACCCACTTTGTGTGGTGACTCTCTCGCTGGCTCTTGCCCCCTCCCTCTGGAGAAGAGAGATGTCATTTCCATTCGTACCTCCCGTCCAGTCGTACGGCTGAGCCTACTTCTGTTGACTTGGGCAGAGATGGCAAATACTTGGTGGACAGCACTAATTACTCTCGAGAGTCACATTTATGGCCACCAAATAGTTCTCTCCACATGCAGAACACAGCCTCCTCCGGCGTGGCTTTCTGCCTCTGTATCAAGCTCAAATATGGATCATCGAGTGAGGCCCTGGTTCTTCATCTGACCCATGTCGGCTCCTCTTGGACCAGAGACCTGTGATCTGAAAAAAATGGTTATCTGCTTCTCACACACCCAGTCCACACTGGAAGAGCAGGGATGAGGTAAACACAGTCTGCCGTCCCCTTCAGAACAAGCAAGCCACGGGTCTGTAACGTGGCCA
Organism: Panthera pardus; assembly: GCF_024362965.1. Classification (NCBI taxonomy): domain Eukaryota; kingdom Metazoa; phylum Chordata; class Mammalia; order Carnivora; family Felidae; genus Panthera; species Panthera pardus. The sequence goes on along the minus strand of NW_026526654.1, from coordinate 10,133,795 downwards.
TAATTCTCTGCTCTGAGTGGAGGATAATGTCTCTTGGTTAGGTCATGATTCTGCTCCTGGGTGTGGCTTCTGGTTCACTGATTTCTGTGACACTTGACCTTTCCTTCTAGAAGGTTCTTCCTTTTCTGTCATCCTCCTTGGCCATATTTGATACGGACATCAGAGGTATATACTCCAAATGTCCTTATTTGTAGATGATGGGACGTGAAGGTGATCTTAAGTCCCTAAAATCACATCCTCTTTTAACCTAGGCTGGTAGCTCTTTGGCACTAAGATGTCCAGAAGCTCAGTTAGCTTTGTATCTACTTGATTTCGCCAGGCTGCATGTGCCAAGAGCTGCACCTCAGTTCTTACTGAGACCTACCTTTCAGAGTTGCTCTACCTGTCTGTTTTCTTGCCCCCACATCTTCTCTATCAACCTACCTGTTGGTGTGTCGGGCTCTGCTGGTCTTACCCATGAGCCATTTCGTCTAGAGATGGTACTGACCAAGGTACCCCTGTCACTCCCTTACAGCTTAATCTATTAAGAAGCTTTAACAATGGGTACGATGGCCATACTTTTGGTGTGATCTTGGCTGAAGGACTGAAATCCAAACAATATGAGTGGTTCAAAACTTCCCAAGTTAATTTTTTACTGTGTGGGATGAGACGCTATTGTCTTCTCTCAGCCTACAAGTTAATGAATTTGTTGATTTTCCATCCCCTCCTTGATTCCTGCTCACAGAGGAATCTCCAAGCTCATCTGTCTTGTAATACGTTGCCAAATGCAGACAATACCACTGTCGTGGGGTGAATGGTATCCCTAAAAATGATATGTTGAAGTTCTTATCCTCAGAACTTGTGGATGTGACCTTATTTGGAAACAAGGTCTTTGCAAATGCGATCAGGTAAGCTATTTCTCATTCTTGTTACTTGGCTACAGAGGCTAGCTGGTGACTCTGCTCCTGCTGGACCCAGGCGGACGGGGCAACAGCCATACCGACCATTGGCAACACCGTAGCAGATGGTTGAGAATTGTACCCTGGGTCCTAAGACATGTCCCTTCTGCTCGTGTGACCACACCTAAATTCAGTGGGAACTTAGGGACAACCTTATATACCTGGGAAAAGAATTAGAAATATATGGTGAATATTACCAATGGCTACGACAAGTGCATTATTTTATTGCTATCGTTGCTATTTAATCAGTCTCTTTTTGAAAACTATATTTTCTACCTAGAGTTTGCTGGTGAATAAAAATGCCATTGTCTTGTATTGTGATCTTGATTTTGATTATTCAAACTTGCTTTAGCTCTCTTGTGAAATATAAATATTTCTGCATTCTGTTAGACTTTTTTTTTTTATGTGGATAATCATATTGTCTGCAAATTCTGACAGTGGTCTTGTAATATAATTTTCTTTATCAATCCCTAAATCTTTTATTTCTTTTCTTGACCTACTGTAGTGGGTAGGACTTTAGGTACAGCACTGCATAAAATTGTTGATAGCTGGCATCCTCATTTATAAATGATTTTAAAGATAACGCTTTCACATTTTTTACTGTTAAGAATGATAGTTACTGGAGGCTTTTGGTACAGACCCTGAGTTGGGGTGAGGAAGATACTTTCTCTTCCTGGTTTTGTGAAAGGTTTAGTGTTACTGAGATGATGGTTATCATATACGTTTCCTGCTCTATTGTGATAATTGTGTGCTCATTCTCTTTTAGTCTGTAAATAGGATGAATTATATCCGTATCTTTTCCTAGGGTGATAGAACACTGGGATTCCTGAGTTAACCCCAACTTGGCCAAGCCGGTTATCATTTTAACACGTGCAGCTGGATTAGACTTGCGAATATTCTGTACCCAATGTTTGTATGCTTTTTCATGAGTTGATTGGCTAGAGACTGGAAACACTTTGGTGAATAAAACAGAAGGGCACCTCATACTTGCGGTCATAGTATCTAAGACATCATTAATTACAAGAGTCCGCACCAATTTAGTGACAGATTTTCTGTGGGAAACCCTGTGACATCACATAATCATGACGATCAGTAAGATATACTCTATGTATAACTGTTCTAACCACTGAGCCAGAACACACACCATATTGCACGGTGCAGTGTGGCTTGGAGGCGGGGGTCACCTCTTGGTCTACTGAGTCCCAGTTTCTTCCTTTGCAAAGTGAGGGGTAGAGAATCTCCGAGGTGCCCCTTGGACTAGAAGTCCTCCGATTATACCCCCTCCACAAAGATCTTCCCACTCCTGGAAGAGCTACCCCACACCCTTCTTGGAGCCCAACCCTGAACGGTCCAACTTCATACAATAGCGGAATGAATCCCTTGGGCAAGAGAACTCACAAAAGTGAACAGATACACTGCTCAGGGACCCCCAGGACCGATTCCCAGGTCTGCATGCAAACAGCCCCCCACCGAGTGGCCTTTGGTGCCTCAACACTGCACCCGATGCACCATTAGGCGTTGGAGACTGCCAAGAGTTGGCACGTGATGGGTGCGTCCGAAGAGTTCTCTGCACAAAGTGCCCACCCAGACCTCCTGCCGTGAGAAAGCCAGAGGCCCTGGAACCCCCTACGTTCTGATTACAAGATACCTTCCTGTTTTAAATGTTCAAGCTCTTTCTGGGTGTGTAAATAAGTGATAACTTACTGGACTTCACTGATAATAATTCCATTTCGGACTAGAGAACGAATGTTCTCCTGCTACTTAACATATGAAACATTATATATGACGGCCTTTTTAATCACCTCTGACTTAAAAAATATATTCACTTTAGGTCTGAAATGTGGATGCTGTGACACTGAATCCTCTCTGTAAATAATTCTAAAAATGAACAGTTCTAGTGAAAACCTTTTATTTTCATTTTATTTATTTTTTTTTTTAATTTTTTTTTCAACTTTTTTTAAAATTTATTTTTGGGACAGAGAGAGAGACAGAGCATGAACGGGGGAGGGGCAGAGAGAGAGGGAGACACAGAATCGGAAACAGGCTCCAGGCTCCGAGCCATCCGCCCAGAGCCTGACGCGGGGCTCGAACTCACGGACCGCGAGATCGTGACCTGGCTGAAGTCGGACACTTAACCGACTGCGCCACCCAGGCGCCCCTTATTTTCATTTTAGACACACTTGAACAGGATCTCAAATCTAAAAAAAAGAAAAAGAAACAGTTCACTTTCTCTAGCGTGCAACAAATTCATTGCGCCAACTTCAGAATCTGTTTCAATCTGTTCTGAAATGAACTTGATCTTCCACACTTAATTCCTCCTACCGACAACAAGATTCAGTGCCCTGATCTTCAGACGTTTATAAAACAGGGATGAAAAGCTTTCTAAATCTCAAACAGCATACAAAATCAGAATTTAAATGAAGTCAGTGTACTGTAGCACTGGATTTAATTTTATTTGACATATACTTGGAATCTGTTTTTTAATGGAACAGCTATCTGGGACGTGGCTGGAACCAGAAGGTTCAGAAGCAGCCAGACTGCATCGAGTCCTACAAGCTGCATGGACACCCGGCTCGGGTGGCAGGTCTGTTCGCTCTCCCACGTCTCGGAAAGCTTTTCCGAACCAAAGGACTTAAAATTCAAAAGTAGAAACTCTGTAGAGAGAAGACGGGGCTGCTCTTAGGCATTACAAATATTATCCATCTATTTTTAACATCAAAAGCACAAACCAACAAAAAGACAGAATAGTCAAGGGAGAAAAGAGCACGCAGGAGAATACACTTTTTCCCCTTAAAATGTCGGCTTCTCTACAGACCCGCCAGCAGGAGCCGTGGGGTAATAGCACCCCCTTCTGAGAGTGAGACACCCCCCCTGCCACCCCCCCACCCCCAGCCTCCAGCTCCCACTCTCCTGGTTGCCCTCCCCCCACCCCCTGCTCAGAACACACTTAACTTCCAGAAAACAGTTCTGGGAACAATCCTGGCACATTCACCTTGGAAGAACCGCTCCACAGCCCAACGCTGCCTTGCCACACACTGCCGATCAACGCGGGACAAGATTCACAGTGAGGCCCAGGAACCCGGGAGAGAAATTAACTGCACTTCTGTGTAATTCCTTTTGGCTGTAAATTCTGTAAATGTTTCTCGCTTATAACAGTTTCTACAGTTATAATGTTCCAATTAGCAAATGTAGGAAGAAATAATTGTACTACCACACCTTGGATGGTGTTGTTTTCCTTTTTTCTTTTTTTCTGAAATATTTTCTGATGTTTATTTATTTTTGAGAGAGAGACAGAGCCTGAGTGGAGGAGGGGCAGAGAGAGAGGGAGACAGAATCCGATGCAGGATCCAGGCTCCGAGCTGTCAGCACAGAACCCGATGCGGGGGCTCAAACTCACAGACCGCGAGATCATGACCTGAGCCAAAGTCTGACGCTTTAACCAAATGAGCCACCCAGGTACCCCTTCCTTTTTCTTTTCTTTTCTTTTTTGTAATGCTCTTTGAAGTTCATTCCCGTGTTCCAAACAAAAAAGGTTTATTACATAATTAGCATAGTGATGTTAAGGACAGAGTGACCAAGAGGCAAACCTTTAGCACTAAGACGTGGTCACAGGGTCCCAGTACGCAAGGACAAGAGAGCACTTCGGCCGGATGCGTTGATGAGGAAGGGAGAAGGTGCAGAAAACTCCAGATCAGACACCGGACATCACGCCAGCACCACCTGAAAGTGTTTTGTGCAGTAAAACGGAAGCTTCATCTTTTGGCACAAAATCTATGAACATACTCGCAAAGGTATATTGTGGTTCAATAAATATCCCAGGACCCTGGAAAAACCAGCTAGCAGTTTCTCATTCACAGAACTCTCAAGGATCTACCATCACCTCATCTAGCTGTGATTTAACAGCCGTGCGATGTAGTCTTTCATTTCAAATTCCGGAAAGCATCTGTTTTTGTGCACGACTTTGCCGTTAGCCTGATGCCCCAGGACGGCGCCTCTCACGCTGTCTGTGGGAAAGTCCCAGTTTTCTCTTTAGCTGTAACCCATTGAAGACCTTACTTTATAAAATTAAATAAAAATAAATTGCTAGAAAATAAAAAGCAAACAAACACAAAACGTGAGCCCTAAACAGGAGCCGTCATGTTCTAAGCCTTCCCTCAATTTCTGCACTTACAATGGATTCACAAACAATCTGGGAAATCAGACCATCCGAAAACCACACGGCGTGCATAGCTTTGCCTAGGGTGGTGGTTCCCAAAGTGCATGCCAGGGCACCCAGGGCACCACAGTGACCCCACAGGACACTATGGGACAGTTCACATTTTCAACAAGAACACAGCAACGTGTCCTAAACACAGGATGTACACTGTGTGCGTTTCTAAGTGGAGAATTAAAACAGAAATATTTAAATCTCTTTGGATTTCTTCCCATTCTAAATCGTTCATTACTCCTGGACGTTTTAACTAATATTTTCCCCCTTTTGACATTTGGACCCACTCGACTTTTAAAAAGTCACAAATTGTCCCTAATAAGCGCGCAAATTATGTAGGCTGTTGACTATAACAGCCTTTGGGGCACCTCACTTCTCCACCTCCATCAAGTCCCGCATCCAAACAACGTGCCAGTTTAGCATAATAATGAGGCAATTTCCTGCCTGTGATGATGTTGACAGGGAAGCCCAAGGAAGTGACACTTCGTGGCTAAAGTCACAGAGCACAGAAGTGCCAAGGTCAGGTGAACAGCCAACCCCGGGACCACACCCTGCCGCGTGCTCTTCGGCCACCAGGACGCACACCCCCCTTCTCTGCTCAGGAAACACACCCAGAGGGGGCCAAACGCTAATTTGTCTCCTGGCTCCCAAAGGCATCCCTGCCCGCCTCCTCCTTAAAGACTGTTATTAACTGCTTCCCTGGAAATTGGCCTGAGACCACTCCAGAGCAAAATTAAGACAAGTTTGTTTCTCATTTAAAACAACAAAAAAAGAACCAGTGGAACATGGTGGTGATTCGAGGGAGGAAGGAACCTGTTCAGAACTTGTCATTACAGCAGTGTCCGCTGCCCGCTTCCCTCCAGTCAGTGCACAGTGCCTGGCCCGGCCCTCCCTCCGGCCCAGGACAGCACCCCTGCCCGGCCCTCCCTCCAGCCCAGGACAGCACCCCTGCCATGACCAGCCTTCCAGCACAGCCACCTCTTTGGGCAGGCTGCTGGCCGCGGCAGACATCCCTCACCTCCAATGCACCCGCCACCTGACTGCCTCCCACCTGATGGGCCAGCTCGGTCAGGGTGACCCCCAGCTCCAGAAATCATCACTGGCCTGCTGCAGCTGGTCCTGCTCCCACAGGGACAACACACTTGTGGGGCAGAGACAAACACGGCCAGTGCTGAGCAAGCACTGGGACCCGAAGCTGGCAGGGCTGGAAACCGGTGATACTCCACCCAAATCCCATGACCCTGCTCACTCTCCACGCCGCCACCATGAGACTTTCCACTGAATTCCTTCCCAGAACATCGGGGTGGATTCCGTCTCCTGCCGGAGCCCTGGCTGGTCCGGTGGAGGCATCACCTACCAGCAGCCACCATAGCCAGGGGTGGAGAACCTTGGTCTTGGGCCTTGTGGAGGCATGGAGTGCAGGGCACCCTCAGGATCAGGGCACAGCCACCAAGCGGTCCACCCGCCCAGCGGGGACCCCACGCTGGCTCCCCCAGAAGTGGGTCCCAGTGTCTTCACACGCTGGGGACCAGACAGGGCTGCTGGGACCTCTAGCTGGCATCCACACGTGGGGCACGGTGTCATGCAGGCTTGTGCTTCCTGCTCTCTGAGGACCACGGCGCCTGCAAGCCTCTCACAGACCCTGGGAGAGGGACACGAAGGCTAGTGCTCGTGCTGTGGGAAAGAGGGAGCGGCCCATCTTTACTTGTCCTCCTGTCTCTTTAATTCCATGGAACGAGAAAATAGAAGAGGAAAGGCAGTGAGCGAAGCTCTCCAACCAAATTTGCACCCTATTTGTACTAGATCCGCTAGAGAACCAGATGTGAGTAGCGCGTGCTGGTTCCACCTACACTCGTATTTTCTTTGTTTCCAATAACCAAGGTTATCAGTTAGCACTCGGGCTGTACTAGGCAGAGAAGAGTGGCCTGGGCAGGGGTGCGGAGGTGCGATAATCCGGTAATCCAGGCCGGCCCCGGGCAGGCCCCTGCTCTCCCGGGGCAAGCTGTTCGTTCCTGCTCCCCCCAGGTTCTGTTCTCCCGGCCGCCACACCTCCTCCGTGTATCGCACCAGCCACACGCTCACCTCTGCTCAGGCTTTGCCCACCTGCAGCGCCCAGCATCCCCATTAACCACGGCAACCCCATCCGCCAACGTGCAGCCCAGGGCCCATTGCCACCTGACAACCTCTTCCGACCCAACGGGCACCAGATGTGCTCAGACCTGAGCTTTGTGCTCCTTGGTGCGAAAAGTTACTCCCCGTTTGGACTTACATTCACGTAGAATGAGGGTCATTACTCATATGTCTCCTGTATCGCCGTGGGGCCATCAGGGCTGGTCTGTGGTTGGTCAAACTGAAAGCCAGTGTCCAGAACGCTTCTGACATTCAGCCACGAAACTGGGATTTTCCAAGTCTGTGGAGATTCCCCACGGGGTGGGCCCGGGGGCAGAGGGAGCCGGCAGGACTCGGGGTCCTCTGCACATTTTAAACACCCCAGAACCACCTCTGCAGGTGTTAGTGGACTTTCTTTTGCACTTCCTTTCCCTCCATATTGAGGAAATGAGGTCTTGACACCAGCCAAGCTCCGAGGCACCCAAGCCGGGGTTGGGGGCACAGGTGACCGTGGGGCTGGGTCCCATCAGTGAAGATGACAGGACAGCCACGGAGAGGAAGACGGTTTGGGCCTCCAGGGACAGCAGGCCACCTGCCGTCTCTGACTTGAGAGACGCGCGCTCAGATGCCAGCTGGGGAGCCTGGGGTCTCCAGTGACCCAGGGTATGTACCCCGTGTCTCTCTTTCTCCGTTTTGTTCCCTGGCAAATCTTCCCAGGGGCACAGGCTTGCGCTCTGGCTGCTTAGAACCACCAGGAAGAGCCAGGCCCCCAGGCGCTGCACAGGCCTCAGGTTCAGGCCTCGGGGGGCCCCTTGGGTCACATGACAGAAGCCGGGCCAGTCAGAGTGGCCCAGAGGACGAAGGTCCATGGCCATGTGCCTGTCCTACCTGTAGATGAGTCTGTCTCTTGAGAACTTCAACAACAGGGTGAAGGGAGGTGGCCCAAAGGACAGTCGGGACGGGAGCCTGGATGCCTGCAGACCAGGCCAGCTTGTCGCCCACCAGTGGGCAGGTCAGCCGCACAGGGGCCCCTGGAGGAACCTGTGCTGGGTGAGCAGGAGTTTTCTCTCCCCTCCTCCCTGGCAGATTGGATGCTCCAGGTTCTTTAATTGCTTGGCTACAAAGCTGCCCTCCAGAGAGAAAGGCCAGGATGGGCACCCGGGCTTGGCTGCAGCCGCAAACTGACTTCTCAGAAGCCCTTTTGAGTGCGATGGAAAGAAAAAGCCAGGAGCCAGCGGGCCCTCCCAGCCAGGTGAGCAATGGTCTGCAGGAGGGCTGTCTGTGCTCCACCCCATCCCCCGCACCGTGCAGAATGTTCCGGCGTGCCTCTGTCAGGGTTCTGTCTCCCTACCACGCTGAGGTTGCCAATCTGCTGGAGGAGGAGGAGCAGGAGACTGGTTTTCTTTTCTTTCTTCCTGTTCTTTTTTTTTTTTTTTTTTTTTTTTTAGAAATGGAATTTTAAAACAGCCAGCAGCTAAGGCAAACTCCCAGGATAACAGTCTTAACAATTTACATAATGCAAGGTTGGAGAGGACGTGAGGCGGTCCTTTTAAATTGTGTGACACAGTTTAAAATAGGGAACCTTGGCTGGCATTAAACCACAGTCCTCTGAAACACAATTATAAAGCATTTAGGATGGCTCGGCCAATCCCATCCCTTGATTGGCTGCCCGTCCCTCACCCTGTAATCTTTCCTCCAGCCCGCGCACGGCGGCTGGCAGGGGCAGCCGGGGTATGTTTTAAGAAAGACTACTTTTTGCTGCTTTGGTCCTTGCCCCCAGAATCTCAGTCCTCGGAAACGAGGCCCTTTGTCCCTGCCCGAGGATGCTGATTACGTTGGCTGCTGGCTAAGAGGGGTGTCGGCGGGACCAGCAGCCTCTACGCCAGCCCCACACTGCGGCCTACCAGACCCGTGACAGTCAGGGGACATCTCTGCGAGCCTCTGCGCATCACCACACCTTTGCCCTGTTGGCTTCTTTATCTGTAAAATGGGGCCACTGCCGGTGCATGGGACGTGACAAACGGGGTTAGGGAACAATTAGCTACACGTGCAAACGTGTGAGCGATGAGGACATCAGCAGAACGGCCCTTGACCCCTCCCACCCACCGGCACCCACTTGGTGCCAGCTCTGGGTCAATGCCGGCTGCTGGGTCTGTGCTTGGTGACTCGGGGACTCAGTGCCACGTGTGGGAGATGCACACGTGCCCCGTACACGTGTAAGGTGTGACGTCTGCAGCCTCGAGGCTTGTAGCCAAAGGGCCTGTGCCCTGTGCTCAGGAGACCCTCGGAAACCTGAGCAATGCCACACAGGAGGCTGAGGGCGGGGCCCACAGGGATGCTGCGGCAGGAGCCCGGGAGTGGGCACGGAGCACAGCGCGCGATGCCCCTCCCCAGGTCACCGCGAGGGCAGAGACCAGGTCCCCGAGCCCCTGAGGACGAGAGATGGGACACCACCAGCATCCCACCTGTGTGACCTGGGCACCTCCTCACCCGTCCGACAGCCTGCTTCCTCCCGCACGAGCCACCGCAGACTGCCTGGGGTGACAAGTGCACAGCACACGGGAAGGACTCCCGGCCCCTGTCACATGTCTGAGGAGACCGTGGCCGCTGGCACCGCAGCCCCCCGTGTCAGGCAGGCCTGCCTTCCTTGGGCCCCGTCCCCACACGCGAGGCACGGGCACTCAGGTGGACGCGCTCTGCCGTCTGCTCCGGACGCTCTGCTGGGAAGGACGGTGCCGCTCGGGCTCTGGCGCAAACGGGACCTGCCTCAGCGGCAGAGTGGCTCAGGGGCCGAGGGGTCGAGGGGGTGGTGAGGGTCAGCCAGCAGCCCGACCAGGTCCAGCTGACCCGCCTGAGCAGCACCAGGGAGACACGGGCCCGCCAGACATGCTGTCAGGACGCAGCCCGCCCCCTTTTCCCACCTCCGCTCCTGGGCCTGTCCAGCCAGAGACCAAGGCAGCCCCTTGTGGGGCCAGACCCACAGGCGGAGGGCAGAGGGGAGGGGAGAGGGGTGCTGCACGGACACAGCTTGCCTTCATGTCATTCCCGGACACTCAGCCAGGGACTCTTAAATGATGTCCCTACAGTCACAGAATTGCCTAATGGCTTTGTGCACAAGCACCTGCACATACACACGTGCACAGCTATGCGAGCCACACACACAGACACACACACACGCTATGTGATTTACACACACGTGCACACCACATACATCCATGCACACAGACATGCACACACAGAGTACAGAAATGCACACATGTGTACATACATGAACCCACCGTAAGCACATACCTGTACACACACGTGCATAGACACAGCCCGAAGCTGACGGGACACAGGGCTTTCCCCAGCCTCGCGGAGACCCCGTGGCAGCCCCAGGGCAAGGGTGAGTTGTGGGGTCTCTCACCTGCTTCCACAGCCCAGCCACACCGCCTCCTGGCAGTCCCCCAGGAAGGCTCACCCAGGCTCCGGCCCCACTTCCCTCGTCTGTATGAGGGCAGGGGAGGTGCACAGGGCTCAGCCCAGAAAATGTCGGGGGCCGTGAGCCACAAATGGAGTCACTGTTATTATCATCCCTTCCCAACCTCACCTCACTGCCCCCCCCGCCCCCAAATGTCCCCACAGGCCCTGCCCAGCTGTCCCACCCACAATACTGCTGAGGGCCTGAGACCCCGGCCGGGCACTGCCCCCAGGGCCCCGCTGCAGACCTCGCACTTCAGCAACGGCGTGTGCATTTGACACACGCTCCAGCCGGCTGGGGAGATATTACATCTCCTTTCTGCGTGTTTGGTAACCTTGTATCAAGGCCAGGAAGAAATCATTTTCTTGAAAAGTTTATGAACGGAACTAGAGACAAATTGGTAACGTCGCATGTGTCTTTTCCAGGAGACATAAGGACACCGAAGCCCTTGAACCTTAGCGTGTCAAGGGCACCACACAGCCACGGTCGGTGAGGCTGCAGAATGGCTTTGAAGGCTCCATTACGTTCTCCAGTGTCTAGGATCTCTGCTTCGATTCCGAGCTCTGCGAGTGATAAAAGGTTTGTCCTCTGACAGCTTCACAACGTTAACACTAGCTGCACTTTGTGCCATAATGGGGACCATCTACTCGAAATCAAGAGCGTTTTTCCCTGTGCGTTGACATGTGGTTTCAGGCTCCAGGTTTCTGCATGCTAATGTCTAGACATTGCACAAACACAGTATAAACCCAAATTATATACCTCTGCACACAACATCCCAGCAAGCGCAATTTGTGTGATACCTAACAGGTACGGAGAAAATTTCCAGAAAAGGTGACATTCTTTGTTCCTGCTCCCAAGGAGCTGCTCTGATATCGGAAGAAGGAGGGAAACCTAATGTTGGGATCCGTAAGCCCCATAAAGCTGAGAGCACAGGCAATTTAGTGTCTCAACACGGGCGCATCTGTGGGCTGGGGTGGGAGTGCCACGTGGTCGGAACAGAAGTTCACCAGGCCGTGGGACGGAGTGCGTGTCTGCTTGCTCTGTGCAGGGGACTGGCCGGTTCTGAGAAGAGCCCGCACGTTGGACACCTTCCAGTGGATAAAGGGCTGGACCAGGTAGGGGGGAAGGAGCCCAGGGCCCCAGCCCTGACTTTGCTCCCCACTCCTGTGGAGCCCACACAAGCTGAGGGCTGGCCTGGACGCCGCTCCCAGGGACAGCCCCCGGAACATTGCTGTTCTGACTTTACCGGCAGCCCGAAATCAATTCGGTGGGCCGCAGGCAGAATTTTGGAAAAATTACACTTTGAAAATAATGACAAATGATGTTTAAATGCAATAAAATAGGCCAGAGACACCAACCTGGGTGTGGATCACGGGCAGGTACCGGTGTACAAGATGCTGGCTTGTGCCCTGGGTGTGCACACACGCTGAAAGGCCTTACGCGGGATGCTGGACGCCGGCTTCTGGAGAAGTTAAGGATTTCTTCACTGCTCCCTGCAAGCCAGACAAGGTGACCGGTGCACGTGCGGGGCTCCGACAAACCCACGGAGTGACCGCTGCCAGGCTGACGGCACAGCCTCAGGAACCCTGTCCGCTGCAGACGATTGTGGAGGGAACAGAGCTAACACTGGCCCGAGCCACCATTCCGACGTGGCCCCTCTGCCCAGCAAAGCATGGACCCTGGTCAGGACGCAGGCCCCAGCTTCTTCTTTTCCTGGCTCCAAGGATCATGAAGGACCCACATACGTTTCTCTACATTCATAGGTCAGCGTAGTGAGTGCTGCAGAAAGGCACGTCTGGGGATGGACCCGACACGGGCAATCTGATGAGGCTCCGTCACCCAACCCTGGAAAAGCTGCCCCCGGGCTGACCTCATGGCCCTACAAGTTTCAGATGTCTGAAGGTGCAGGCCAAAGTCCCAGGGCCTCTGGATTAGCAGGCTGGACCATCCCAAATGGCTATCCGGGGCACATACAGTTCTCACACCCACCTGTCCCTGCCCACCCACCGGGACAGTCCTACCTGCCTCTCGAAGCCCAAGAGGAAGGAAGGCCACCTGGAAAATTAGCTCTATTTTCTATGTTCTGGGCAGAGGAAACAAAAACTTTCCAAGCCAGGACTTCTGTGGCAAACTCTCTGGTTTTTGTGAATCTCCGAATCCCCTGGACCAGAGTGGGGTTCCAGCTCCCCCAGCCTGTGACCTTCTGCCCAACAACACATGAGGAAGCATGCACCTGTTTCAAGGTCCACACTTCGTCCTCGGCTGGCTCTTGGAACAGTCCAATGATGGCTCGTCTGCACAGCAGAGACGCTGTCTCTGAAGACATCACACAGGCCAGCACACCAGCACACACCTGTGACTGACGGAAAATCAGAAAGCGCTTGGCGATGCCCTTACTGGAGTCTTCTGAGACAGTACATGAGCCTCTGTGTTTTAGGACCTTCCTAGAGACGTGTTCAAACCTCCGTCCCAGAGACAGTGCCCTTTTCTTTCTCGTAAATGTGGGAAGATCCCTTGGCAGAATCCAAGGAACAAACACAATAATTTCCCTGATCCTCCCCTGATCTCCCAATTACATACGTTGTTTTATTTTGATGGGAAGTAATAAGATAGAGGGAGTTAGCTCACTTATTAAAGGTCTTAAATTGCTTTTGAAGTCTAGGATTTTCAAGAGGAAGATTTGGGGCTCTTTCAGGTGAGAGGTTCGGAAAATATGAAAGGAACATCTCCTTGTTTCTTTAGTTGAAAATTAAGTTTCTTTTCACCAACTTCAGAATCCCGGAATACCTCCAAGTAGAGTCACCTGAACTCCAAGAGCGGAGTGGCGAGGGAGAGTGGGAAACTGAAGGCAATTATGCATGTGTGCCAAGTTGGGTCCCTAGGGGCGCTGTTTGCTCTCAACGCCGTCCTGGGTCAGCTAGGCAGAAGGTACAGGCCCCGGGAGGGACCTGCGGGGGTTACCTGTACGTGGAAGTACATCTGTTTAACTTAAGCAGGGTTAAACACCTTCTCTCCCGAGAAGACATTCCCCCAAAGAGGCCAATCCAAGGGCACCTGGGTGGCTCAGTCGGTTGAGCCTCTGACTTCAGCTCAGGTCACGATTTCACAGTTCACGGGTTTGAGCCGGCGTTGGGCTCTGTGCTGACGGCTCGGAGCCTGCTTTGGATTCTGTGTCTCTCTCTCTGCCCCTCCCCCCACTCTGAAAAATAAATAAAACATTAGAAAATTTTTAACAATAATCAAGAGCTCAACATAAAATCTAGAGAAATGTGACACTGAGCAAAGAGTGTCACATGAGTCGAGTCTAACTATCAGTGACGAGGTCACAGAGCTCTCTGCAGGGGGCAAGCACATTCTGAGCATACCCAGGACATTTGCTCCGGGTTTGAACGGTGGGAGCTGGGGGCAAACCCCACCTCTGTTTTTCCATCTCGACCAGAAGTGGAATCCAACAACTTCTTATAAATTGAATTTTCTAAATGTCACTGGTAGACAGAATGCAATTTGGTTTTTAATATTGATATATATTACTAAATATTTACAGATGTCATGGATTCTAAAAAATGTTCTGAGTATTGGTGGGGGGGGTGATGTGTATCTAAAATGTCATCGAAATGACAGTTATGGTTTTCTTCTTTTTATTACTTATACCTTTTACATTTTTTTTACCCTGTATGCTGATTCACTGTTGACTAAAAATAATAATGGCCTGCATTCTAGACGTAGTCTTGATTCTACAAGAAAATTTTTTAATGTTTATTTATTTTTAAGAGAGAGAGAGAGATAGAGTGCAGGCGGGAGAGAGGCAGAGAGAGAGGGAGACACAGAATCCAAACAGGCTCCAGGCTCCGAGCTGTCAGCACAGAGCCCGATGCAGGGCTCGAACCCACAAACCCGGAGATCATGACCTGAGCCGAAGTCGGATGCTTGACCGGCTGAGCCACCCAGGTGCCCCTACAAGAAAAATGTTTTAATGTCTTACTATTGACAGTGAGATGTGCTAAAGCTTGGGATATTTTTTTTTTCTTTTTGTTATTGTTCTACTGAGATTTATCAACTTAAGGACACTTTCTTCCATTCCTATTTTAACACCATCTTCGGGAAGATACATATTGGGTCTTGTCAAAGGCTTCTCCGAGGGTTTTGAGAACACCGCACGTATGTTTTCTCCAAGGATGTCTCCTGTCAGCTGTGTTGGCTTTGCTCGCTCTGGTGTAGGACTGGGGTGCTGGTGCACCTGTGCAAGTTGGCTCTCACAGTCACAGGGGATTCTGGGTTTTCATAGGCACCGAAGTGTCTGCCGACTCTATTAACATTTTCAAAGTCCAAATCACTCCCAAACTTGCTGTTTTCCTTTTCCTCATCACACAAATGCCACTGGATCTTTCGCTTCTCGGCCACACGTGGACATTATTCACTCACAGAAGTGACGGGGGCGAGAGTGAAAAGGAAGAGGGGGAGGTCGGCACTGGGGGCCAGTGGAGGAAGGAGACGGCCACAAAGCACCCGCGGGAGCAAGAGAAGGATGGTGGCCCGTCCCAGGGACAGGCGGAGGGCCGGCGGTGTGTCCGGGACGCCTCAGAGGGACACCGGCTGCACGTGCCTGGGCTGCCTCCCCTGGGCACCAGGAACTTGTGTGCAGTAAGTCAAGTGAGACTCAGATTCCTCCAGCTGTCCGTGAAGAACCCAGGCCCCGTGTGATGAAAGACACACTCCGTCGTCACGTGGGCGCGGGCTCGGGGCGCCAACAAGTGTAAATGCGGACGCGAGGCTGCGACAGCGGCAGGTTTTCGGGGTCTCTCGCGGGGCGTCCGGGGAGTCCTCGGTGCTCTGGCCTGGTCCAGATTCCTTATCTGCTCTGTGCAGGCCCTGCCGATGCTCCCGTCTCCACACTAATCTCGTCTTAAGCTGTTCTGTGCGGGACATTGCCTCCCCGTGGCAGGGACCTCGCTGCTATCTGCATAAAATTCTTGGCCTCCCTCCCCAATTACCCCGAGTGCACACGAGGCAGCACATCTCTATCGATTACTAAAGAGGCTTTTCTCCCACCATCAGCTCCGCGGAGCACGACCGCTGGTGCCGGACCAGGCGGCTTCCTCTTTCCCGGGTCCTCTCTGTTTCCTGGTCAGAGGTGGATGCGTGTTGACGATAGTAATCATAATCGTAAGTGAACATTTATCTAATCTCATTATGTGCTGGAGCCTGTGCTGGGAACCGGATATCCATAATCACTCATTGCCACAGCCTCCAGAGACCTGGTTTTACAGATGAGGACACTAAGCCCCGGAGCTGGCCGAGGACACGGTTCGCTTGAACAAAGCACCTGGCGCAGCTCCTCTCGCCCAGCTCGCACCATCCTCCGTGCCACACCCGCTGAAAGTGGCAGAGGGCGACCGCGTGGCCGCAGGACTGGCTGGTGCCTCCGGGGAGGGTCACACGGGGACAAGGGTGAGACCCGGCCGCAGGCGCCTGAAGCTACCCTGCTGGGGGTTCACTTCTGGGTGCCCTGGAGAGCAGCTTGCTGGGGTGGGCCCCACATTCTCCTGACAGCCAAGCCCAGGCGGGCGGACCGCGGGCGGGGGCGCAGGGAGGTGCCGTCGTGACACAGAGGACGACCCGGAGGCTGGCCCCGCGGAGAAGGCTGGAACTGGGGGACGGGGCCCGGGGTCCCTCGGTGTCCCGGGAGAGGTCTCCAGGGAAGCGGCTTCCTTCAACCTCAGGGCTGCCCGGGGAGGCCCAGCCCAGAGCCACCCGCCCGGAGGGGCAGGCGGTACCCATCCATGTGCCACAGGGGCTGAAGGTGGACACCACTGGACTGGAGGAAAGGAAATGCTGAGCCACAAATCCCTCAGGATTTGTACCTGTGGTGGTCCGAACTTGGTACGTTTTTGGGAGCAGTTTTAGTAGCAGGGAGCAGTTTTAGTAGCAGGCGGTGAAAACGCACCCTTTATTCACCATGGCGAGAGTCAAAAGAAGAAACATTTGCCTCACAAGTGGGTCCACGGAGCGGTCTGTGCAGACTGACGGGCACACCGTCCTCTGTGCTGTCTACACTAGCAACTCCCCTGGGCCCCTCCCAGGGCCAGCGCCTGCTGGTCCGCACCAAGCCTGCCCGCGGGGTCCGGGCAGGGTTAGCAGGTCTCCTAGTTGTGAGATGTTTCCGGCTGGAGTGCACACACGCTGTCACGTCCACCCGCACCTCCTGCGTCTAACGGCCACTCCCCCACTCCCCAGGACAGTGGCTTTCCTCAAGGCAGGGCAGACATGGCCCCAAACGGGAACCCCTTCTTCTTTCCAGAGCCCATTCTAAACCAGCCCCACTGCCCGCCTGCCCCCCACTTCCTACCATACTGCTGCTGGTGTCAAGGTGACGGTCACGTCACCTGGCAGGCCACAGAGAAGGCAAAGGCCTGGGCTCACGGTGGGCACTGAGGAGGACCCCTCCGGGGGTCCCAATCGAAGGGCCAAGAAGGGAAGAAATGGCCCCGTCAGGACATGGGCACAGAGGGTTAGCTGTGCTCAGGCAAGCCGTCTGTATCCACCTGCCTTTGAAATGCCCAGAAAGGCGGGTCGAAGGCCAAAGGCTACCGTCCTCACCCTGCCTGCCCTCCTGCCAGGACCAGGGAATGAGCACACCGCCTCTGTCTGTATGGTCATGAACTTGGAGCGTCTTCTGGCTTCGCTTCACGTGGGGGCAAAACTTGAGCCAGTTTTTCTAAATTTTCCTCACATTTGATTTCTAAACAGCAACAATAGAAAAACCCCTGTATGTGTGCCCTTGTGCAGTTCTTGGCTCTTGAGCCATCCATTTAATGAGCGTCTACTGAGCCCCTACTCTGTGCAAGCCGTGAAGAACGTACTAGTAAGGGAAATGGAGTGGACTGAACCGGATCCTTCCAGCCATACCTCCGCTGATCGCCGGGAGTCTGCCGCGAGCTGAGCACTGGGACCCACCCACAAACACAAGTGGGTCGTTGGAGCAGGCCCACAGGACACGCTGTTGGCCACAACGCTCGCCTCAACCACTGCACAGACAGAGGGAGGAGGTCATCCCAGGACCTACTGAGGCTGCCTTGTGACCCAGTGGGGGAGGGGCGGTGCTTATATTTTCCTGCCCAGCCCCCTGATGGAATCCTTACATCAGCTCATTTGTGTCAATAACCAAGGGACATAAGTTAAAAGTTGACTTAGAAAGAAGGTTCAAGGGGCACCTGGGTGGCTCAGTCAGTTAAGCGTCCGACTTCAGCTCAGGTCACGATCTCATGGTCCGTGAGTTCGAGCCCCCTTTCGGGCTCTGGGCTGATGGCTCAGAGCCTGGAGCCTGCTTCCGATTCTGTGTCTCCCTCTCTCTCTGCCCCTCCCCCGTTCATGCTCTGTCTCTCTTTGTCTCAAAAATAAATAAACGTTAAAAAAAAATTCTAAAAAAATAAAAAAAGAAAGAAGGGTCAAGCAAAAGGATTTGGATTTTCGAGTGGTATCTAGTCAGAAACAAGCTATCTCAAACTTACTGGCTTAAACAATGTTTGGTTTTTGTTTTTTTTGTTGTTTTTGTTTTTGTTTTTGTTTTTGTCACATAGTTTCTGAGGGTCGGGAGTTCCGGTTCAACATCCCTCCAGAGGATTTCAGTCAGTGTGCCAGCCGGGGCTGCGTCACACGAAGGCTGGACCAGGGTGGGGGCAACCTCTGCTCCCTGCACATGGCCCTTGCTTCACAGGGCAGCGTGAGAAGCCTCCAGACGAGGTGGATGTCACAATGTGACCTAGCTTCAGAAACATCACAGCATCGTTCATGCAGTGTCCTACCGGTTACACAGGCCAGCCCCGCTCTTTCCAGTAGACTTCGTTTTTAGACAGTTTTAAGTTCACAGCAACATGGAGGGAAGGTACAGGGATTTCCCACCTGCCCTGCCCCCCACGTCCACATCCCCAGTGGGGTGGGACATCCATCACAACTGATCGCCCAGAGTCCAAGGTGTGCATCAGGGCTCACGCCTGGTGCCGCGCACTCTGTGGGTTGGCCAGCCTGTAATGACGTGTGTCCCCCATGACAGCATTCCGCCACGTGGCCTCACCACCCTGGAAACCCTCTCTGCTCTGCTGTTCATCCCCCTGCCCCCTGGCAACCACTGATCTTTTATTGTTTCCACAGTTTTGCCTTTTCCGGAATGTCATGTAGCTGGCATCACTGGGTGCAGCCTTTTCAGATTGGCCTCTCTCACTTAGCCATATGCGTTCAAGGTTCCTCCGCGTCTTTACGGGGCTCAACGGCCCCTGCGTCTTTAGTGTCGAATGATGCCCCATTGTCAGGGGGACCACAGCCTATCATCCATCACCCACGAAGGGCAGCTTGGCTGCTCCCAAGTGTTCAGGCCAGCCCTTGGCTGTGCTGAAGAGGAATGCACGGAGCTTCCAGGAGATGGAATTACTGGGGCCACCGTGGAAAGTGGCCGTCACAACCTGCCCCGTGTCCCTGGACGCACATACCTTCCACACAGAAAACACACCCAGCTCTTTCCAAGACCCTTTGCAATTTCAGCACAAAGTCCAGAATGCTGTCACCTGAACTAGGTCCAGGCATGGCCACTGGTCCCCAGGAGAGTCCTGAAGTACAACTTCCTGAGCACAGCTACCCTTGATCTGAAGACAAGACCTACAAATAGAATGACACGAACTGCACAGTAGAGCACCACTGCCCTGGCTTCTCCAATTAATTTCTGGACGAGACAGAACGTATGGGTCCCTGGTTTTGTTTTGCGTACACTTGTCTAGCTGTTCGAACCCACTGTGTGAAAAGACTACCTTCCCCCACTGAACTGCCCTTGCACTTTGTCAAAAACCAGGGTAGATTAACTGACCTGTCAGTCTTTCACTGAACCACACCATCCCCATCACGGAGGCTTTCTAGCAAATCTCGAAAACAGGCTGTGCGAGCCTGCAGCTTTGCTCTTTCCTTTACCTTTCCGTATAAATCTTAGAACCAGTTTGTCAATATTTGCATCTACCCATCTCTCTATCTCTCTGTCATCTATCATCCATTAATCATTTATCGATCTATCAGTTTGATAGATCCATCGATCTATCATCTACCGATCTATCTATCTCCATTTGGGCAAAACTGGCATTTTGACAATACTGAGCCATCCAAACCAGGAACACAATATAGCTCCCTGTTCATTAAGTCATCTTTGACTTCATTCATTAGCATTTCGTAGTTTTAAACATACATGTCCTGCACCTTCTTTGGCTGTACGTATACCTAACACTTTTCTTTTTGGGGTGCCATCGAAATAGCTGTTTTTCTTTTTCTTTTCTTAAATATAATTTATTGTTATTTGGCTAACATACAGTGTGCACAGTGTGCTCTTGGTTTGGGGGTTAGATTCTCGTGATTCATTGCTTACATACAACACCCAGTGCTCATCCCAACAAATGCCCTCCTCCCTCCCCATCACCCATTTTCCCCTCACCCCACCCCCTCATGAACCCTCAGTTCATTTAAGAGTGTATTTAAAAGAGTGTCTTATGGTTTGCTTCTCTCCCTCTCTCTTTGTATCTATTTTTTTCTCCTTCCCTTCCCCCATGGTCTTCTGTTAAATTTCTCCAACTCAACACCCGAAAAACAAATAATCCAGTGAAGAAATGGGCAGAAGACACGAATAGACACTTTTCCAAAGAAGACATCCAGATGGCCAACAGGCACATGAAAAGATGCTCAACATCACTCCTCATCAAGGAAATACAAATCAAAACCACACTGAGACACCACCTCATACTGGTCAGAGTGGCTGAAATAGTTCTTTTTCAGCCTGAGAAGCCGGTTCCCCATGCACTCTCCAGTTTGCAGGGACCTGTTTCACACACGTGTTGCCAGAAATACAAAGATTTTGCTGCTGCGCCCAAACACTCTTTCACACTTGGACATCCTCATGGCATAGCTGGGGGGCAAAGAAGGAAGAAGGAGGTGCGCCCTGGCACAGCAGAGTTGTCTTTCTAGAATTTTGTCCAGAGTTTCTATCTGTCATCAGGGGAGAGGTCATTAAAGGGGTGTACTCTGTCTGGGCCAGCAAAGGGGTCTCATGACAAGATGGCTGGTTACCAGTTTGAATGTTTGATTGACATGGGGATTTTTAAGTACTCTGATTTTCTTGGGTCACTTTTGGTGATTTGTGTCCATGAAAAATACGGTCCATTTCATCTAGTCATCGAGTTTTCTTGGCATAGAATTGTTCATAATATTTATCTATTACCTTTTCATTAGCTGATCTATAGAGATTTCTTTCTTTTGTTCTTGGGATTGGTAATTTGAGTCTCTCTTTTTTAAAAATCATCATTACTGGGGTGCCTGGGTGTCTCAGTCTGTTAAGTGTCCGATTCTTGATTTTGGCTCATGATCTCATGGTTCGTGAGTTCGAGCCCCACATTGGGCTCTATGTTGACAACGCAGAGCCTGCTTAGGATTCTCTCCCTCCCTCCCTCTCTCTGCCCCTCCCTGTCTCGATCACACACAGGTACTCTCTCTCTCTCTCTCAAAAATAAATAAAATAAACTTTAAAAAATATTATTACTAACTAGCCTAACTACAGGCTCATACTTTCATTTTTTTCCCCAAAGAACTAGTTTATGGCTTCAATTTTTTCTACTGTTTCTTTTCCATTTCACTGATTTCCACTCCTTTTTAAATCATTTTCCTTCTATTCACTTTTAGTTGAGTTTGTTTGTTTGTTTGTTTTTACTTAATGCCTCAAGTTGTTAGCTCAGATCACTGGATGTAGGTAATTCTTCTCTAATATATGAATTTAATTTTATAAATTTCCTTCAATGTCCTGTTACAGCTGCATCCCATAAACACTGGTATGTTGTATTTTCACTACAATTCAGTTAGAAATATTACTTAATTTCCTTCGTGCTTTAAACTATGGTTTATTTAGTAGTGTGTTGTGTAATTTCCAAATACTTGAGGAATACCTTCGTCATATTTCTGAGGTAGACTTCTAACTTAATTTTATTGTGATTTTTTTTTAGGCCACATTCAGACATTTGATCTGACTTACAAGAACTTAAATTAAATACAACCTCTGCAGGATTTGAATCGTAAATCTGCTGAGGCTTGTTTTAGGCTCCAGCATACGGCATATGCTCTTGAAAATAATTGGCGTTCCTCTGCCGACAAGCGTGGTGCTCAGGAAGTGTCGGCAAACTCAAGAAGGTTGTCGTGTTGTTTAGACCTTTTTGTTGTCGACTTCTGTCAGTTCTTCCATAAATTGCTGATGCGGGGGTTTTAAATCGCCAACTATGACCGTGGGATTTCCCATTTCCCCCATTAATTCTGTCTATTTTTCTTTCATGTATTTTGAAGCTTCGTTATTACAGAAGACACACATCGATTGTTATGTCTTCCTCCTTAAGTGACCCTTTTTTATTGTAACTTTTCCTTCTTTATCTCTGGTAAGGCCTTTTAACTTGAAATCCGTCTTTCTGACGCCACGGCAGCCACTTGAGCTTTTATGCTTCGTGCCTGCACACTGACTCCTGTTTTGCCTGCTTCCAACCAGTCTCCCTGTGGCTTTGCATTTAAGGTCAAATTTCCGGGACAGCATATCATTGGATCCCGTGTTCGCATCCATCTGAGAACCTCCTCTCTCCACGCAGGGTGTCGGCTACACTGACACCTGGTGTCATTGTTGACATGGCTGTCTGGGCTCCACCATTTGATTGGTGGTTTCCTAACTGTCCCTCCTGGATTTTTGTTGTTGTTTCTTTCTCCTTCCACGCCTTCTTTGGACTATTTAAACGGCTCTCATGGGGACTTCAGTGAGGCTTTAAGTCAGCTGGGTCACCCAGAAAAAAATCAGGTGACCTTGGATAGCTTATCTCCCCAGGTACCTGGAAGGAAGAAAACAAAATTCTCCCTGGAGGATGATATTGAACTAGGCCTCAGATTATTTCTGCAAATACCTACACGGTACACACGCGCACATACACACATATGTGAAAAGTACATGCTGATCAATATCAGGCAGCAACAGTGGTAATAATACATAATAGCAACACTAGTACTAACAGGATGAACTAAGTGATTGACATCACTTCTTTCTCACTTTTGTTTTTCAGTGCGGGACGCTGTGAAAAGAAAATGTTGAAATGCTGAGCCAAAATTTGGATACCTAAATTTGAGTTTGAATTCTGTGATGTAACGGTTGCACAGACTAGGGTAACGTGATACTGTCTGGCCTCGGTTTCCTCGTCTGTAGAATAAAGCACTCAAACAACATGATCTATAATCTCTCTCCCACCTCTCACCTTCTGTAGAGGGAAACTGGACAAATATTTCTATTCAGAAGGAAAACACAAATTTCCATGGATTTGACGCCTGCTTTAGTCAGGGCCTGTGTGCAGAGAAGAGAATCCACACCCGTAAACGTGGGCAGGACTGAGGAGAGGTGGCAAAGAAGGACCGCGGTAGCTGTAGGTAGAGTTCAGGACAAAGCACAAAGCCACCCCAGACAGGAGACTGCCTGGAGGCAATGTCCCATGACAGCTGACTCAGCAAAGGGGTGCCTCACCTGGCTTCCTCATCCCCGCACCCCTTCCCTGAGGTCCAGAGTCAAGCCTGGGGCCACCAGAGCTGTGGCAGGGCCCTGAGCAGCAAGAGTGTGCAGGAGGGGAGATGCTTGCTTCCTTGCATCTGATGAGCAGGAAGGCCCCTGAGAAGAGGGGGGCGGTAGGGGGGGTCACAGGCCTCCATTCTGCCTGCCTCGAGCCCCTGCCTTCTGTGGCTGGGCCTCCAGGTGACACACAGATTCGGGCCCCATCTCCCACGGCTGGGCCTCCAGGAAGCACACACTCGAGCCCTCTCCAGAATCTGAGCACGGAGCGCAGGAGCCTCCCTCACTTCTCGTGCTCGGGACAGCATCCTCAACCAGCCCCCCGGGCAGCAGCCTGGAGGGACCCCCGGGAAAATCTCCAGGGGGACGAGGCGTCAGGCAAGCATGGGCCATTGGTGGACAGAGCCAACACGCAAGTGCCCGCGCCTCCCGCAGCCCACGGCGGTCAGCTCCGCCCACGTGGCGGAGACAGGGAAAAGATTTGAACCTGTAGAAGATGGGATCCCCCTCAGGCGGCCCCCCCTCTGCGCTCCACCTCAGGAGCCCTGCCGGCTCTCTGCCGGGCCGTCCCCCAGATTGGGTCCCCCAGGGCCCGCCGGCAGGTGTGCGGCCCAGTCAGCCCTGCCTTGGAGTTGAACCTCGCACGGGGCCGCCCAGGAACACCCCGGGACGTGGCTTGTGGAGCCCCGGGGGTCCCTGCCCCGAGAACCACGTGGCGTGGGCAGCCTGGGGGGGTGCCCCGCGAGCAGACAGGAAGGCAGCAGACCCCCCCAACCCCAGGGAAGGCTGGGGGAGGGGAGCCGCCGCGAGGGACTGAAAAACAAAAGGTAAAGTTAATGCAGTGTAATGATAGTGCAATTTCCAAATATTATGGAAGAGGCAGCCTCTAGACAAATATTTTTGAATTTCTAATGGAAAAATAACATTTCTTTTATTTATTTTTTATGTATTTTTGAGTGTTAACAAATAGTTGTAGCGATAATTAGCATCTTTGTATATTTATTGAGAACCAGCACTAAGTCTGTATATTCACAGCAAAGTGCCTTCGGCACAGATAATAGCACCAACCCGTGCCTGTGAATTGACAGTCTTCTCTAAACACAGACTGGAAATTCGGCAATTATCACTACAGCTGTTTGTTAAAATTTGACAATAGATAAATAATGACTAGAAATCAATCTTTTCATTAAAATTCAAGAAACAAAAATATCTAAAGGAATTTTATTATTCCTTTAACAAGCCCAGGCCATGCTGCAAGAAACTCCTACACATACGTTTCGGAGACACACGCCATGTTTCTTCTCACAGATGTGCGTCCGGCTGGAGTCGGAGAGGTCGCGCCTGTGCCCTCCGCTCCTCTCACCGCCACTCCCCACTCACTGACACGCAGGCGGAGCACACAACTCACATCCACGCTCTTGCACCCACATCTGCAATGCACACCCACACTCATGTGTGCACGCCCACGCACACTCACACACCTGCACACCCACACTCACGTGTGCACACCCACGCACACTCACACATCTGCACACTCAGATTGACAAACTCACGCGCATTCACACAATACCCACACCCACACACATCTGCACACCCACACTCCCACACACCCACTCACACCCCCCTGCGCACACACACACCCTCACTCACACATGAGCACACCTACACTCACACATCTCTACACTCACACTCAGGTGTGCACGCACCCTCACACATGCACACTCACACATTCACACTCATATACACATCTGTACACACTCACACATCCATACACACACACACACACACACACACACACACACACAGATGGTGCTGAGCCAAAGTGTTCACATTGCTTATTCTCTCCACTGACTAGACCAGCAAATGTGTTCTTGCCCTAAATAACCCCCCTCCTCCAAACAAACAAACAAACTGGTTTGTGCCGTAGATGTTAATTCATTGAAAACATTGAGTTAGATATTATCTGAGAATTAACTGTGTTGTGGGCTTTTGTTACAAAGAAAAGGCGGGGAGCACAGGCGGAGCTGAGACGGATGAGTGTGGTGAGCCCTTCCCATTCCGGCAGGAGAGCGCGGACAGGCTCCAGTCACAGAAGAGACGAGAAGAGACGAGGTGTCTGACAGGTGCATGGCCTTCCTGTCACCGGACATGGAGGGTGACGGGTCAGCCCACCGCAGAGTGAACAATGGCCAGCAGAGATCTTGTTAGATTCCCTGCAGGGTTTCTGCCTGGTTTTCAGCTTGCAGGGAGGTGGGCCAAGAAAAGAAACGGTGAATATTCCAAATCAATCTCCAGCTAAGGATTCGGGGCCAACAGAGCCCCTCTCTGTCACGATTTCCGGCGTTTCTTCATTTTCACAGTACTGCCTGTGCCCCTCCCTCCCCTGCGGGACAGGACAGTCACCCTCCCAAAAGCCCGCACAGCTCACAGATCTCCAGTTTCAAACTTTCCTTAAAAGATAAATATAGTCCTTTCCATTTTGGAGCAGAAACGTTTTCTTTCTTTCTCGTTTCCCTGCCATCCTTCTTAAATGGTGGGGTGCTACCCCGCATAAGGAAAACGGTTATCTACAAACTATAACAGCACAGCAAGATGTGTGTGGAGGGGGTATCACTCTCCCTGCCACTGGGCGAGCTACCCTCACCGCCCACTACGGCATGGCCTCTGTCAGGACACGGCCACTAAAGTCCACTTCCCCGCCTTTGTGGCTACCACTGACACACCTCAGTGGGGTCTGTGCCGTGAGAAAGGGGGCACCAGGCTGTGGCCACGAGAGTGGAGCAGAGTGCGGAAGGGAGGGTCTTCTGGTGTGACGGCTGTTTGGGCCGAGCCAGCCGGGTCGCCGGGAACGTGAGCACAGGTGAGCCGTGTGCTGTCTGTCTCAAGAATGAATCCCATTTGGGTCAAAAGTTTGATCACAGGTAGAGAGAAAAAGCCTCGGCTTTTTCACGGTGGAAGTTTCCACACCAGGACGTGAACAAGAATGGACCTCATGCGATTGCTTGCCTGGTAGACAAACACTGATTCGATAGTTTATTGACCGTCTTTTCTGCTCGAGGCTGGATGCGGGAAGCATGTGACAGGGATGGCTCGTCCTCAGTGGTCATTCAACACCACCCCTGGGTTTGCACCCCTAACTCTGCCCCATGATAGCCCTGAGGTCTCAATTCCTGGGCTGTGGGACTTTGAACGTAAGCAACGGTAACCCGGTTCAAACTGGCTTAAGAAAGAAGTGGAATGCCCTGGCTCATGTACCTGCAAAGTCCAGCAACAGGCATGGCTGGATCAGGGCGTTCAAACAATGAGGAGCCGGCAGTGTCATCTGTGTTGGCTTCCCTCTCAGTGGGCTTGCCGCACACAGGACGAGCAGGGTCACCAGCATTTCCAAGCTTCGGGGCCCTCCAGCTCTATCAGTTCTCACTCTCAAATGGTCTGGACAGAAAACACGTGCTGTGTGCACGCGAATGTACACGAGGACAGAGAGAGGGCAGGAGACAGATCAGGCAAATCTGGCAGGATGTCGTTTGGGGAACCGGAGACTCTGGACTCACTAGTACTTCTCTTGCAAGTTTTCAGCGAGGCGGAAGTTCTGGCTTTGAAGCCGCCCTCTCCTGACGGCTCCCACCACCTCAACAAGCAGGCCTGGAGCCCTGGGCCTCCCCTGGGTCCACAGTGGACCCAGGTGTGAGCGTCTCTACCGGCCTCCCGCCCACCCTGGAGCCGGCGTGGGGTCAACCTCAGCAGATCCACGCGGCCGGCAGGGGAAGTGTGGCTCCCCACAGGCAGACTGGGTGCTGCAGCCAAAATGAGGGGTGTGGATGCTGGCCACACTTTCCCCCGACATTCCAGCCGGTGGCCGCCCTTCTGTCCCTTCCCTGGGCCCGCCGGAGCAGAGGCCATCAGACCGTGATTCTCAGAAGCAAAAATCCCTACAGTCCCAACCCAGACAGTCATGGGATTGACCACGACCTGCGATTCTCACACATCTCCAAGCGGTGATGGGATTCACCAGAGGAGGTGAGATCCGTTAAGAAAACACAGCCATGGTCTTTTTGAAGAAAACCGTCTTCTTATTTATTTATTTTTTTTTTACAAAAGTACTTATTTTCTTTGAACAGGAAATAAACCTGGTCAACGGAGTTATTTTATCAAAATATCCCATTACCTACAGGAAAGGTAAGTGAGCACTGAAATTCAACCGAAACCAGACTATTCCAGTGAACGCAAACATGCCAGAAACATCAAACTGGTGTGAACCTGTGGGGTCAGACCCTCACCCAGCCCCCCAGGGTGTGAGTGGATCAGCACAGGCACGTCGGAGGAGCCCCTCGGAGCCCAGAGACCCTCTCCGGAGTGGAGCAGTGTGAAAATACCACCTTTTATCACGTAAAGACAAGCACAGCTCCGGGCCGCAGTGTCTCCATATTTATATTTGGATTGTTGTGCCTTTAATGCTGTCTATTTTCTGCCTTTCAGGTGCTCTGGCGATTGTAACATGTTAACACTGCTCTGGAATAAGTGCTTTTTGTGAGAAGTTCATCCTCCGGGTTCAAACACATTGCATTTCCCGGTAAAATTTTATTTTGCAATTATTACACTTTTTAAGAAATTTTCATGCCACAAGATGTGAAGTCCAAAATATTTATGTTTCTGATTGTCAGTCTTTCCTTCTTCAAGATGTCGAAGTGAAAACAAAATAGACAACTCATTTTGTTGAATCAATACAGGCGTATTATCACAGCGAGATTATAATTCCGGCGCACAATACCTGCATTTTCAGAGCACAGCAAGGAGGCCGGGAGGCGCTCAGACGCACAGCAGGTAACTAGTATCAATAAAGTAGCCCAGATCTGTGTTCCAACAACACAGGGGTCGAACTTCAACCTACAAAAGTTGACAAAAAGCAGAGTTAAGGTCGAAGTCACCCCAAACCCACCTCTGGCTTTGGGGGGCGGGGGAAACTGCCGGGAGGGAGCTCGTCTGGCGTGGCCTCCTGGTGCCCGTGGTTCCACCGGGAGACCAGGGTTCATCTGGGGCCAAGGCACAGGGACTGACAGTGACACTAAAACACTGGAAGGCTACCTCCTAGACATCCATGTCTCCCTACTGCTACCCTCTCATTAACGTCCCATTGCTGCCACCTCACACCCTCGAGACCCCTCCCTCTTCCCTCCTCCCCCTCCTCCTCTCCTCCTCCCCCTCCTTCCCCCTTCTCCTCCCTCCTCCTTCCCTCCTCCTCCCCCTCCTCCTCTTCCCTCCTCCTCCCTCCTCCCTTCTCCTCCCCCTCCTCCTTCCTCCTCTCTCCTCCTCCCTCTTTTCTATCCTCCCTCCTCCCCCTCCCACCTCCTCCGATTCCTCTCTCCTCTTCCTCCCTCTCCTTCTCTCTCCTCCCCCCTCTCCTCCTGCCTCTTCCCCTCCTCCTGCATCCTCCCCCTCCTCCCTCTCCCTCCTCCTCCCTTCTCCTCCCTCCTCCCCCTCCCTCCTTCTCGTCCTCCGTCCTCCTCCCTCCTCCTCCTCCTCGTCCTCCCTTTCCTCTCTCCTCCCCCTCCCTTCTTCTCATCCTCCCTCCTCCCCCTCCTCCTCCCTTCTCTTCCCTCCTCCCCCTCCCTCCTTCTCATCCTCCCTCCTCCTCCTCTCCCTCCTCCTCCTTCCCCTCCTTCTCCTGGTCCTCCTCCCTCCTCCTCCCTCCCCCCTCCCCCTCCCTCCTTCTCCCCCTCCCTCCTCCTCCCCCTCCTTCCCCTCCTCCTCCTCCTTCTTCCCCTCCTCCTCCTCCTTCTTCCCCTCCTCCTGCCTCCTCCCCTTCCCCTCCTCCTCCTCCCTTCTCCTCCCTCCCCCCTCCCCCTCCTCTCCCTCCTCCCCCTCCTCCTCTCTTCCTCCCCCTCCTCTTCCTCTGTGCCAACATATCTCTGCACCATGGCCTCAGCATTCTGACGATCTCTTCTCCAGAAACAATTTTATAACAAACTAGAATAGGCTTCAATCGCACATAAGCAAAGCGAGACTTTATAGTATTCAAGCACACTTCTGAATGTACTGAAGATACATATAATCTGAATGTAAATTTTATGTCTATTTTGGCTCCCAGAACTTAATGACACGCAGAGTTTCCTACAATGAGTCAATAGCAGATCCCAAAATACAGAACAGTTTATTGGTTGTCTACCAAGCAAGACTTCAAGGCTTTGGGTGTGCGTGACTGGCTCTCGGGCCAAGACCACACGTGTGTTCACACACACACAGATGCCCTGTCCTTGCCCGTGGCTCAGTGCTGTACTGAGAGACAAGGCCATAAGTGTCCCTGTCACGGGAGGAGGTTACAGAGGCTTGCTGTAGGACGTCACTATTTTCAATCCTATGAGTCATCACAATATTTCCTGAAAAGAGCCACCTCAGCGTGTGAGGGCAGGAAATGGCATGTGAGGCCCACGGCCAGGCCTCAAATCCACCTCCATCCACCCGTGGCCGGGGACACGTGGGTTGCTGGCAGTGCCCGTGCCGTGGCCTGCGAGCCCAGCAGATGCCAGGTCACCCTGAGCCACAGGGCAGTATTTCCAAACTCAGCAAGACAGCCTTCGAGGACATGCACCCATATACCCCCAACCGGGGACAGGGCCACGCCCCCATTCACCACCCCGCCCCCCCTCCCCCTGGCGACAAGGTGGTGGGGCTTCGAAGGCTGGACGTTCTGAGGGCCAAGCATTGTCCCCCCACGTCAAGAGGGAAGAATATGCTTGCATTCCCACAGGAGACCAGATGTGCCAAAGGCCACCGCAGCCCTGCGTGGCTCCCTTGCTGCTCGGCCCTAGCGCCCACGGTTGGCAAGGATGAACGCCTGTCCCAGGCCACCCAACGCGCCAACAAGGCCACTGCTGCCAGGACCACCGGCCCTGTGCACTCTCCCAACACCCTCCATCCTCACCGCCGAGGGCCCGCCTCCTCCACAGGGTGGGGGTGCACAGGGGATGAGGCCCAGAAATGGGTCAGGATGTCTGTTTCCATCATTCTTAGGTGACCGAAAACCATGAAATGCGGTGGCCTGATTTTCAGGTCCTCTCCCTCATCCCAGCACCTTGACCGTGGGGGTCATGTCCACACAGGCCTGTGGGAGGCACGAGATACCCCGGCAGACCACCGTACCGGCCCCATCTCTGTCTCTGGTTGCTGGTGACTCTGGGCACTCAGGCCTGGATGCAGCCGCACAGAGTGAGGCCGTGACAGCCACGTGAGTTCAGGTCCCACTGCTTCCCTGGGCTCCCAGAGAGAGGCCAGCCTGCATGGGCATCCCCCACGCCCAGTGGTTCCACTCAGCCTGCATGCCCACACCACGGCCAAGGTCAGCCTTTACCCCCAGAACTCCGAGGCCACTTGGAATGGGCCACAGAGCCTGCGACGACGGCCATGGGGGCAGACCTGGGTCCACCCGCACAGAAACAGGTTCCAGAGGGTTCTGGCAGGCCCCAGAGGCCCAACTGGGCTTTGGTGGCTTGCCGGCCTGGGGTCCATGTGGCCCCAAGCCAGGTATCTGTCCCCCCATCAGACATGACCTCCTCCCAGCTCCTGCACCCTGATTGCTCACCCCCCATCAGACAGGATGCGCCAGGGGGCAGCGCCGGACCTCAAAGCTGCTTGGTGCACAGCGTCCATCCCTTTCTCACACACACTCCATCCCGGGAGCCCAGAACCTGGAGAACATGGCCTGGGCGTCACCCCGAAGCAGGCTGGGGACCCTCAAGGCAGAAGGGCTTCCGTGGAGGGTCCTGGGAGGATGGGGCAGGGGCAGACCAGGCTTCCCCAGGCAGTACCAGTTTAGTGCCTTGACTTCAGGCTCCCGAGTGACAGTCTGTCATTTCTTCTGGAAACATCCACAGAGGTGACTCCACCAGCAGCTCTCCAGGCCACATGGGGAAATGTGGAGCCACCACAGCCAAGGCCTCGCATGCAGTCAGGGCCCCAAACAGGTTCAGGAGGCTCGCGGCCCCCAGTGCCCTCTCACCTTCATCAAGGGACCCATTGAAGCCCCGAAGTTCCCTTATCACGTGGAGCCACAGCCACGGCCCCACGGCATCCCCTGCTCCAGATCTGCGGCCACAGGTCCAACAGAAGTCCCATGTCAGGGTTCTCTGCGCCCAGAGCCGGCCCCTCCCCGGGCTTCCCCACCTACGTCCCTGAGCCGGTCCCTCAGCCTCTGGAAGAGGACCCGGGAGAGGAGGTCCAGACGCGGCCACGTGTGTTGACACTCTGAGGACCACACCTGGGCCCCAGGCGTCCCCCGCCCTGTTCCAGTGCCCTGCCCAGCACCCCAAGCCGGGCCTGCGTCCACCCCGCGTAGCCCCAGCGCCTCCTCTCACATCTGCCCGCGAGGCTTCGGGTCCCGGCACAGCCGCGGTCTGGGCACTCCACCCGCTGTGTTCTTCTGGCACCTTCCAGAGGGCGCCCACCCCAGACGGCGTGAACGCTTGTGACAGTCCCCCCACAGGGCGCATGGTCGTTCCCTAACTGGGTTCAGATTTCTCAAGGACGGCGCTCTTGGGCAGCCCCAGCCCGCGGCTTCCTGGGCCTGAGGTGTGTGGAGGATTATTTCACTCTTTTTAAAAATGGGACGAAAGCTACTTTTCATGGAAACCTTGGAGAGCATCCTCCACCATATTGGCGGCAGTGAAAAGACACACACACCAGAGCAGATGGCTCAGGCTGTATTTACACAACAGGAAAGGACGTTCTGTTACTTTAATGGGCTGTTTTCCCCAAATCCTTCATCTGGACAGCGCAGCATCCCGACTCAGGGCGAGCGCAGGCTGGATTCGGTCCACGGCAGGCACCGAATGGCCCTGGCGCGGTGAGGGCGCCAAACACCAGCTCAGATCCCGCTCCCTCCCGCCCAGCCGGCCTCCTCCCCTCACGTCATCCTCCGGCTCTGTGGGCTTTTCTCCCCAAAAACGGTACTTTGAAGTGCAAGCTTCCCCAGAGCTGTTTCCTGCAGGCATCCTCATAGGGAAGGGGACACAGCCACACTGAGGGCAGCACTGGACTGCGGGAGGCAGGGGGCTCCCGGGCTCAGTCTGCGCCAGGCAGGGGTGCAGAGGCCGGGGCCTCTGTCCAGGGTAGCTGACGGGTGCAACGCCCGCCTCGCCTCCAGCGGGAGTGTGGGCCTGAACGGGGAGCCCACAGTGCGGATCACAGTGGAGAAGTCAGAAAATTGGAATCAGAGCAAATTGCCACAACATGTGACTAGAAAGTAAGAGCTCTCGACTGAAGGAGCGTCCAACGGCCAAATGTGGGACCACTTCAACCATAATAATAACAGATTGTGTCCCATGGGACATAATAAACACCCAAGGGCTTAGGCTGATACAGATAAATAGTTGATACATAAGGGGAAAGGGAAGCTCTTACCGTGGAATCTAACTAATAAATGTAGACTCGATGATGGAAATAGAAATCACACTTGGCAAGCGACATGGTGATAATTGTCGAAGCCAGAGCCATCAATGCCGGCAAAAACTGGTAGGTGAAAATATAACGAGGAATGGGCTATTTGCCTTGTCCCAAAATATCTTCCCATAAATACTTACTGGTTACCAAGAGGAAAAGCACAAGTTCACAGTGGAGACAACTGGCAGGCAGGGCCCTGAGCACCTGACGGAAGCAGCCTTCGCCACGGGAGGGACACCTGGGCACCGGGCACCCCTCAGGCCCCACTTGGGTGGACTTCTGGCCAAAGACGCAAACTCGGGCTTATTCATGAGGAAGCCCAGGCAAACCCCAACTGAGCCATGTTTTGGAAAATCACAGGCCATCCCTCTGCAAAACCGCCAAGGTCATTAAAGACAAACGTGTACGAAGGAATGGTCTCCGATGAGAGAAACACGCAGACATGGGGCCCGAGGCCAGCTCTCAGGACGGAAAAGGGACGTTTGTGGGGAGGGTGGCAACCTTTGAATCGGGTCCGTAGATTAACCAGCAAGAATGTACACCAGTACATTAACTGCCTGATGTTGATATCGAGCTGTGATTCTACGAGACGGTGACACTTGGGGAAGTTGAGTGAAGGGTAGGCGAGAACGCTTTAGTTTTGAAATTATTTTGTAAATCTGAGGTGATTTCTGAATGAAAAGTTACAGAATAAAGTAAGGCTGTTGACGAACGGGTGCTCCCGCAGTCTTCTCCCAGGACCTGCTTTGACCACGGGCACTGCCCACACCACACCACACCCCCCCCCCACCAGTGTGGGGAGACTCAAGTCCCTGCCACTCAGCTGGTGGCCGTCCCCGTGGGGCCCAGGCCTCTGTGCACTGGGAAGCTGGCAGGTGTCCACTGGGCCTCATCTCCGCTGTCACCCTGCGCACTCAGAGCCATCCAGGACCCGCCCCAAGCCTCCCGCTCTCCCCTTCGGACACTAGGACCCTGCCACCCACCCAGACAGGGACTTTCCTGGAGGACAATAAGGGCCAGGACTCCGAGTCGGCCGGCTTCTCACACCCCCTCCGTGTGGACGGGTCCGGCTGCCTACGGCACCTGGACAGGAGCTCCACACCCTCATTTCCAGGTCTTGCTTTCATTGTCCTGCAAAATGGTTCTAAGGATCACCGGGTCGAGCGTAAGGAAAGGGAGAGGCATTTTCTACAGACGCTGGTACTGTCGCCAACAAGGGTGACACACTCATTGTTCCCTTGGCTGAGACGCACGGTGACGTGGTTTCAGGAGCAGCACAGCCCTGCAGGCCAAAACACCGGGAAGTGGATGGCACTCCTCTCTGGGTGGGCGCGAAGGAGCCGTGTGGGCACAGACCTGGCACGGTGCCCGGGCCCAGAGGGCAGTCTGGGGTGGGGAGGGGGGGGACGTGGGGTCTGTGCACCACCCATGGGGGGCACCGTGAGACCACCGGGTGACCCAGGGGGCGAAAGCATGCACAATGTCCGGCACAGCTAGGAGCAGGTGTGGGTGAGGAACACACAAGGAGGATGCAGTTTTGTGTCTCAGCCCCAGGGAGCAGCCCCCTCCTCACGGGACCACCGACACCTAGGCCTCGTGTTAGCATGAACTTCACACACACACACACGTGAAGTACACGTGCGCACACAGATGTATCTGTGAATAACACGTGCACGCTCACCTACGACAGGCACAGAGAGCAACGGCACACGAACACAGCACACGTAAGGTACGTGTGAGGTGTGCACGACACTCATGGAAAAAACCCACACCCGTGTTCTGTCATGCGTCTAAGAAGTACAACGTGCAAGCATAGCAGCGTCACGCATGAATGTCACAGACACAACACGTAACGCACACGTGCGGTACGCATAACCCGCGTGTGAGGAGCCCACGCAAAGATGTAGGTAATATCGCACACAACACACATCGCAGCGTGTGCGGACGGCACCTGTAACATATGTAGTGTAAATGTGTGACACGCTAGAACACACGTGTGTACAATGACAGGCACCTGTGACAGCGCGTCTCCACGGCAGGCAGGGTGAACCCACAGAGCGCTAACACCTCCCCCCACTTTCTCAGAGGAGGCCGCACACACCATCGTCACACTTCGTGAGTGAGGAAGTGGTTGGTTTGCTGAGTATCAGCTTTGGAAACATTGTCCCGTTTGGGAAACCTGGCTGGTTCCGCTTTCCTGGACTCGCACGCAAGTGTGGGCGCCGGCATCAGGGCCCAGCCGCCCTGCACGGCTCACTCGAACTCCCGAGCGGCGTCCAACCAGCTAGAAGCTTCCCTGGGTCATTGTCCCCGAGCCTCAGGCTTTTCCAAGAGCCCGCCCCACCCCGAGGGGCCCCTCCCACACACACCGGGCGCCTGGCCTCTCCTTCTGGAAGCCACAAAGCCTCCTGCGGGAGTGGGAGCCGCCGGAATGAATTGCCACAGTTAGCACTTGCAGCAAGGGTCCCGCATTGTGGCCAAGGAGCATAATAAGTGTGTCGTGAAAGGAAAATACTTTTAATTAAAGCTGCTAAGAACAGTGCCAAGAAAACCGAGGCTGGAACAGGACTGGGGCCGGGGGCTCGCCCCGCACCTGCCTCTGCTGCACAGGCAGGGCGGGGCAAGCAGAGCCGGGCCAGGCAGCCCCCCACCCCCACCCCGAGCAGGCCGGTCAGAGGGGCAGAGAGCGGGCGCCCCGGTGAGCAGGCCTGTGCTCCATCACGGCCAAGGTGGGCCCATCTTCTCCCCCTTCTCCTTCCTCGGAGCCTAGTGGGGACCCTGCTCTCGGCCGTCAGGCTCTCGCTGCTGAGCCCTCTGCTGAGCCGCCCACGGCCAGCGTGCCCGCCGTGAGCACACGCTGCTGCCCACAGGTCCTGCCCTGCTGCTGACGCTGGGGTCTCCCGGAGAGACACGTGCACCTCGGATGGCATCCGGGGCCACAGTGACCCCAGGGAAACTTCGAGAGGCTCTTCTTGCCCCTGTTACTCGGAGACACCCGTCAAACTGCAAGTAGACAGCCGGGCAAGCTGGTCGTGAGCGAGACAACCTCAGGAGAAGGAATGGGGAGGGGTCTGTGGGGTGCTGTGAGGTCACGTTCACACCCTCCCTGACAGAACCCGGGAGACGTGAGGGCTGCTCACTGTGGCCCTACGACTTTCGAAAGTCGGCCCCCCAAACCAGGGACGGACGTTGCAGGAAGGCGCTGGCCGGGCCGCCCCTTGGGCCACAGGTGTGCCGCGGGCACAGGGCAGTCAGCTCCTCACTCGGCTGCATTGAGACCCATTCCTGGCACGACTTTTACCAAAAACTTCTGTCTGGCTCATCCGACTCCAGGACGCCTCTGGTGATTTTTAGTTGCTTTAATTTAATTAACTTTCCGAGACCCAGAGCATATTGGTAAAATACAGTCCCCGGTCACATCTACACGATTGCTAACAACCTACCCAATTACAGGAGGGGGTCCTGACCTCGCACCTGGTAATTAAAATTGCTAATCACTAGCAATTATCTGGCTCGGCTTTAGAGGCGAGGGAAACCGTGTGACCCTTCGCTCACAGCGGGAACAATGTTTGTGTCCATCCCGCGCTTAGCAAAGCCGTCCTGGCCCCTGCCTCTTAAGTGCCACTAATAGGAGATCCCACAAAAGAGCTGTGACATCTGCAGGGACGTCCGGGCCCAGGTCTGCGCACACAGGTGCTGGCATAAGGCTGCCAAAGCGGGAGCCCGGAGCAGGAAAATGTACCAATAATGAAGCGCCTTCGCAGCCGGCCTCTCAGCCAGGACCCGGCCCCAGCCCTCGGGGAGCGGCGCACGACCAGGCCTTTTGTCCTGCAGGCCCGCCTGGTCAAAAGCACTGGATGGGATTTCTTTTTTTTATCTTCTCTTTAATGAGTCTTCTCCGTGCTCCAGCAGAAGTGAAAGATGTTGCCTAGTCTTTTATTTTGCAGGGAGCCGGGGCTTTCTCCCCCCATCTCAGAGGGCGGAGGGTCTGTTTTCACTGCTGGGCTGAAGTGGTTCTTGGACAAGACCGGCTGTGACCGGCTGCTGGAAAGAGGCCCTCAACTAGTTTAGGCTCCCAAGAGGCGGCTTCACACAGCCCCGGGGCTCAGCGGGGGCTCCCAAGGCCCTGCCTCTCCATCCAGGGTCCCCTCCTGCAGGCGCAAATGCGCCTGCACTTTCCCCCTGGCCGTCTGAGGAGGAGATGGCCGGGCTTGGACATATGAGGTCATCAGCACAACACGGGGACCTACGTGACCTGGACCTAGCCACCGGCAGACAGCAGGGGACACTCCCAGGGGACTTTCGTGCCGGCTGAGGACGGTGACGGGAAAGTCAATGCAACACCCCCTTTGGCCCTTTATAAAAACATAAAGTAGAATTAAGTACCACGGATTTTAAAGTATGTCTTCTAAGGAAAAGATAAAAAGAAAACACATAAAATGAAATGCCTTCCCGTGTTTGGCTCCCCACTTAGCCCTCTCTCAGCCCGTCTTTCCCTCTCCCTGGAACCCAGGGGTCTGCCCTAGGCTCTCCCCAGAGTGTGGCCATGGGACCCCGGGGTGTCCAGCACCTTCTGGGGGTCAGAAAGGTCGGAGTTGTTTTCCTGACAACGCTGAGATGCTCCCGGCCTTTTCACCGTGTGGACATCTGCACCGACGCCCCAAAGCAACAGCGGGTCAACTTCGGGGACCTCAGGGTGAACCAGGGCAGCGGCACCCAAGTGTCTGGTGTCGTCACTGTGCCGGCCACCATCACCCTCAGAGCAGGCCCAGAAAATGCCAGTTGCACTTAACAATGTGCTTGATGAAGTCATTTTATGAAGTCTGGACGCACAAGAACGCGGGGCTGGCCTCCCAGGCGAGACACCCAAGCACCCCCGTGGCCTCGGTGCACAGAAGGGCCAGTGTGCAGCCGATGCTGTGCAGTCCCCATCTCAAAACTCCTCATTTGTCCTTAAACAAGAGCCCCGCACTGTCCTTTTGCAC
This sequence comes from Panthera pardus, assembly GCF_024362965.1. Taxonomy (NCBI): domain Eukaryota; kingdom Metazoa; phylum Chordata; class Mammalia; order Carnivora; family Felidae; genus Panthera; species Panthera pardus. The sequence goes on along the minus strand of NW_026526654.1, from coordinate 10,096,060 downwards.
CCAGTCCAGAGTCCGGGTTTTCCACAAAGGCTCTTTGTAGGACATCGGCAGTGCCGTGCACGAGGCACACGTGTGCACACGGCACAAGAGAGCCGCGCTACCGCGAGGAAAAGGACACCGTGCCGCCGACTGAGCTGCAAGCGAACTGGCCGCTCCCTCGTGGAACATCCCTCTTCCTTAAAAGACCCACCGGCAGCTCAACGTTCAGACCCGGCTGTGGGGCAGAGACATTGTCCCGGGAAAAGGGCAGTGCGTGCCTGGATCTTTAAGGAGAGAAGCTGGCAGTTACCATGTGGCCTTTCAAGCAAAAACTGAAGAAAACAGATCTGTGCCCCTGAGCCTGACACACTTGCTTCCTAATGGTGTCTCATCTTTTCTGGTGAGGTCAGTGGGGCTACCAAGGAAGGTGATCTTTTCTGATATCGCATGACGATGTGTGTCAACACCTGGAAAATCTACATCACCCTGTGCCAAACAGGCAAAAGACGTGCTCAGAGCCCAAGACAGAGCAACGGGCTCTAACGTGACAGCGTGGGAACAGCTCACTGCGAGGGTTTTAGACCCCGCCGCATAAACACCCTGGAGAAAGCCGCCACACGTCGCTGTTTAGTGCGGCCTCAACGAATATCCACATTCACCTGAAAAAGCTGTTGAGATGCCCTTCCTGTCTCCAACCCGGGGTTCCGTGTTGGGCTCTGACGACAGAAATACAAGAACTTATTTTCTGTTCTCTTAACACTAATGGCATTTCCCAAATGAATATCTATCACTTTAAAATCCGGTGTTACTTTGGCAATAGAAAAATATGCTATGTTTTATTTTTAAAAGAATTAGTGCTCTCCTAGCTAATTGATCCAGAAGACTGACGAACTTGATACTATATTCCGAAGCTCTATAATGAGTTCTTGCTGAGACACGAGCGAGGGTCATTCCTGGAAGAAACCACCCTGGTTCTCAGAAGAGCGGCCCAGAGACGTGAAATCCCAGCTCCGAGCCCAGAGCCCTGGGAAACAAGCGTAACCAAAAAGCATTTCCTTCTTTATGAGAACCACAGTGCTTTCTTTTTAGAGTAATAGGTTATTTAATCCAATATATCCAAACTGTTACCAAGTCAAAATGTAACCAATACACAATTGCAAATGAGACATTATGCGTTACTGGCGACGAGTCCCCTGTCTCGGGGCAGCTTGCCCCCAAAGCCCCTCCCCATCAGACTCGTGGAGCACCATGGTCCGTGGCTGCTGTGCTCACATCACAGTTCTGGCCTCGGAAGCAGGCTGGCTGTCATCCGTGTGTGTCCCCACTGGGCCGTGGAAAGAGCTTCCCACGTGACCTGAAATTGGCCTGGGAGCCAGGGGGCGGGGGGCGAGGCTCTCCACTTAGCTCTGGCCAGCAGCAGAGTCCCCGCCTACACCTGCCTGGCTCTGCCTCAGGCCCCACAGGCTGTCCTCAGGACCTCCAGCAGGACCCTGTATGGAGCCCCCGCCCTGAACTGCACACGGTCTGCAGTCTAGGACAAGAAATATCCAGCCAAGCTTCCAGCCCCCTCCCCACCCAGGACATGGCTCCCCCAGAGGACAGCTTACACAGGGTGTCCAGATCACTCGCCCTCCGAAGACATCTGCCCTCCTCTGGCCTGATTTCTGGTCTGGGAGCCACAGAGCCATACCTACCCTTCCCCCTCTCAGTCTCCAAGTCAGTTTCTGAGGGTAGATTTCTTTTCCACTTTTTAAACCATTTCTCAGCAATCCTACGGCTTCTCCCCCATGGCCTCTCTCTGGATTTAGGCTGGCCTCCACCACCGGCCTCCCTGCCATCCATGCTCCATGCTACCACCCGGGACTCAGGGTACGTCCACCCACGGCAGGGCGTGGGGGGCTGATGGGGCCTCCCTGACCGCTGACTCCCCTGCCAAGCAGCCAAATCCCCAGTGCCTTGGGGTCTGGGACCTTCGGGCTCAGTGACACTATCTCTACCCCAGTTTCTAGTCACTGAAGGTTCCCCTCCAGGAGGCTGGAGAGGCGGGACCCCAGGTCCTCAGCCACGCACCCCAAGATGCCCACAGCCTCAGATGGGTTTGCCTTGAAGAGGGCCACCCCTCGCTGCCACTGTCAGCTCCGAAGGGAGGGGGCCAGCTGTGGGCGGTGACGACAACGGCTGCACGTGCCAGAGCCACCAGAGGAGCCCCGGGGCTGTGCGACACACAGCAGGATGGCCCTGCCAGCAGCGGGCCTTCTCCACCACGGCAGCGCCACCAACCTCAGGCAAGTCGCTTCACCTGTGAGATCCTTCAGTGGGACTGCAGTGGAAACTGGACACAGTAAGTGGGGCACCAACACCGCACCCGGCTCTCCAAATGTGATCAGTGAGCAGTGGAACCCCGTGTTATGTCAGTGCACCCAACCGCTCCCAGTCCAGTGAGCCCTCTGCTGCTACCAACCCGTGTGTGCACCTGTGTGTGCGTGTGCACATGTTACCAACCCGTGTGTGTGCACATGTGTGTGTCACCAACCTATGTGTGCACGTGTGTGTGCATGCACGTGTGTTACCAACCCATGTGCACGTGTGCGTGTGCATGTTACCAACCTGTGTGTGTGCGTGTGTGTCACCCTGTGTGTGCATATGTGCATGTGCGTGTTACCAACCTGTGTGTGCACTGTGTGTGCGTGTCACCAACCTGTGTGTGCACGTATGCGTGTGTGTGCCAGTGTGTGTTACCAACCCGTGTGTGCACATGTGCATGTGCATGCACGTGTTACCAACCCGTGTGTGTGCACGTGTGTGTGTGTCACCAACCTGTGTGTGCACGTGTGCGTGTGTGTGCACGTGTGTTACCAACCCGTGTGTGCACGTGTGCGTGTGCATGTTACCAACCTGTGTGTGCATGTGTGCATGTTACCAACCTGTGTGTGTGCGTGTGTGCGTATGTCACCAACCTGTGTGTGCACGTGTGCGTGCGCGTTACCAACCTGTGTGTGCACGTGTGCATGTGTGTGCCCGCGTGTGTTACCAACCCGTGTGTGCATGCATGTGTGTGCACGTGTGCATGTGTGTGTTACCAACCTGTGTGTGCACGTGTGCACATGTGTGTTACCAACCCGTGTGTGTTACCAACCCGTGTGTGCACTGCGTGTGCGTGTATTTGTGCATGTGTGCACATATGCATGTGTGCATGTGTGCGTGTGTTATCAGCCATGTGTGTGCATGTGTGCCTGTACATGTGTGTGCATTCATGTACGCACGCATGCTTGTATGTGTGCACGCATGTGCACGTGTGTGCATGTTTGTGTGTACACACACGGGGGGGGGGAGCAGATACAAATGAACAAGTAACAATATCTACACCTGTGATGATTGATTTTCTGTGTCAACTTGGCTGGGCTCAGAGGTGCCAGGATGGCTGATAAAATATTATTTCTGCTGAGTCTGTGAGGGCGCTTCCGGAAGAGCCCAGTGTCGGCAGTGCTGGGCTGAGTGGACACACCTTCACCCACACAGGCAGCCCCATCCAATCTGTGGAAGACCCGAAAAGAACAAACGGGCAGAGGGAGGGCATCTTCGCTCTGCCTCTGCCGGGGCACCCGTCCTCTTGGCACCTCTAGTTCTCTGGCCCTCAGGTCTGGACAGGGACGCCCCCTCCGCACCCCAGCTGCCCTGCGCCTGCAGCTTGCAGACAGCAGGTGGTGGGCTGGGCCTCCATGACCACAGGAGCCCGGTCCCCTAACAATGCTCTCCCTGTCCATCTCTGTCTGTCCACTTGTCCTCCTTCTGGGAGAGCAGCTCACCTGAGCTCGTGGTTAAGAGAAGCAAATCTAGAAGATTCCTTTCTCCCACATGACATGCCATAGCTTCCTCTCTTGCTAAATGTGCATTTCTATTTCACACATCTTACTAAAATTTCTCTAGTTTAAGTCCCTGAAAGAGCAGGCCCTCTACTGCCATGAAACTGCCACAAAACATTCCTTTTTTTTTTTTTCTCTTTTCCCTTCCCTTCTCTTCCCTTCCCTTTCCTTTTATCTTTTCTTTTTTAGCTCCTCGGGTCTCCAAACTGCAAGCCAGGATGAGACCCCTCTCTTCATTTGGCCTGTAGGGACAAGACCCCTGAACTGGGTCTCATGAAGGACCCAACCATTTCTCCAGACGCCTGTCCCTCTGCTGTCCCCAGCAAAGGAGCATGCACGTACGTGAAAGTCCATTTGTCAGGATCACATTAGGAAAGTCTCGGAGGACACCGTCTGCATGTGCCCGGGATTCTGATGCTAATTCAACTCTGCAGGGATGAGCAGCTAATGTGAAGGATGGGACCGCGCTGATACCCCTGTGACCCGAAGGAGAAGCTTCTGGGCCGCTGCAAGCTGCTGCAGGTGGGACAGCCTCGCTTTACAATCTCCCAAAAGGTAATAAACCGATCTGTACAAGTACCACTGATGCCTCACATGACAGCTCTCCCAGGAGCTCAGTGGCCTTGCCTAATTAGCCACATAATAACTGGGAGCTTCTCCCCACAAACTGGACCTGGGTGCCGTGCCCTCCCCCATACCCGCGTCACAGACACTCTGAGCAGCAGAAGTGGTCACAGGAAAAAGTCTAACATGCCTCCAACTTCTGGACGAAAAGACACGTGTGGAATCAGCCCTGCTGCCCAGGATGCACAGCCCTCGCGTCTCCAGACTTATGCTTTCCAACAGGCCCCCGACACGGGCTTTTCCGTCCTGTGCGGAAGCTCCACACTTGCTGCTCAGGAGCACGGCGGACAACCAGCTCAATTTCCAACGGGGAACCTCCTGTGGCCACCCCCTGGGACCCGTGGGTTCTGCGGTTTTCTGGAGTCACCGTGATGACATCATGATCCCAGTCGTGTGAGTTGAAGACCACAGGGTCAGGGCATGCACGCACCATAAAGACCACCATCTCGGCACTTCTGAGCGTGCGGCACGCTGTCGTGGGCGGGATCTGCAGAACGTTTCCGTCCTGGGGAGCAGAGACCCCACCTACAGCCCTTGAACCACAACCCCTATCCCCTCCAGCCCCAGGCAGCCGTGCCAGGTGTCGGCTTCTGAAATTATCGAGGAGGATCTAATAAGAGAACATGGAAAGAAAGCAGGTAAGCAGTGTCCAGGAGGGAAGATCCCCGCTGTCCTGGGGTCTGGGCGTGAGCCCACACAGACCCAGGCAGAGTGCATCACCAGTGAGAGCTGCTTCCCTGGACCCGAGACCTTTTCCAGAAGGCTCATCCTTCAGATGGTTGTGGCTGGTCTCCTGCACAAAAGGTGAAAATACACATACAATCAAGCCTTCCATTAAGTCGAGTTGCCGTCTACCAGTAATTCTGGAACTTGCCAGAACTATTTGCTTTTGTGTGCTGGGTTACCTCCGTTCACTTACAGGCTTGAGGTGCTATTTTAAACATTTGCCATTTGGATAACACAGGGTCACAGGCCCAGCACCCTGCCCGGATCCTGTTGCCGCGGCCATGCACTCAGTGTGAGCACACACACGTAGCCAAGACTGGTCTGGAGACACAGAAGGTGACGGCACGTCCTGAACCCTACAGCACAGACCCGTCTCTACCCGGGTGTCGACACTGTGCTCTTCGCACACACAGGAGCTAAACAACTTCATTCACTATGTGGCTCTCATACAGCCCACAAGCTTTGCAAGACGTGTTCTAAGGCCACTGTTCCACGAGAACCGGCGGCGGCCAGGAGAGCGCTATTGTCAGGGGGTGCTGTGGCCCTGAGCTCGAATCGGCTGTCCCCAGCAGGCCGGCAGGGATGAAGCCCCACACACAGGAACCTGGGAATCTTGACCCAGGAGAGCGCGTTTCCCGCCCACTTCCTTATGGACGGCCTGTAAATGAGATGCTGTCCCCACCAGGTTGAAATGCCCTGGTGGTGCTAGGACATCCAGGCTTTGCCACGACTGAGTCACCCGGCTGACATGTGGCCTCCCCAGGTCCCTCTGGGGACACTGAGGGACGCCGCCCTCCAGTGGCCGGGCCACCCTGTCATCACTCATCAGAGGCCTCAGAGAAATCACCTTGAACGCTGAGGCAGGAGAGAGAGGCAATCCCCTGTGATTGATAGCACTAAATACGAAACCGCATGTACCTTGTCCGTGAAGCATGGAATCATGCGCATTGTCACCGGGGGAGATGAATGGAACTTGAGATAACCCTGGCAAATTAGGCGTATGTTAGCGTTAAGCTTTGTCAGTAAGCAGGCTATAAATTACAGACATATTGTAACTCCATAAACTCTTCTAATGAATTGAATGACGGCGGTAATTTAATGCGGAACATGCCAGCTTAACCCTTTTAAGAAATTAGCCCCAGGTCTCCACCACGCAACCAGCCAAAGTGCATTTTCAAAGTTGGTGCTTAGATCTCCCGAGAGAGCATATACAGCGGGCTGTAAGAACTTCTGAAATTTTCCTGGATATTAAAAACAAATGTCCAAGAGCCTCTGAGTAATTACATTATTTCATAGTTAATTCTTTCCTGAGCTTTTTCTCCCCCCACACATAATCTTCATTATAGTCCTTTTTTTTCCCCTAAAACGATCGCACTAAATATATGGAAGCCATAAGCCCCAGCGTGCAGTGCATTTCTGGGTGATTATTGAACCCATCGGGGGGTACCAGGAGCTCTGCGGCTGAAGGCGCAGAGACTTTAACCCGAAAGGGGGGCAGGAATCCCACATAAATGCACTACCTGCGGTGTCTTGTTGCAATAATGAAGCGGAATTTATAAATAAGAATCAGGTGCAAGGCAGAGCCTGTGCACTTTCCGGCCGTCACTGACAGAGGCAAGACACCCGTGACAGCTGAGTCGTGATGTGAAGCTGTTTCAGAATCTGCTGTATATTTTAGTGGAAGTTGCATGTAGAAATAACTGACAAATCAGTGTTGATCCAAAGAAAACTTTAAATTCAAATGGGAAAATTAAAGGTAATATGTCATTATTTAGAGTGTGTTGGCACAGTAAAAAGCATTCTTTAGCTCTTACTCAAATGGAAGGATGCAAAACAGCGCCAGTGGACGTAATTACTGCATAACAGGTACCACTCGGCTCCTAATGTTACAAAACTAGGAATTTTTAAAATAAATGACCCCTCTATGGGTGTGTTTTCTCTTTACAGAACACAATTATCTCTTGCTGGATGTGTTAAGCGTGGTCTGTCCTGCGTCACGGGGTGGCTGGTCTCATCACACACACACACACACACACACACACACACACACACGGCACAAAACTCCAGCCAGACCTCAGCGCCCCCTGGGTTTTACAGGGGTAGATCCGCAATATGGTCTCCGGCTCCGGCAGGAGTGTCCACGGGGCACTTGTGTTGAGCTGGGCCACGGCCTTTATGCTGGTGGGAGGGACGAGTGACAATTACCCATGTGTCTTGGGTGTTACCACTGCACCCCTAGCTCTAGGGATCTTCCAGCACCTTGAAGAAAAATGTCAGAATATTGTCTGGTTCAGTAACTTCTGAAACACGATCACTGAAGAATCTGAATTCTTTACCTAAAAAGTGAAGTCCAGGAAAACAATCTGTGTGTCGCTTGCTGCAAAGACAGAAGAAATAAACTCTGAAATCCCAAATTTCCTTCTGGGAGTCTGGATTTCTTCTTTTGTTAAATTGGACCCTAAAGGTCTAAGCTCCATAAATAGGCGTCATTCCAACCTCCTGACAGAAGAGCCTTGCAGACGTTTTCTGAGGTCATGGGTCCCGCTCTGCGCACCTGCGGGCTCTCTGCAAGGGGCCGTGGCTGAGAGGGTGCGCTCGCGGTGGAAAGAAGTGGGTGCTGCTGGGTCTCCGCCCTCCATGTGCTGGCACCACTTGTGGCCGTGAGGGCCTCCAGCGGACTCCAGGCTCTGCCAGCACAGTCACCGTCGACACCGCGACACCGCGTTTCACGAATTTCTCAGCCCACAAGGGTGGCTGCAGGCCCTGATGGCTTATTCCCTCTGGCTGCAGAAGACTTAAAGTCACAGATTCCACCTGAAACCCCCCTTGGAGCCTCTCTCAGAAGACGCAGCCTCAGCTCCCTCCCCTGGGCCCTGGGTCTGGAATCGGCACCGCGGCCCAGCCACCTCGCTGGCCAGCCTTCCCTGCCCTGTCCCCACAGACCTGTCCCCAAACACCTAGCATAGGGGACACCATGCCGGCCCCGCGACAGCAATTCCCCTCTTTGTGCGTCTTGCCGAGTCTCATGTGAACACCGCGACTGTTAGCACCTTGTTCTTCAGCGTGAGGCCCGGGACCTGGGCATCACCTCTGCCGGGAGCTTGTGAGAACTGCCATCTCGGGCACCTGCTGGGCCCTGCACGTCCCGCATCTATTGGGATCCACAGGCCACCTGTGCACAGAGGTTTGAGGCACCGCCATCGGGCCTTAGGGAGCTGGGTCGGGGCTGATGACGCTCGGCTGTGCGCAGTTGGCGGTGGGAGGGAGGAGGGGGGCACTGGCAACTCTGGGCCTGACTTTTAAGCTAACACACTAACCCCACACACGGCTGATGGGAGAGCGAGCCACGCCCAGGAGCAATTCTGGGGCGGTCAGGGGATCAAGGAAATCATGGCCCAAACACATCATCCTGGTTTTCAAATGGCCGCCATGCTGGAGGGTTGGGTCCCACGGACACGGGCTCCTGAGGACCCTGAGAGCAGCACCCCTCCCGCCCGATGGAACGCAGGGGTGTATGAGGTCGGGCCCCCGGCGATTGTGCCAGGTGTGAGTCCAGAGCGCCGCCTCGTGAGCAGACTCCAGTAGCAGCATCTGCACATCTCTGTGCACTGCCCGAGAACGACAAAGAGATGCCCGGCGGCCAAGGTCCTCGTCAGCCTGAGAGCTGCCCGATGGTGCGGCTCCCCGGCCACGGCCATCCAGGCGCCAAGTGGGCAGGGAGGAGGGGCTGTGATGGTGGTCGGGGGGGCACACCCGTGCATCTGTCTCACTGACATGTGCACCACGATGCACACATCATGGCTCTGGTTTTGTTTTTTCTAGTGTTTATTTATATCTGAGAGAGAGAGAGAGAGAGAGCAGGGGAGCAGCAGAGAGAGGGAGACACAGAATCCTAGCAGGCTCTAGGCTCCAAGCTGTCAGCACAGAGCTCGACGCGGGGCTCAATCCCCTCGATCATGACCCGGGCCGAAGTCGGAGGCCTAACGGACTGAGCCCCCCGGCGCCCCTCTGGCCTTGGTTTTGAATGAATTAGGAATTGAGTCATCACTTCTGTCTGCAGAGAACAAGAAAGTCCTCACAAAACAGTGCACGCCTGAGCGGCCTCTGCAAGGCAAGCCAGATTTCGGTATCTTCTCTCTAACGAGGGTCCTACTTCTGGTTCTGTCCTCCAAATGTCACTGCGTTTGGGACACCGGCCAGTGCTCTCCTCTGGCCCCTCATGGGGACAAACTGGAGGAAAGTCTGGATTTTTTGTGCCTTCCCTTGGTCCAGAGGCCCCTCCTGTGGGCTCGGGAGCCTGACAACCTTCCCCCTGAACCGACTCACTCTGCCCCGCACCCTGCAGGACCCAAGGAGCCACACCTGAGTCCCCGTCACTGGCCACGGAGGGCACCTGGGGCTCATCTTGTCTTGGGCACAATGGGTGTTGCCGGCTTCCCAGAGCCCCTGACAGTAGGTCGCAGGCTCTCACGATGGGCTGCTCTCCTGGCATGGCCAGTGCCCCACATGTGGACCCCACACCTCTGCATACGGCCCTGGCCCACAGGACTGGCCCACTCAGCCTGGTCGCCCCGTGATACTCACCGTCCAGGGGAGGAGTGACACCCGGGCCCCCATTCTGCTGCCAACAGCCCAGGAGGCAATGGGCCGCGAGGGCCAAAGCAGCCTCAGTGTTTTCCTTCGTCAAGGAGGAGCTCCAGAGCGCCCCGGCCAGCACCCACCTTCCGCAGTTACAGACATCACTGTCCGCAGCTGCCTCCCTTTTCCACGTGTGATGGCGTGCTTGCACTTGGCTCCCAGGCAGTGTGCAATCCAGATCCGTGTTCAGTCCCCACCAGTTGTGTATGGCTGCAGTGCTGGTGCAAGGCTCTGGATGGCTGTACGTGGTCGTGCACGGCTGTGGGTGGTCAGATGGTCACGTGATTGTGGATGCACGTGGTTGTGCATAGTTCTGTATGGCTGCAATGCTGGCATGCGGTTGTGAATGTTTCTAGCAGCCCTTCTGGTGTGAGCAGGGTTCAGCTCTACTCTGGCGAATAAGACCCTGCAAACACCACCTTCCTCACATGGACCATAATGTTTATGCCGCGGATCTTACACCCAGACATCAGTGCAGCCCAGCAAAGCCCGAACTTCGTGGCTGAAAACAACAATGTACGATCACCTCCATGGTGCTGGGCTGATAGGCTTGGCTAGGGGCTCTCCCTCGGGACCCCCACTTGGCGTCAGCTGGGAAATGATGCTGACGGTGTTGGAAGGCACCCGCGTGGCTCGTCTGGGCCCAAGCGTGGGTGGTGGGACTGCCAGGCACTTGTTGCCTTGCTGTGTCCTCAGCCTGTCCCTTCACATCCAGAAAACATGTTGAGTTACCCAAGTCTCACATATTATTCCTCAAAAATTAATTATAATAGCTCAAAAACCCACAGCCGCTGCAAAATACCTCGGGAATGTGCAGCAGTGTCGGGGAAGCTCCCGCCGTATCAGCAACGACTTGGGGCTCTCGCGAGGGGGTGCGAGGCCTCCCAGGGCAGGGCGGGCCCTTCGCTTTGTCCATTTATTTGATCAGATCGTTGTGAAGAGCTGCTCATCAGTCTGGACGGTCGTGCCCCAGGCACCTGACAGCACCATGGCTGGTGTGTGCGACGCACGGACAGGACACGTCTGCGGATCAGCGTGTGCTCCTAGGGGCCCGTCTCTATGGATATAACGTGAGTATAAACAGACTTACCAGCCGTCGCTTCAAACATCAGCCATCAGATGTCAACAACACCCAGCCGGACACGCTCCCTTTCTCTTAAACTCAAACGACTCCTTTCAAGGAGGCAAATGCCTGTCCCCTTCCCTGTGCCCAGGGATTCACACTTGGAAACACGTCAGTTTCCTCTTCTGACAGTCTATTTCCATTTCCTCTATTGAGTCAGCCATCATACTGTTCTCCACATGTGGGTTAGTCGTTCCAGGTAAAGAGAGGTTAGTGCTATCTGTCGTGAAACAGGGAGGTGGAATCGGCAGCCCTGGGGGCCTTGCTCTGTAGCACATTCGAGTTGCTGGCTGATAGATGATGCATCCACGCAGGCAGCTCTCTGCTCTCTCCGCAGAAAACACACACGTTTCCTGCGACACGTAAGTAAATAGCTCTCAGATAAAGCCCGAAGGCTGTCTACAGTCTCTTGATGCCCACCCTGGAAAGCTGCTGGCTACTAAAGCCATCAAAGTTTGGACTCCGACCTGACCGCACAAAGACAGTAAACAGCGAGAACCTGCCTTGTACTATGAGCTGCAGCAGCTTTAGAACGAGCAGCTCTCAGAGGCTCCAGAACTGACCCAACCCCAGAGGCTTGCATCTGTCAGGTGCTCCAGAGGACAGCTCAGTAAGGACACCCGGCCCTTTGAAAGGAGGCATCAATCTTGTTGCTTAACCCTCAAAACATGCACTGATTTCAAAGGAGAGCAAAGCTGTTTCAGAAATTCTTAATAGCTTCCCTTCTTGAGGACGCTTCACCTTGGAAACTTCCACTGACTTCTCCTCTCAGACGCCCACGAGGAGCCGGTAGATGCTGCCTGGCGATCAGAACTTAACGGTACAATGAGGCAGCTCCCAAACCCTGTTGACAGAAGAAGAGAAAATCTTAAAACGCTTTCAGAAGTCAAATCAGTGGGCACCAAGACAGAATAAAATCGGGAGGGAAAGAACAGGGTGGCTGGGGAAGAGGAGAAGAGATGTTGTCACTTAGATTTGAGTGGGATGGAATGGCTAGAAAATACCAGAAAGTCACGGAAATGCTCTCCAGGGCTGAGATGTCTATGCCAACGCGAAGACACCATCACCCATAGGACACTTATCACTCCTTTAATCCCCATTCCCACCGGGGGTATGAGCATCAGCAGCCCCACTGTACAGATGGGGAAACCGAGGCACCGGGCGTCCCAGCTCCTGCCTGAGGTCACAGACGACCTGAGCTCGGCGGTCCGGCTCCTAAACATGGTGCTCCCACCTCTTCCACACCCACAGACACAGCCAGTATTTGAAAAGAGGTGCAGGGTGCTAGGGGGTGGGGTACAGAGGAGGGGGGGTAGGGTCTGCAGGAAGGTGAGGGAGGGTGCAGGGGTGCAGGTTGCTGGGGGTGGGGTACAGAGTGGAGGCAGGGTCTGCAGGAAGGTGAGGGAGGGTGCAGGGGTGCAGGGTGCTGGAGGTGGGGTACGGGGGGGGCAGGGTCTGCAGGAAGGTGAGGGCAGGTGCAGATGTGCAGGGTGCTGGGGGTAGGGTACAGAAGGGGGGGCAGGGTCTGCAGCAAGGTGAGGGCGGGTGCAGGGGTGCAGGGTGCTGGGGGTGGGGTGCAGAGGGGGAGCAGGGTCTACAGGAAGGTGAGGGCAGGTGCAGGGGTGCTGGGGGGTGGGGTTCAGAGGAGGGGGGCAGTGTCTGCAGGAAAGTGAGGGTGGGTGCAGGGGTGCAGGCCCTTGCCTGGGCTGTGGGGTCACATTGGAGTTATTCCTGAAGCTGACTCGTTCTACTTGGCAGCACGTACTTAGGTGTGCTACGGGGTCAACGTGATGGGAGATGTGTGCAAGTGGGATGCAGGTGCAGCTGGAGAAAAGGCGAGAAGGAAAGTCTGGGTGGGGCATTACCACTGGGGCTTGGCCAGCCCGCCATGCCACTGCTGTGACTAAGACCTCACGTGGCCATCTCTCCTGGCTCGGTCCCTCCCCCCTCCTCTGCCTCCTGGCTCCCGGCCCGCCCCCTCTTCCTGTCTCAGTCTTCTGCATGTGCCCAGAGGGGAGCGGACCCCAAAACGGGGAGCACTGGGGATGGGGCAGGCTCTCTGAGGGTGGGATGACCTCAGGTCCCAGGGGCATAAGGAGCCGTTCCCCAAAGCTGGCACGGTGACCTGGAGCTTTTCTAGAAGGAGTGGCATCCACAGCAGGTGGCCCCATCAGTCCCCCAGTGGCACACACCCTTTAGCAACTGCCGCCCTCGACCCGGTGTCCTGACGTGAAATTTGCACGGCAGAGAAATGTATCTAACACCATAACAAGACCAAACTCTGATGAGGCTTCACTCCCTTCAAAATGAAATGAAATTTGAAACCTTCAAGTTCAAAACAAAATTGTAAGATTAGGTTTTTATTAATGTAGATATATGCATGGTTATGCTCAGCCAAGTTTTTCTTTCCTTTGCCAGGGTGGGGGGCGGTGGTGGGGGCTATCCACTGAGCGCATCAGTTGGCCGTTTGCAAAGAGAGAACTTGTAAGTGGCCTGGCCTCCTATTCCCATCAGTGTCCTTCCTCCAAATGACACAGTAATGGCTTCGTGGGAAGCAGAGCGTCTGTCATCCGATTGCCAGGCCACCTGGACGCCAAGGCTCAGGAACCGGCATCTTTTTTTTAAGATCAAAATTCATTTGAAAAACTGGACTCAGTTATTTCAAACGACAGTCTGAGGAGACGTGTGCCTGGAAGTATTTGGAGCTGTCCCCTTGCAACAGAGAAGGACCGCGTCTCGGGACAGCGCCCAAACCCCCCTCCCACAGAGTGCGCAGCTCTACTTCCTGGGTCGTGCGGCATCCTCCCTCGCGGGGCCCACCACCAGGGGCTCTACGTGTCGGCCTGTGACCTGCTCAGGGCTGGCACGAGCTTGATCTCAGAATAAAATTAGCCCCGATCCCTCGTCCCAGCGGAAATTGTATGACTCTCCCTCTCCACTTTCTTAATGGTTTCTTCACTACAAAGCCGCAATCGAATGACCGTGTCGGCCATCTCCAAGGTTTGGAATTAAATGTCCCTAACATAAATCAATAGAAAGGAAATCAAAACGGAAAGGCCAATTATTTTTGCAGATGTCTTTGTGCAAAACAACTTTGCATTGAACTCTGGGCCACCTGGAGACTGCAGAAGGAGCCTCCTTCCAGTTTCAGGGACACTAATGTAACGAAGAACTTTCATGAGCAGACGCTGATGACAGGATCTATTAAAATGGACTCACAAGGCTGGCCCATCCACCTCCCAGAGCTACTAGATAACAATATTAGAAAGTTCAGAATTCTAAGTGTTCAATTTCAAATCGACAGACAAGTGGCCTTTGCAAACAGCCCCGCTGCCTCTTCTCGCTTCCCCCCTCAGCTTCCCAAAGAATTCCATGTGCACATGGGTTTTCAGGGTACCGCCTTCTCGAAATGGGGGGCTACAAGAAAGCCCCATGGACACGTTTAGAATCGAGTGGAGGGTACCTTCAGGGAGCCAGCTCCTCCTCCCTCCGGACACCTACTCCCAGAGCTCTGGGGCCTCCTCAGCACAGCACAGCCCGTAGGCACTAGTCACTGTGATCCTGTGCCGTCACTTACCATGATTTACTGCAGCTAGTGAAGCCGTTTCCTAAACTAATTAGCTTTTGGGTATCAGTGGCTGCTAAATTATTAACATGTTATCCCTTCCAAAAGTATTGAATTTTTAAATGGTAAGCCCCAATTACATAATATTTTAAGCAAAGGAAGAACTCTCTAATGGTAAAAATTCAGCCACCTGAGCCAAGAAGAAAACAATCTGTGCCTTTATGGTTTTAAGGAGCCGCGTACTGTGTCGACATCTATGGTTGGTTCTGTGAACTGCAGATTCCCAGCTGAATTTCTGCCGTGGTCCCCCAGAGCCCAGGCAACGCAGCGGAACTGGGATTCTATTCTGAACACTTGAAAGTCAAAAGAGAACCATTGTGCCTCCACCTGCTTTCCCGGCTCCAAAGCACGTTGGCTGTTACTTATTCTGCATTGTTAAAAGAGACACGAGTTCTTACAAAGAAGCATAAACTTGGCTGAGTGGGTGCTGGAGATATGTAATTCCAGTGGGAAAGCAGATAGACCCAGCACCCGTCTCAAGGCTCTGGTGTCATCTTTAAAAAGTCAGCAAATGAGGGGCGCCTGGGGGGCTCAGTCAGGTAAGCCTCCGACTTCGGCTCAGGTCATGATCTCGCAGTTCCTGGGTTTGAGCCCCACGTCGGGCTCTGTGCTGACAGCTCGGAGCCTGGAGCCTGCTTTGGATTCTGCGTCTCCCTCTCTCTCTGCCCCTCCCCTGCTTGCACTATGTCTCTCCCTATCTCTCAAAAATAAATGAACATTAAAAATTTTTAAATAAATCAAACAAAAAGTCAGCAAATGAGAATAATATTTTTCAGTCATTTGCAAAATGTAACAGCAGTGAGAGTGAGCTTTTCTGCTAAGTTGATCTGACCTGTAGAGCATTAGAACGACAAAAAGAGACCTTTGCACTTTTTTAAACTGACAGATTCTACCACTTTTCTGGATGCCCACAGTTCTCGGTGCACGTCCCTAAGAGAACACGAGAGAAGAGGAGAGAGCGGAACCAGATCAAATGGAAGAAAGAAAAACTGGGTGTGAGTGTGTGTGTGTAACCAACGAATCCGTGCTGGGACCGCGTGCATCCACAGATGCTCAGACCTGCTCTACACACGACCTTCTGTCCCTGTGCAGAGAGCACAGCCTCTGATGTCCTTCCCAGAGGGATTTCGGGAGAAAAGATAACATCCCAGGTGAAGGTGACATTCTTAACAAATGTGGGTAAAATGTCACTGCCAGTTCACACAGTCAGCCAGAAATTTCTTTACGTTAATTACATGTCATCCAGACAAGCATACACACAGGCAGGCCCCTCATATCTGTACACATTTGCTAGCACTTTTGTTCTGATTTTTAAAGAACCTTGACTAATTCACTTGAGCGCGGAGCTAATCCTCCAGCAGAGGGCTAAGTATAAAACAAGTAACATTCTCAAACGGGTGACAGAAATGAGCAGACTGGGGGTCATTAAGTGCTCATTAGCTGTATGTTGTCACATTAACTACGGGGTGTAACACCAATTTTCTCTTCTTTGTCAGGAGCCGACTCGGTCCCCTTTCACGGGGCAGGCCCCCGGGGGGTATGCTGCCCAGAGCGCGCCCCGATCAGCGCTGCCCGCGTGAGGCTCTCCCAGCTTTCTCTCCTTCGCCCCCCGTTTCAGCAGCTCGCCAGGAAGAAGCCGTTACCTGGGTCTGTTGGCCACGGCGACGAGGAACTGAAACGATCAAGGATCAGAACAGGATTCTTTCCACGCTCGCCAATATTCACGGCTGAGAGGGCCAGGGGTGTGGGCAGAGTGGTCTGAGTTGAAGTCATGGTTCTGGAATCTTAAAGACGGTCAGGTAATCCAGACATTCAGGGTTTCCTGTTTCGATTCCTGGTCACCCTCAGCCCCACGGGGAGGGGCAGCGGTGGCCCCCGCCCTTGGCCGTGACCGAGGAAGCCCATGCTCCCCCAGTGCGTGGCTGGGGCACGTCCTCTCCATTTCTCCGCCCTGTCTCCCTGTTCGTCCCTCCGGCTGACGCCCTTGTGAACAGAAACCAACAGAAACTGAAGCTCGGCTAGCAGAGGTCCCCTCCTCAGCAATACGAGGGCACAGGCCTGGGCAGATGTTTCCAGCACAACTGTAGTTATGAAGCTCTGCTACCCTCACACAACACCGCATCTTGTCTATCATATTCCATTTTGACAAAACTCTACCCCAACGCAACATCAGCTTCCTTATCTGAATTCAGGAGACTGACTGAACCCAACAGAGACTGAAACCATGGAAGCTGGTCTCAGCAGACATATCGGTCTTTGCTCTCATGGAGCCGGTCTCGGCCTCTCTTTGAGGCCGACAGAAGACACGCTCCGGGAGGAGACGAGGAAGCCGAACCAACGAACAAATGAATTAATGGAGGGGCTTCCTCACGTGGGCAAACCTTTCCCCGCTGCTCCCACAGAAGAGGCGGTGTCACCCCTGGCATTTCATTTTTGCAATACCCCCCACCTTGGGATTCCCTGTAGAGGGACCTCAGGACACAGAGCTGTCATCGGGGCCCATTGAGGTCAAGTGGGCACCCCCAGGGACTGAGCCCGCCCTGATGCGGCCTCGGGCGGATTGGCAGCCCAGGCAGGAAGGGTCACTGGCATACCACACGGCTGCACCTCATGAGCACAGGTCCCTACCATTCATCTGCAGGGCACCAGAACTCTGTGGTTCTGACACAGTTAATTGTTCCCAGGACTCTATTTTAAGCGCTCTGAAGACAAAAGTAAGAAGACAATTATACAGATTGCAGAGACCAGAGAGAGAGGAGCAGGGAAAGGGAGCTCAGAGAGCCAGCAACAATGTAACACAAACAGCTCAGCAAATAACAGTGCGGCGTCCCCGCTAATAGAACGTTGTAACACCTGAATACACCCGCACGCCTGATTAGGCGCTGACAACATACACCCATAAAGGAAGATTATAAGTTGTAATATGTCTTTGCGAGAAGCAGCATATTAACCACTGTTTGTATACTTCTCCAATTAGATTCCTGTAATTCTTCATTTAGCAAACAGTTTACATTATAATAGCCAGCATCACTTCTGGTTTTGAAACAATTGATTATATGTATACTGCCAAATTATGGGTCTACGGGATATTTTCATAAGTGAAAACAACTCTGAACGATCTTCGAAAGGATCTTTAACTGGGGCGTCTGGCGACGTGCAGACAGACTATCACCTGCGCCTGCTACCCCTAGGGCCTCCCAGTCAATGGAAACATCCCATTTTTCCCCTCTCCGGTTTTCCAGGAGCAGAGATTTGTTCCGTGGACCTGGAAACCAGAACAGCGGTGCTGGTCACAGCTCTGTCCCTGGCCCCTTGGCTCTCTGCCCCACGGACCCCAGCCCTTCAAGCTGTCATGCTGGGCAGGACCATGAGCTGGTGAGGCCAGTGGTTTATTCTGTGGCCAAAGGTGCCTCTTCAGTACCTGAACCCCCAAATGCTGCCAGCCCCCCCCCCACCCCACCTAGAGCTGGCCAGCATGGAGTCTCTCCTGGGACCACGGAACCATGTCAGAAGCCGTGCAGTCACGAGACAGGCCAACAGCAGAGCCCCCAAGACAAGACGTCGGTGAGGAGGAGAGCCACTGAAGGAGGGACTGGCAAGGGCACAGCCAGGTGAGGCAGAGATGACCCCGGGGGCCCCAACACAGCCCAGCGAGTAGGGGCTACATGGCAAGAGGGGGAAATAAATGACCCATGGGAACACCTGTCCTCGTGGGATGGCTCGGAAGCCGAGGCTCGGTGTGACTTCTCTGAGGTCACCAGCTAGTAAGCGGCCAAGCTGGGAGCTGAGTCAGCCTAGTTCCCAGTGTGCACCACCTCTCCAAAGCTTGGCCACGCTGCACATGAACCCCCTGGTGATTTCTAGGAAAGCAAGTGTGGACCTCTACCAGGAAAACCCATCCCTTGGTCTTGTCACTAAGCACAATGAAGTCTGTTGATGTTACTTGTAAAACAAACGTGAGAATTCTCCAGGAGATGCAGAGATGGCCGAGGACAAGGGGCCTCAGGACCCGAGGGACAGCATGGCAATGGGTCCCCTGGGTTCTCAGATTGCCTCATGAATCCCAGTGGGGTCCAGCTGGAGATGCTGGCAACACAGAAATACCCACAGACCCAGACTGTTCCCTCCAGCCAAATGACAGGGACGCAGGGTCAGCCTCACGAGACAGATTACATTTCCACAGTACAACGCCTCTACCCCAGCCAGACACCACAGAAAAAAGTGTTCCCTGTCTCCAGCCCACCAGCCAAAGTTGCGTGGGTAACCTAGCCTTGCACCCTCACTGAGCTGTTAAAAGGGGCCAACTCACTGTTGGGGACACCGGTGCAGCAGGCTGAGCACGGCAGCCAGACCCCACCCCATCGACAGTAACGATGGCTCCAGGGCAGTGTCAGATGCCTGCCTACGGAGAACAAGGTCTAAATGACCCGAGTCTTATACGGCGATGCATGCACCGGCTGGATGTCTGTCAAAGCCCAGTCATCGCACCGGGACAGGACAGGTGTCTGAAGTAACTGCTGAGGATTTTAATGCACTGATCATACAAATGCCTCCCCGAGACTTTACAAACATGCTCGGCACAAGTGAAAAATAGAAAGTCTCCACAAAGATACAAAAGCTTTCAGCAAACACACAGAGAATGTAAAGAACCAAGCGGATATTTTAGAACTAAATATCCGCTAAATGTCTGAAGAGTTAAAAATCTCACAAGATGGGTTCAATAGCAAGAGAAGACAGAAAAGGATCAGCGGAGGAGAAAAAGGTAAAACAGTAGAAATTCCCCGCTGTCACTGACCATATTGGTGGACAAACGAAGAAGGAATCTATGATCGTATCAATTCACGCAGGAAAACATTTTTGACAATTCCTTCCAAACCGATCTAAAGGTTTAACAAAATTCTCATTGAAATCCCAGCAAAATTTTTCTGCAAGTATAGACAATATTATCATAAATCTATGTGGGTTATACATGATAATTATAAGCTATAAAGTATAAAACTTTTAGAAGATAAGAGAAATCTTCCAGACCAAGGGCTTAGGGAAAAGACAGGACAACTATGGAAAACATGACTACACTGTGTGGCACATTCTGATTGGGTGGGTCCGGGCCTCAGGCGGTGAAAGAACTCACCCTCCAGGACAGAACAAAGAGACAGAGGTTTGTTGAATCCATTGGGGGCGGGGTTGGTGAGGGGGTCGCAGGACAGCAGAGAGACTGTCCGCCAGGAGGCAGTGGTGAGGCGCTGTGGTTACAGGATGCAGTGAGGAAGCATGCGGACGGAGGAATTTTCCCTGTTTTGGTAATCTTAGGAGTCGGGCCTGGTTGTAGGCAGTCCATTGGTCCGCTGGGGCCGATGGCACTTCAGGGTGGGTCACTTACTGGGCCTCTTGCATTCAGCCTGGCGGTCACTGTAGGCCCCTGACTCAGACTTCCACTGCCCAGGCTCGTTGCCTGAAAGCAGCCTCTACACGTTGGATTCAGCAAAACCAAAAACAACTGTTGTTCCGCAGAACACCTTGTAAAGAAGATGAAAGGTGGGCTGCTGACCGCGAGAGACTGTTTGCAAATGGAAGCTCTAATAGGTACTCGTACTTAGTAAGAATAAATATATAATGAACTCTCAAAATTCCACACTAAGTCAGAAGTGGGCAAAAGACATTGTCTGCGGGACGGTGGTCTGCACACCCAGGCCTGCAATCTCCAGAGCCTGCGAGTTTTCTGACTTAATATGGTCGCGGTAACTGCGGTTGTAGGTGGAATTCAGATTGCCAGCCACCTGAATTTAGAGGGAGGGTTTATCCTGGATTGTCCATGGGGGCCCGAATGAGGACTCTCCAGGGAAACAGAGCCAGGAGGCGGTGTGGATGCAGAGAGAAAAGATTTATTTTCAGGAATTGGCTCACATGATTGTGGAAGCCGACGAGTCTCAAACGGCAGGGCAGGCTGGAGCCCACGAAAGAGCGGACACTGCAGTCCAGGTCTGAAGGCCATCTGCTGGGAGAAGTCCCTCCTGCACGGGAGGGATTAGTGTTTTTGCTCTAATCAGGCCTTCAACTGATGGAATGAGGCTCACCCCCATTATGGAGAACAGTCGGCTTTACCCAAAGTCCAACAGTCTGAAAGTAAATCTCATCAAGAAGCCCCTCATGGAAACATCCAGAATATTTGGTCACATGTCTAGGCCATGTGGTCAGCCAAGTTGGCACCTAAAATTAATGCTCACAGAGAACCCCATGAAATCTCAAATGTCTATATAACCAGCA
Source organism: Panthera pardus (assembly GCF_024362965.1). Lineage (NCBI taxonomy): Eukaryota > Metazoa > Chordata > Mammalia > Carnivora > Felidae > Panthera > Panthera pardus. Next base: position 10,075,218 of record NW_026526654.1, on the reverse strand, counting down.
CAGGGAGAACCAGAGAGAGGACAGGCTTTGAAGATGGAGAAGACCAACCACAGCCAAGGAACGTAGTGCCTTCTGGGCACTGGAAGAGGCAGAGGAAGAAAGTCTAGAGAGCCCTTGGAAGTCACACATCGCTGCCGTCCACCCAGTGTGGACTCTGTCCTCTGGGACTATTAAGATGATAAATTTATGTTTCTTTCTTAATGTTTTTATTTTTGAGAGAGAGAGAAAGAGCACAAGCAAGGGAGGGGCAGAGAGAGAGGGAGACACATATCTGAAACAGGCTCCAGGCTCTGAACCGTCAGCATAGAGCCCGACATGGGCCTCGAACTCACGAACCATGAGATCGTGACCTGAACCGAAGTCGGATGCTCAACCGACTGAGCCACCCAGGTGCCCCTAAATTTATGTTGTTTTAAGTGAGTGTTGAGGACACGCCTGCCCCAGGTGGTTCTCCCCAGGTTTGCTCCCCAGCCCCTCACAGGGAAATGCCCGGAGCTGCCTTCTCCCAGTGGCATAGGTAGGAAGTGGGACAAAAATTAAGAAAATTGTCAATTACTGATCAAATGCAGGTCATTTGGGGCTGATTGTTGTAGCAACTGCTGCTTAACCACTCGGACGGTGGCCCTGGACGGTGGGTCACAATTCTGTCACTCGAGGTGCCGCTGTCCATTTGTGTTTTGTTTCCACTGTCTCATGTGGGGACTGCTGGTTCAAGGACCTGAACAGCAGAAGTCCACACCACTGGTCTATATGTCATCAGTCCATTAATTAGCTCAAGTGGGACATGAAACCCGCCACATCACCCGCAAACCCAAGCCACGTTAACATGCCTGAGGGACATTGCAGATATTTGCAGCGTCCTTCATGATCACTCCCACAGGTAGAAGGGTTCCACTACATCCACCAGGAAGAATACCTAAGCAAAAATCTGCAAAAGTTCCCCATTTCAGCAATAAAAAAATCAGAACTCTAAGAGACCTCTGGTAGGCCAGCCATCTTTAGAGCCATTACCAGGTTTTAGGAGGCATGGTTGTTCTCTTTTACCCTGGTCCACTCCCCTGGGACCCCACACCTGTTTACACAAGAGCAGTGGCCTGGGCAGACCACCCACCCCACTGTGAGCCCGGGGACAGGTATCAGTCCTGGTCGGGCATGACCCAGGCGAGCCAACCAGAGTCCTTCCTTTGGGGTTTTCTCACAGATGTCAATGGAGAAAAGCCTAGAGTGTCTGAGACAATGAGCTGTGGGACATATGTAGCCATGCTCCTGTCTTGGGATGAGAGTCCACCACCAGAGAGAAGTCAGGGCTGCTGAGAAGGAGGGAAAGGGGGAGAGTGGCAGACCTGGGGCATCAGCCCTATTCTTCTGGAAATGCTGGTTCCAGCGCTCACCATCCGCCTTCCAAGGCACCTCTTGTCACTTAAGCTGATTTTGGTTGGCTCTGCCACGTGCCCTTAGAGTCTTGATTACTATCCCACCCCTCGGGCTTCAAGGACTGCAGGACAAAAGAAAGCTCCAGAACAGGAAGTGAGCACGCTAAGGGGATCTCTGTTACCCTACTGCGCCAGTCAGCCTCCCTGCTTCGTCACACGGCCCCGACACAGCCCTCCCTGCACAGGGGGCAGGACGCCACTCACTTCCTGCGTGACGTCACAGGACCCTGGACACCAGACTCCCTGCATAAGGGGCGGGACCCTGTGCACTTCCTGCCATGACGTCACAGGATGCTGGACACTAACCTCCCCGGAACACGGGGTAGGACCCCGCGCCCTTCCCATCATGACGTCACAGCTCCCCAGACATGGCCCTCCCAGCACGAGGGTGCAGGACCCCACTCACTTCCTGCTGTGAGGTCACAGGACGCTGGACACTACCCTCCCCAGAACACAGGGTGGGACCCTGCTCACTTCCTGCCGTGATGTCACAGGACCCTGGACATTCCAGGGTATCCTGGAGACCAAGGTCTTCTGGGCATGGTCTTCCTCCTTCAGCTGGAGGGAACATGGCAGGAGACAGAGGAGTGACCCTGTTTGTCCTGCTGCTGTCCTGCTGGCGCCACACGGAGCCCCAGCCCATCAACATGACTTCAGGTACAGTCACAGGTGGGTGGCTGTTGGGCGGGTGGGAAACGCACGTCTCCCTGGGGCTGAGTCAGGCCCCTCCCCACCTCCCCAGTTTCCCATCCATTTCTGGGAGAGAGTGAAGCGAGTTGAACACTTTTTCTACCTTGAAAGTCCTTTTCAAACTCCAGAACCCCATGGGGAAGGAGCGTATGCGATGTATTTTCACTTGTTATCACAGATGATTTCTAGGGCACCTGGTGGTTCAGTCAGTTGAGCGGCCGACTCTTGATTTGGGCCCAGGTCTTGACCCCAGGGTCATGGGATCCAGCCCCGCATTGGGGTCCGTGCTGAGTGTGGAGCCTGCTGGGGGTTTTCTCTCTCTCCCCTCTCTGCCTCTCTCCCCTGCTCATGCACAAGCTTGCTCCCTCTCTCTCTCTCTCTCTCTCTCTCCCTCTCCCCCTAAACTAAGGAAACAAAGACAATTTCTAACCTCCCGAAAGTCGAGGGGCAGCACAGAGACCCTGCCGCCCCCGCCCTGTCCGCCACCCCGCACTTCCTGCACACACACACTGCTGCTGTCCCGGGACCTTGTAGTCCTGTCCAAATGGTCTTACTGCTTCACCTAAACCTTTTCTTGCTAACGTGAGGCGGTTGTCCCTTACACGCCGGTGTCATGAAGACCCGGACAAAATTAACGGAAGCCTGCACAGCAGCTCATCCCGGCTGCACCCGATCCGCCGTGGTCCCCGAATGCCCTTGTCAGGGAGGGTGCCGATCACACCCAGGACGGCCCCCGCGTGCCTCTGGCCCCAGCCCTCCCATGCTGGCCCCTTCTGCGTGGAGGATCCGAGCGGGGACAGGCCGGCCGGGACGGGATGGGACTCTGTGACTCCCCAGCAAAGGATGGCAGGGAGGCAGTGCTCCGTGACCCCCCTACCCCACTTCCTGCCAGGAAGCTCTATTCTCAGGCCACCCAGCCACTCTTACACCTGCCGCACAGGTCACCACAGATGGAAGGAACGGGGCAGAGATGGTCCTCCAGCCCCAGCTCCCAAGGATGGCTGAGTGGACCCTGAAGGCTCACCCACAGGGTTTGGGGGGCTCCTCTGAGAGCAGGACCATGGGTGCTGCCTGAGCCGGCTCTGTGTCCCCTCCCACCCTTGCCACGCCCACACGTCCGGGTTGGGGGGCGGGGGTTGGGCCAGGCCGCAGTCGGGCCAGAAATCAGGTGGTCCTGAAAGGACTGAACATCCCCAACTTCCTTTTCTTCAGCAAACTGAGCTCTGAGGCGCTTCCCAAGGACAGTGTCCTTTGCGACGCCGTGGGTGCGGATGGGGCTGTAACAGGAGGGGGCCGTGTGTCCCCCATGGGAGGGCGCGTCCCTCCAGGCTGCTCCTTCCTGCTCAGACTGTCACGTGCCAGTGCCCTCGGGAGGTGCTCCCAGCGCTCAGTGACGGAGCACTCCTCCAGCCCTAAGGCAGCCCGCCCCTCCCCAACCTGGTCTCCTGTCCAGACAGGGACACCCTTAGGTGACCGTCATGGTCTTCCCGGCTTGAAAGGCCAGTTAAGGGCAGTCTCTAAATCATTTTCTGAAAGGAAACAGTGGGTTTCCTTATGGGCTTGCGGCTGGGGCGCAGGGGAGCGGGAGTACCCGTCTCCGGGGGTCCCAAACAGACCAGCTCCGGCCGCTGACAAAATCCAAAGGTGGAGACAGTGGTGGTGACACGAGAAAGGAGTTCATTTCAGTGAGGCCAACAGCCAGAAGACAGCGCGGACTGGCGTCTCCAAGACTGTCTCCAAATGCAAAGACCCTTCCAGGTTTATCTGCAGAGATGTGGGACAGAGGCCAAGGCACAGGCAGATGGACAGGAAGGGTCATGTGCATCATTGTCATGGGGTCCATCACGTGTGGGCTCCGGCCGGCTCAGGCAGTTTCCATTCCCATCAGAGGAGGCTTTGCCCTCCGAGTCTTGCTTGAGTTAAGGGAGAAACTGGAAATGAGAACTTCATCTATTAGAAAGTTTGCAGTCAAAATGGGGATGGTTGAAGTCCCCCCCCCCCGGGGGCTTACCGCCTCCCAGGGCACTGGTGCCGTTGGCCAACGTGAGCCGCCCTGACCACGAGGAGAGACGGGAACGGCAGCCATGGGCCTGGTTTGACTTGTTTTCCCCAAATTAACCAGAGCACAGCCGCAGAGGTCAGCAGCGAGCCCTTCCCGGTGTCCGGGATGCGCACTGTGCAAATATGGAGGAATAGTCAGGGATCCTGGTAACTCCGGCGCTCGGCGGTTTGAAGCCGAGAGACTGTCAGTCGGAGGTGACAACAGGCGAAACACGCCACAGCCGCCACCGTTGACAATGCACTTTGAAAACCGTGCGGGTATTCTAGAGCATAAATATTTTTCTGCACACGCTTGCTGCCTGACTGGCACAATACTCCCATTATAATCACGGGACAGACACAGAATGAAAAGAGTATTTTTGACAAAGTGCTCGCTCGACGCAGCTGTGCCCATTCTTAATGACTCATTAATGCCTCATCCTCGGCGAACTGTACTTTTGTTTGCCTCGTTGCCGGGAGGTCAGCACACTGGGAAGCGATTGTCATCTCCGTGCAGACCTCCTTGCAGAGATTTCCGCATTGTTCTAAGCCCCGCGCGTGCAGATGAGGCCATTGGTATGCAGATTGTCCGTCATTAAAACCATTTGAAAATCAGCGTCGTCACTGGTTTACTGTTGGAACGAGAGTCTGCAGACGCCTGCGAGCTCTGTGCAGCCGGGCAAGGTGGCGCTGCCCAGCGGGTCCCGGGCGTGCCCTCTCCCCTCCCCGGGGGTGGGAGGGGAGGCTGACCTTGACCCTGAGTTGAGGAAATGGACGAGGACACCCAGCTCTGAGCAAAAGGAGTAGTAGGGAGCTCCCGGCTGGTGCAGCTGTACAGAAACCCTCACTCCATGCACTGTCGGGCCCCCAGTTAGGCCGGGGAGGCTGGGGGTCGGGCGTCCAGGGATCCCACGGAAGTCTGCCGTCTGGCCCGGCCGGCTCACCCCTGAGACCCCGTGCCTTCCCTGTAAACAGACCACCTGGAATCACTCTGCTTCTGAAGGGGAGAGAGCCGGTGGCCAGTCTCTCTGGGACCCCCTCCCGACCAGAGAACCCCCACCGTTCCCCAAATCACATCCCTAAGCTCCCAGAGGCACCGGCCTCTGGAGCCCTTCAGAAAGGACGTGCGCGTCCCTCTTGGTTGGCTGTCCGCGGAGCACGAGCAAGGGCAGTCATCCCTGGTGCCAGGACGCGTGTTCCCTTCTGAGGGACGGTGCCAGCGAGCACTGCCCCACACGGCAGGAGTCAGAGCACAGGGCATATCCCTCTACCACACGGCCACCTTGCCCGCCACTTTCCGGATGAGAACCCAGTCCTGGGAACCCCTTGCAGGCCTCTCCCCGCTGCAGCGGGCTGGGGGTGCCGCAGAGAGAGAGATCAGTGCAAATTCAATGAATTGTTAAACTATTAGGGTATTTATTTCCCCCCTAGGTCCAACCACTGAAATGCCACCCAACTCAAAAGATCAGGAGGATATACCTGGAATATTTGGTAAGGAACCTCCTCATATCGGTATTTGGCCTGTATCTGGAGGGGTGGGTGCCTGTGAATGGGTGCTCCCCAGAGAACCTGGTGGCACAGGTGGAGGGTGTGATTTGGTTTGAGGTTAGAACCACACGCCATGGCCACAGCCATGGCCACGGCTTCAGTGCTTTCACCTGAGTCAAACTTCCAAGAATTCAGGAAAGAAGTAGAATTTTAGGCCATTAGACGCAAGAAGGGCCGTGCAGCATCGCTTCTGAATGCAGGTCCCCAGACCAGCAAGCCGTGCCAGCCAGGAGCACGTAAGAAATGCCCAGTATCCAGCCCTCCCCAGAAGTCCTGCTGTCCTGGGAATTGCTGACTTTAGGGCTGCTCAAAAGAAGTACAACGCAGGCCACACATACGGTTTTAAATTGTCTAGTAGCCATATATTTTTTAAGTGTTTATTTTATTTTTGAGAGGGACAGAGAGAATCCCAAGCGGGCTCCATGCTGCCAGCACAGATCCTGATACGGGCCCTGAACTTAAAAACTGTGAGATGGCGACCTGAGCAGAAATCAAGTATCAGATGCTTAACCGACTGAGCCCCCAGGCGCCCCATCCAGTAGCCATATTTTTTTTTTAAAAGAAGCGGGTGAAACTTAATCACATTTTGTTTGATGTTATCATTTCAACGTGTAACCAACATAAAAGTACTAATGAGGTATTTTCAGCCTTTTGTCACACAGAGTATTCACAGTTCAGTGTAGTTCACGCTTAGAGGACATGTCAGTAGGACACGCGTGGGTCCCACATGGCCAGAGCTACGGGGCCCCCAGTTCTGGTCCAGCCCTCACTTCACATTTGTAGAAGCCCCCTGGGCAGAGAGGGCTCCCGGCAGTCTCCCTCCTGCTGGGACGGCTCTCCCCCTAGGCTCCGGCTGGGGACTTGGACTTCCCTGGGTCTGAGCAGGAGCCCTAGAAACTCGAACAGCGGAGTGCCTGTCTGGTGATGTGGGCTCTTTCCAGCAGCGTCTCTGCCACGACGTTGGACTTTGCTGCATTTCCAAGTCTGATGCAGCAGAGGCCCTGGGAAATCCTCTCTGACCGCCAGAGGGATGGTAGACAGACAGACAGGTGGATTGGCAGATTACATGAATGAGCGAATGAATGAATGTTCCAGTTTGGTCTGGGGCTACTCCGCTCATCTCTGTGCTTCCCGTCTCAGACTCAGAGGCAGTGGTTCCAATGCCCACAGGTGCCTCAGTCCCCCTGAAGCAGGTCCTGGCCGTAAAACGACAGGACATCAGCTCTGTGTGTGGTTCAGGCCTTGGGGAGAACTCAGGTGCATGGAGGCCCCTGCCCCACGCAGGTGTGAGCTTAAAGGTGTGACTTAGATGCCCTTAAAAATGCTACGTGCAGGTCAGGTAAGTCTGAGGGTGCCAGACCTGGAAGGGCGAGGCCTCATCAGGTGAACTTTCCAGCAAGAACGGGGCACCAGCAGGTCCACGAGCGGTGGAGACAAACGCTCCCAAGTTTCCTGGGTGCTCTGACCATCCCGGGCCCCGCAGGACCATAGTCCTGACACCAGCACCCCCTCCATCCCGTGGGCTGACCCCCCAAAGTCCCGGCTACTGTGGAGAATGTCGGAAAGGATGAGTCACTGGGATTTCTGATCAACTAAGCCCAGAAGGGGAGCTGAGGCTCCCTGTCTACCCACCGCATACTTCCCCCGGGTGGGGGCAGGAGAGTAAGACATCTGCATCTCTGGAAATAAGTGAGGCCACCGAGTGAGAACAGCAGGGTCTGCCCATTCAGAGCTCCCTGTAGCAGGGCATCCGCCAGGCCACCGCCATGTGCTTGTGGCAGAGACTCAGGTGGGTGGGGCGGGGAGAGCTCAGGGTGGAAAAGAGGTGGCTAGGGCAGGGACCCTGGGGGAGGTGCTGGCCCAGGACAGCTTGGGGGTGGGCTGCGGGAGGTGCTGGCCCAGGACAGCTGGGAGAAGGGCCTGGGGAAAGTGCTGGCCCAGGACAGCTGGGGGGGGCGGGGCTGGGGGAGGTGCTGGCCCAGGACAGGTGGGGGTGGTCCATGGGGGAGGTGCTGGCCCAGGACAGCTGGTGGGGGGGGGGGGGGCCTGGGGAAGTGCTGGCCCAGGACATCTGGGGGGAGGGGCCTGGGGGAGGTGCTGGCCCAGGACAGCTGGGGGGTGCTTAGGGGAGGTGCTAGCCCAGAACAGCATGGTGGGGGAGGGGAGGCTGGGGGAGGGCCTGGGGGAGGTCCTGGGCCAGGACAGCTTGGGGGAGGGGGCCCAGACGTGGGTGCTGGCCAGGACACCGGGGCAGCTAACCAGAAGCAGGTCCAGGGATGGGTTAGGGAAGCACATGGGGCTTTCTCTGATTGGTCCCAGGTTGGAAGCAGGACAACAGTTGGGGAAGCCGTCCTGCCTTCAGGGGCAGATTACCCGGGGGTGTAGGTGCGGCTGCAGGAGTGCCTTCTGGAAGGTCCCCCCCCAACCCGGCCTTCTGGGCTACGGCCAACACCATGGGCTGGTTTTATTTTGACGTAGGTCTGGTGCTTGTCTGTTTGTATATTCAGTATCTCATTTATCAGAAACAACAAGTTACCCATAAGAAATTAGACACAATTCGAAGACAGCGTTGTTTCACTCGTACAGCAACCTGATGCTCTGTCACTCCCTGAAGGTTTCTGCTACGATTACACGCACAGTGCCTCTGGAGTCCTGTTGGAACTTGTGGTTTGGGTTTGCTCACCTCTGAGGTGTCCCCCAGCCCCCCTCTGAAGGTGGTGTGAGGTCGGCTGGCTTCGGCCTCCTCTTGGCCCTGAGGACTGTCCCCGCCCACTTTGAGGACCTCTCAGGATGTGTGCAGCTGATGGTCTCTAGTGTCCCCAGGAGGCCACCCGACTTCCTTCACGAGGTAGACTGGTTCCAGGAGCTCCCACTGCTTTGAGCTGGTCAGTCAGGCTCCTGTCCCGGCCCCTGGTGGGTGCTCTGTAAAGTGCTGTGCACAGTCACACATGTAGAGTCCTGCCCCTCGCACACGGCTACGTATTTGCTCCAGACAGAGACCAGGGACCAGGGCTGGGCCGCCCTTGACCCCCAGGCATCTGGACAGTTTCTGGTACACAGTAAGTGCTCAATACAAGTTTATTATTCCCATGAATCTCCGCTCTTCTGTCTGACCCAAAATCTAACTAGACACCTTGATCTTCGGGGACTTAAAATGGGCTCTTCCGCACAATAACTGGCCCAGAAGAGTGGCCAAAATCTTCTCAAGGTGGAGACAGGTGTGGCAAAAACCACTGGCCACATGAGCAGGGCCAGAATGGCAGCAGTAAAGGGCTGTGCTCCTGTGTCACCAGCAGCTCGGCGACATCAAGTCATGGCCCTGAGGCCACCCTGGCCATCCCTTGAGCTTCTGCCTGTGGTCATAGATGGCGTCCACAGCCCCAGAACTGTGTCCACTTCCAGGGCAGGGAGAAGTAAGGGTGTGGGGGGTGAAGCCACCCACTTCTCTCTACCGGGAGAAGCAAAGTTCCTGTCAAAGCCAGTGGGCTCGCTGACCTTTGCATGTCCCGAGCACCCAGCCGCCCCACGGCCCCAGCCAAGTTTAGCTTCTGTGGGGGAGGTTGGAGGACGCCACACAGAGCCGTGCAAGAGCGTCTTCCCATACATGGTGGTGAAACCTTTGTTTCCAGTGATGCTTCACGTCTGTTCCCCTGGACTCCTGTAAGTCACATGACTTGGAACCAGGGTGGGCAGCCGTGTGCTTTGCCCAGCATCTCAGGGCTCCCAGGATGTGGACCAGGAAAGTCTGGGCAAACTAGTCATCGGCTGCTAGGTGGGCTCCAGCCTCAGCACCTGGACCGACTGCTCAGGGTTCCTCGTAGGTGGCAGAGGTCGGGCAACTCCCAGCTGCTGTCTTTTAAATTACATTAGTCTCCACCACGGTCCCCGACTGTGCTAAGGGCTTTCCACATACACGGCTTTGTGTGACCCTCGTAACACGCCTGATGAGATAAGACAGACCCATTTTACAGAGGAGAAAACTGAGGGTCCAAGTAGAAGCTTCCTGGGTCGTGATCCAGTGAGAGTGAAACCAGGACGTGGGTCCCGTCTGTCTGACGCAAAGCCCAGCGCACTTACGTTAGAAGCTTCCTGGGAGCTGTCAGGGAGACGTAGAGGGAGAGAGAAAACAACGCTGCATTCTGCAGAAATCGGGAAAGACCGTGTGCCTCCAAGGGGACGGCTTGGGGAAAGTCTCAGAGGGGACAGAAGGACAGAGGGGCAGAGAGTAGAGGTGGGACGGCACCTGGACCAGGCTTTCTAGCCTCGTGTCTTTGGGGAACAAAGTTTATTGTCCAGGGCATCTGGACGCCCTCAGGTTTTCAGGAGTTGTTGAGGGGGGCAGTGGTCCCCCACCCCAGACAGGGCTCTTTAGAGACCCCAACCCTGTCCGTCTCCACAGTGCCCCTTGAGTTCCGGTTTCTAGTCCCGCTTCACAGACTGTCTTCGGTCCAAGTAGAACAAGAGGGTACCTGTCCTGCTCCGCTGGTTCTGACATGTCCTTATGTGCTTTTCCCAAGATGAAATTCTAGTCCAAGAGATGTTGAATCCAAATAAGTCATCAGTGGCTGGAAAGCACATGACAGCATCAACATTGTCAACAAAGTTGTTCAACGATAAAAGCAAGTATACATTTTTTAAACCTGTGATTGCATTGCGTGTACTCCTAGAGGTCTGTGGTCTAGGTCAGACCTAGAGGTCTGATTGTGAAGACATAATCCTACCAGTTTACATTCTTTAAGGCCAGCTTACTTCTGGGGCAAAAGCAAATGGCGGTGTGCAAGAAACAGGTGTCCGGAACCTTCTCTGTAACCTTCCCGAGATTGAGGCGGCCAAGCCGAGGCTGGTGGAGACGAGTTCCTCTTATTTTGGGGTGGTCTCGGGGGTGCACACACAAGCAGGCTCTTGTGCTCAGGATGCAAAGGTGGCTTAGCCACTGCGGGAACGGGGGGGACACATGGAAACGGGGACTTGCGACCACCCGCTCACTGACACGTACCTAAGCGTTGAGAGCCCGGGCAGTGACATTGACCCCATTGCAAGCGGGACAGAACAAAGGTCTGAAGAACCTGCCCGAGGCCACACCGCTAGTAGTGAACGTGGAGAGAGAAGGCGCTTTTCCAAAGGGCGGTTCCGTGGTGTCCGGGGTGCGTGTCAATCAGTGAAACAGCTCGCTGAGAACCAAGACCCAGTATTTGGCTGACAGTTACTAAGGGGAGGCCGGGAGCAGAAATCCACAAGCAGTGCGTGAACTGTATTCAGCAGCCGGGAAGTTCAGCACTTTCTTGCAATTGTGCGCCCAGATGTGAATTCCGGTTCCTGGGACGAACACCACCCAGCATCTGCTGGGGCCCAAACTGCTGGGTTCAAGGCGGTCAGATGACGCCTGACTCCGGTACATCTCAACTTTCCAAGGCACGTTTTCAGTAGACCTTGACAACTGTTAGCGTTCCGTAAGATACAGTGTGGACCCAAATGTTCGTGTGTGTGTGATCAAAAATTTGTTTCCTTATTTTTTCCATGGTCTTCATCAAAGATGACAGCATGAATGAGAATTTTGAAGTTGGTGGCACTCAGAATTATCATGGACTCTCCGATAATTCACAATTCTCTATTGGCAGTGAGGACAAAATTTTCAATAATGGTAAATGCAACACAGTAATGCCCTTGCCTTAGGAGAAGGTGGTGGGGAGGACAGAGGAGCCAGGCAGATGTACATGGGGAAGTCCCCATCACGGAGGATGAAAGCGTGGCTGGAGAGAGATTGAGGCTGCTTCACTCCAGTTGGGCTGATTTCCGGTCTCATCGAGGAACCGCCTGCCCACCACCCCTGCCCGTGGTTCTGACCCAGAGAAGCAGAGCCTGGCAGGAAGGTCCCGGCAGGCAGGTGGCCACTAGCCGGGAGGAAGGGCCGCCACACTGCCCGCCCCTCCCACACATCAGCTGGGTACCTGCCCCTCCCTGGGGGTCAGGGGTTGGGCAGGGAGAGCCAGTGTCGCCCCCACCACCAGGGAGGTTCCCCCAGAGTGAGGGAAAGTGTCCCTCCAACGGCCAAGGTTGCTGAAATGAACTCCAGTGTTCAGGCTCTGAGGCTGAGGAGCTAGCCCCCCACGGGGTGACAGATCTTTTCCTCACCCTAAAGATGACGCAAAAGAAAGGTGCCCATGTAGCTCGCGGGACGCCTGGTCCGTGAAGGGTTGTGGCAGGCTCTAGAGAAGAGAGCTTGTGAAATGGCAGCTTTCTGCTTCCATCACTCCTTCTGTGTTTCTTTATTGGGATTTTTGCCCTGAGGAAGAGCTTGTACCTTATTTATTCATTCACTTACCCCAGATTTGCCTTGGGGGGTCCCTCCATTTGGCTCTTTGGTCCTGTTACTGTGCCCCCTCCTTCTGAACACCTCCCCACTTTCTGGCACCATGAGGTGTTCTGGGCCTCTAGCCCCCCAGCCCCAGCCCTGGAGTCGTGATTCTTTTTCACCAAAGGATGGAACTTAGAAACAAAGTGGGTGTCAGGTGGACTTGAGTAGAATGTCATTGCCTCCTTCAGCAGGCTGAGCTGGGAAGTATGTGACCACACACAGAGACACACACGCACGCATGCACATGCACACGCAGAGACACGTATACACAGAGACACACACTCGTGCACACGCAGAGACATGCACACACAGAGACACATATTTGTGCACATGCAGAGACGTGCGCACATAGAGACACACGCTCGTGCACACAGACATGCATGTGCATATGCAGAGACACATGCTCGTGCACACGCAGAGATGTGCACACACAGACACACGCTCATGCACACAGACACGCATGTGCACATGCAGAGACACATGCTTGTGCACACACAGAGATGTGCGCACACAGAGACACGCAGTACACATGCAGAGACGTGCACACACAGCTAGACACATGTACACAGATAAGCACATGCACACACAGACACACATGCGTGTGCACACAGGCACACGCAGACGTGTGTGCGTATGCAGACCTACAGACACACATGCGTGTGCAGATACAAACACACACAACCAGTCACGCACACACAAATGTGCAACACAGGCGTGCACACGCACAAACACAGAGGCACGTGCACACGCAGCCATATTAAACTGTCTCCCTCTTTCTCTACGTAAAACCATGACCTGCAGCTGACAGGCCTCCATCCCGCTCCTTGGAACTTTCTTAAAAATCTGGCTCCCATTTCCACAGTAACTGAAGCACTTGCTTAGTCTAGAGACTTCGGATTGCTCCCCCCACCCCTTGGGAAAATCAGATTGGCCAACAGGAGAGCAGTGTCAGTGAGGAGTTCTTTGTCTCTGTCTCACGTGTGGTTCGCAGGGTCACCCGGGGCACGTCTTTCCTCCCGCCCTTTCTGTGCCCCTCGTTTCCCGTGAAGCCAGGCTCATTCCTCATGCTGTTGATGTTAGATGTTTGTATTTGAATATGTGGGCATTACTATGGTTTTGGAGGTCATCATGATAGACAGAGGTATGTACTAGAATCCGCTAGTGGCCCACCACGTGCATGCCTAGTGGGCCGTCCCCACGAGTCCCGTGTTCCCTTGGGCTCAAATGAGATTCACGTACACTCAGATCACCTCCCTTGTTAGGTGAGGGCGCCCACCAGGCTCTGCTTTGTCCCCTCACACCAAGCTGGGAGCCACCGCACACCCTTAAGGGAGCTGGTGCCTGGTTCTCCAGCGGGGCACGCCCCTGTGCCAGTGAACCACGCCTCGTGCCCGCCGTCTTTCTACTTGTTTCCATTTTACATTGTCTCTACAGTTCTGCAGGGTGCCACGGCAACAGCCTGCTGGGCGTGTGTTTGCATGTTGTTGGAGATGTAAATTCTCCTAATTGGGAGGTGGGGCCAGCAAACAAGTGAATACAAGGTGTTGATAGATGACGCCTGACTTGATACTTGTGCCATGGCTTTCCAGAACACGTTATTTTTTAAAGCTTATTTATTTATTTTGAGAGAGAGAGAAGGTGCAAGTCATGGAGGGGCAGAGAGAGAGAGAGAGAGAAGGAGAGAGAAAGAACCCCAAGCAGGCTCCTCACTGTCAGTACAGAGCCCAATGCGGGCTTGAACCTACGAACCGTGAGATCATGACTGGAGCCAAAGTCGGACACTTAACCGACTGAACCACCCAAGCGCCCCAAGAACACATTTTTAAATAAAATTTGAAAATGATATTGCATTTCAACTTAATGTTCGAAAATAAAACATAGCCGAAACGTTCATAAATGTGTAATCAAAACACTGTCTACCTGTTTTTTCCATGTTCGTCATCGAAGAACCCAGTACTGACCAGAGTTACCGACTCAGCAATCCTGAGGGTTACAGTGAATCACAGTTCTCTTCTGGTGGTAAGGACAGAGTTTCCAATGACAGTGACTGTGACTCAGTAGCTACCTCTGCCTGCATGCCGGGAAGACGGGGCGGGAGAGTCAGTCTGCCTTGCTGCTGTTACAAATGAGGACATCTTTGCCCTGTGTGCTATAACTGTTTTCTTTGTGTATTTGAATGCTGTTGATTTTTGAAGGCTAAGTATTATTCTGCTCTCTTCTTAAATCCTTTTATTGTTTCAGTTCATTTTAACATTGATGCTTTAGGGTTTTCCAAACATACTGCATTATCACGTACAAATAGAATTTTCTTCTTCTTTACCAATGTTTATGCATCTCATTGGTTTCTCTTGTCTAATTGCATTAGCTCGTGTTTCTAGAACAGTGGTTGGAAGTAGCAGAGTTAGTGGGTTTCAGTGCCTCATTCACAGTCTTAGCAGAATAAGTTTAGCCAATAAGTAAGATTCTGGCTTTTGGACAAAGACTTATGTATTTTCATGTGTAAAAAAAAAGTATCCACCAACTTTTTTACATTTTGTCCCGACCATTTTCATTATCTTTGGCAATGCTGAAGTTTTTTCTTTAGATCTATTAATGCGGTGAATGATGTATGCATGGATTTTCCAGTGTTGAACCAACCTTGCATTCCTAGAACAGATCTCACTTGGTCATGTTCATTGTTTTGGATCCTGCTCGTTGGTGTTTTATTTAGTAATTTTGCACCCAAATACAGTTCATAGGTGGTATTAGTCTGTAGTGTTTTTTGGTACTTTTTATCAGATTGAAATGTCAGTGTGATACCTGCTAATAACAAAGATTTAAAAATTTTTTTTCTTTCTTTTTGAATCTCTTAGAAAATTTAAAGAGCATTGAAACCATCTGGTCTTTTCAGACTAGTCAGAAATGCCCTGTGAAACCATCTCATTCTGGTGCTTTTCCTAGAGTAATTACTCAGTAACTCTCTATTTCTTCTAGGCAAAGTGATTCATTTAATCTTTCTTAATCAGATGCAGTCAATTTTAGCAATGCATATTTTTTTAGAAAAACATCCATTTCTTCTGTGTTCTCAAACGTATTTGCAAGGAAGTCTCCAACTCATCGCATTATTTTAAAAATATCATTTGTTTCTACTGCTATTTCCCCCTTGTCATGTCTTATTTTATAAATATATACTCTTTTTTTATCTTCCTTATTAGGTAAACCAGCATTTTGTCTAATGTATTAATTTCTTCCCAAGATCTAGGGTATTGGCATATTAACTAACTACACCGAGTTTCCATTCTGCACCCCTATTTATCTGTGTCTTTGTCATTACTATTTCCTTCTTTATGCTTTTTTTGTAGTGAGCTTTGCTGCCTTTCCCAGTCTTCGGGCTGAGTGGCTCACTGACTTCATTTTACCAATAAGTGGTTGGTGCTCTGCTCTTTAAATGTGTCCCATAGATTCTCATATATCATGTTTTCATTGTCATTATCTCCCAGAAATTCTACAAATTTTAGTGCATAGTTCCTTTTTACCCAAAAGTTGTCTGAGAGGTGTTTTCTGATTTCTAGGTAGTAGGGCCTTTTCTCTTTGTTTCTGTTAATAATTCCTAGTTTGATTAAACTATGATCGGGAAGTGTTTTCAGTAGTGCTACTGTGTGGCTGATGTACATTTTCTTTGTGACCTGACATTAATTTCTGTGAATGCTGCGAGAGCACTGAGAAGGTGTGCACTCTGCCGGGGAGGGAAGGGTACTTGTAGTATCTGCTTATTGATGATGTGGTTTAGGCCCCTCTCTGCTCACCTCTTCTTTTCTCCCTAATCTTTCCCTAGAATGGGGTGTAAATCCTCCCACTGTACACATCCTTGCATTTCCTGTAGTTTTTGCTTTACGAGCGTGATTCTTGTGACATTTGGCGCAAGGATGTTCATGAGCATTATCTCTCCGTTACGAACTCTAGCTTTCGGTATTAAAAAGAGCCCTTCTTTGTCATGTTTAATGCTTTCGGGCTTGGATTTTACTTTCCCTGATGTAAGGGTCACTACCACCTGCTTTCTTGTTATTTCAGTTTACCTGCTGTGTCTTTGTCCATTTTTTCATCTTTACGTAAATAAGCTGTCACGCTGTAAGTACACAATGTGTACTTGGATCTTGTGTTAGCCCTTTCAGTGAAGAGGAAACCGCCTCATGAAGTCCAAAGCCTCCCTCCAGGGGGAGGTGTCGAGGAAGCAGAGCCTGGGCTGTGACGAGGCCCCAGGCCCCCAGTCACTTCCTCTTCCTGCCGCAACCTGAGCCAGACTTTCGAGCGTTTGGAAAAAGCTGAACAGAAGTGTTAAGACAACTCCCACCTCAACCTGGCCCCTAAAAACTGAGGGAACGATGCACAGTAGAGCTGGGGCTCTGGTCTCTGGGGAAGCACGGCCCCTGCTTTGTTCCCTGCCCGCCCCCCACCAGCCCCACGAGTCCCCTGTGTGTTCCCAAAGGGGCTGCTGTGTCCTCCTTGTCACCCAGCGCTTTGTACCAGGCAGGTGTCCGTGGGCTCTGGATGAACCAGCTGTCAAGGGGATCCTGAAATCGTGGGGTTCATTTGAGCAAAACACTGGCCCAGATGCCACTGTGGGAATATGTGGAGGAAACGTGGATCCATTAACACCCAAAAAAGGCAACATTCCATAATGTTTCACAACTTCACAAGCCACTGAAAGGCAATTCGATAGAATCGTTGCGTGTTGCGTGTGGTGGGTGCTCTGGGACCCATCGGGGGACCCAGGGAGGCCCGTGTGATGGCAGAGGAGCCGACTGGAGAACCAGGAGAAAAACGGAGAAGGAAATCTTTTCTCTAAGCTCTCAGACAGCGAAGGACAAAGACAGGCCGTGGCAGAGCAAGACGGGATGAGGACATGAGCGCATCCGGAAAGAAACCGTCTCCCTCGTGAGATCAGCGCCATGGGCTCCCCAAGCCACCTTTCCCCAGGAACCGGCCTCCTGCGGGGGCACCACGCATGGGCCAGGAGATCAGCTTCCCGGGGGCAGCAACACTTGTAAGGCCGGTGCTGATGAGGCTCCTGTGCCCGAGACCCAAAGGGCCAGGTCCTGCCGGCGGGGAGCTGTGAGCACGTGAAGACCATGGGCACAGGCGGCCCCCCACCCTCTGCTAGCCCCCCAGGCCGCTCCAGAGGCTGTCCTCCTGCGTGCTGGCTTCCTGTGCTGTTGACACCCGTTGTCGCTCTGTCCTGGGGGCAGAAGTCCCAGACGAAGGTTTTGGCAGGAGGCTCCTTCCAGGCCGTGAGGGAGTCCCTCCCACGCTCTCCCAGCTCTCAGGGGTCTCCCCAGGCCTCCTGGGTTCCCTGGCTTGCAGCAGCCTCCCCGACCCCTGCCTTGTTACCACATGCCTGCTCCTTACGCACTGCTCTGCAGCTGAATGTCCTCCTCTAATTATGACGCCAGTCACGCTGGATGGGGGCCGCCCTGCTACCCGTGGGCCGGCTCTGAACTGGTCACAGTTGCCGCAGCCCCGTTTCCACGAGGCCACCACGTGAACTCTAGGGCGCCCCAGGACATCGCCTGGCAGTGGACACCCTCTGTCAGTGCCCAGAAACAAGCCCGGGGTGTCCTGCCGGATGTGGACTGCAGTAAAAAAGAAGTAAATGCTCTGCCGTCTTATTTTCACTAAGAGATCGTGCGAGGGTCAGAGGAGCCTTGTCTGGTTTGCTGGGCTGTTCTCGGTCCCAGTGACCCGGGGCCCCTGACGCCCGGCCCTGGCCAGGGAAGGGCGGGGACCGTGGGGTCCTGCGGGGCGGTGGTGGTGGGGAGGCCCCAGCTGGCCGGCCGGGAGGTTGTTTCTGAGTGATCGGTCGCCTGGAGCCCCGCCCCCACGTTCCCATGAGGAGGCTGTGGTCTGGGTGGGACAGTGACTTTGCAGACTTTGGCCCGTGAGCAAGGACGGACCTGTGTTCAGTGTTGCCAGGCCGCTGCTGTGCTGCAGACTGAGAGCTGTGGGTGTTATTTGTGGGCTGCACGTGCATTTTTGCCCCGAGCCGCGTTGTTGTGGGCGAGAGACCCTGAGGCAGTTCAACCAGCACGTGGTTGTCAGTGACAATAGCAATACTTCTTCAGCCCGTCCTTGAGTACCTCGCGGTCGGAGACACAGCCCTGCAAAGTCGTGGCTCCCACATAGCGGGGCAGGTGCTGAGGAGGACGGGGACAGGTGACCTGTGGACGGCCCCAATACTGTCGCGTGCGCAGTCTGAAGCTTCGAAGGAGCAGGGAGTTGTGTGTGGAGCACATTGGGGTGGCGGCCCCTGACCACCAGGGGAGGAAGCCACCGTCACTCCTCTCCCGATCCAGGAAAGCAGATTTAGTGGCTGTGCCACAGCCAGTGAGAGAACAGCCATCGCCCAGGGGATGCCTCCTCCATGACTCCAGGTCCGACGGCGACAAGCGTGGCTGCTTCTAGGAAACCCCGCGGCCCCCGGAGGCCCAGAGCAGCACAAGCAGGGCCCCCCACAGGCATGCTCTGGAGGGCGCCACATTGCCCCAGGGTAGCTGCAGACAACAGGCCCTCGGCAGAGACTTCCCGAGCGAGTGGGCAGGAGGGTCGCTGCTGACGCTGGCATCCACCGGGTCTGCCGTCTCCCAGAAGCCGCGTAAGCATAGTCCTGTCCTCAGAGCTAGCAGACAAGACTAAGAAACCCACCGTGTGGAGCACGAGGCGTGTATCTGGGTGATGGCGATGTCAGTGGAGACGCACAGATGGACGCTCCAGGTACAGGGACAGGTAAGGGCCTCACCTGAGAGAAGGAAAGCTTAGTGTCTACAATGATCTTTTGACTTGAAAAGCCGTCACTTCTGTCCTTCCTTGGGAGGAACCACAGGATCCCACGGTTGTCTGCGAATGTTTTCTAGTCAAGGCTTCTATCCACTCCCCTCTGCGTTTACTCCCTGTACTCCTCTGTGTGCATCCACGGAAGGGGGACACGAAGTCCAGAGCTCCGCTAACTGTGATGGGCCCTGGCCTGTGCGCCCCTCCTGGACAGGCACCAGGAGGCACCCTTCTCGTGGCCCCCAACCTAGCACCCGGCACAGCGGCTGCTGCCTGGCGTTTGCCGAATCAGCGAGTCAGCAGGTGAATAGTGCAAGTGTCATCAATGGTGCATAAGTATGAAAGGTAATCGTCCCTCCATGACTGTTACAACCATTGCAGCAACAGTGACGTTCTCCCCCTCGGAGCACTCACCGTGTGCCTGGCCCTGTCACATTCAAATCACCCTGAGGGACCTCACGGCGGTCCTATGTCGGGACCTCAGGCCGGGGAGCCAAGGACCTAGCCCTGGAGATTCACACCGCTTCCAAGGGCATTGGAGAACCCGGGGCCGGGGCTCCCCTGCAGCTGCCTGGAGCAGTGAGGACCAGCTCTGTGACCAGTTCTTGGTTTTTCTGGCTCTGCCCGTGGCACTGCAAACCCTGCCTCCACCCGTCCTGTCTTTCCCACCTGCGCTGTGAGTGTGCAGGACGGGTGCCAGGGAGAACAATGGAGGTGATTTTACCTTTCAGGTGTCCCTGCAGGAAATGATTTCCATCTCAGAAGCCAGCAGCCAGCGCTTCCTGCCTCCCTGGGGTGCCTCGGGGGAGGGGCCCTCCCCAGCTTTTGTGGGCACATCTATCTAGAACTTTCTCATGGCCACAAGATAACATCATCTCCAGTCCAGTGCTCTGGGCCAGTGAGATTTGCGGACACTCTCTTCCCTTCACACTGACTTTAGGACGAAGGGGACTTCTGCTCGTTTATCGTCCTAGACCCCCAGGTGTGCCGTGATTTCATCTACACTGGGTTAGAAGTCAGTTCATGTCATTTGTAGACAAACAGGCCCCTTAGAAACCAGTCTTCTTCTTTGTCTCTGGTCAACAGCGAGCAGGTTTTGGAAGCTTCCAAATTAGAAGGAATGAGTAGATTAGAACACCTCCCTGAGGACTAGGGTCTTAGGCTGAGCCACTAGAAATGACCATGCAGATCAAAGACGGTCCGATACCCGCTCCCGGGAACCTTTCGGGGCCCCTGCGGCTCAGCGTAGCTGGGCACCCCCAGGCGTCCCTTCTCTCTGAGCCCACGCAACACGCAGGCCCCTCTGGGAGCAGGTGTGCATCCTGGGCCTGTGGCCACAGGCGGGCATTTCCCGGAGCTCCAGACCCCGCCCCCAGCGGGCACATGGGCGGGCTCTCAGCAGGGCGGTCAAGCAACCCCACGTGTTGAGGACTCATTGCTCAGGACTACGCTGAGCTCCACCACCGACTGCCCCAGAGACAAAAAAGTATAGACACCACAATGTCGTCCTCCTACGCCACACCTGGGGACAGCACGGCAAGGAAGGTTTAAAGTAGGCTCCAAGGAATGAATCTCTAATGTGAAATTCTGGCCACCACAGCAGGGCACCTCTTGGAAACTGACGGGCTCTCCTTCCTGGGCTGGAGCCCTTCTCTCCCGCTAAGCGATAGGTGGGACTGTTCATGTGATATGACCGTCCCCTGGGGGCACGGGTCATTTTCTGCTTGATCTCAACCCCGTGGTGTTTGTCATCTGCCAGTGGAAGTCCAGCTAACCTTCCTGCCATCCTTCTCGGCGGAATGGGCCTGGAAACGGACAAGTGTCTGTGGGACATGGGACGTGGGAAAGAGTGCAGGGCAGAGAGGAAGAGCCTGTCAGACCCCGGCTCCACTGCCTACTGGCTCTGCCATCTTCGAACCTGTTTCATCATCTGTAAGCTGGGAGTCATAGTGCCTTAAGCTGTGGGGTCATTGGGACAATTAAATTGGTTGAAAAGGTAAGAACTTGGGGCAGATCTTGATTCATAAGAAGTGTTAGGCGTTATTACTAGACTTTCTGTGTTTTAGTAAGATTCAGTGCGATACAGGGAAATTCATCCTTTCTAGAGTCATGTAACCATCACCACAAATGACATACAGAAGAGGTCCATTACCAGAAAATTCCACGCTGCTTCCACAGAGCCCTAATATACTGACCTGTGTCCTGTTTCTGTAATTTTCCCCCTTCCGGAATGTCATACACTACAAAGACCATGTAGACCTTTGAGTGTAGCTTCCTCAACTAGCACAACGCATTTGAGACGCATGCATGTTTGCCCGTAATTATTCGGTTCCCCTCCCTGCAGCCCCTGCTGGCTTACTCACTCACCAGCTGAATGAGCTTGGGAATTACAAATAAAGCCACTGGAGATATTCCCATACAAGGTTTTGGGTGAATAAAAATGTTCCTTTAGTTTAGGTAAACAGCTAAAGGTATGGCAGCTATATTTTACTGTATAAGAAACTGTCAATGGGGGGCACCTGTGTGGCTCAGTGGGTTGAGCGTCTGACTTCAGCTCAGGTCATGATCTCAGGGTTCGTGGGTTCGAGCCCCGTGTCGGGCTCTGTGCTGACAGCTCAGAGCCTGGAGCCTGCTTTGGATTCTGTGTCTCTCTGTCTGCCCCTCCCCCGCTTGCACTCTGTCTCTCTCTCTCTCTCTCAAATATAAGTAAAAACATTAAAAAATTTTAAAGAAGAAAGAAAGAAAGAAACTGTCAGCAGAAGTTGCATCCCTGCTAGCAGAATTGGAGCGACCCTGGGTCCTCCTCAACACCTGAGATTTTCTGTCTCCAGGCCGCTCTAGCAGACGCACAAGAGTCTCACTGTGGCATGGGTTTGCACTTCCCTAGTGACTGGTAATCCCGAGCATATTTTCCTGTCTTTATTTGCCATCTGAAGATCTCCTTTGGTCTAGTGCCCATTTTCCTTAGTCTGTTTTCTTACTGTTGAGTTTTGAGATGTGTTTACACATTCTGGATACAAGTCCTCTGTCACGTGTGTGATCGGAAAGATTGCCTGCCAGTCTGTGGCTTGCTTTTCATTTGCATACCAGTGTCTTTCAGAGATCAGAAGTTCTTAACATTGGTCAAATCCAATTTATCAAGTTTCGTTTTCAGTGTCAAATAAGAAATCTTTGCCTCATTTAAAGTCACAAACATTTTCCACGTTCTCTTCTGGAAGTTTTAAAATTGTAGATTTTACTTTAGGGCTGTGATCCATTTTGAGTTAAGTTGTGTATATGGTGTAAGATAAGGATTCTTTTGTTTTGGTTTGATTTCTTGCATATTGATGTCCGGTGCCAACACCATTTTTTGCAAAAACTCCTCTTTCTCTGTTGAATTGCCTGTGCACATAGTTGACAATCAACTAGTCATTTGTGAGCCTGTTTCTGGCCTCTTACTTTGTTCCACGGACTTAAGATCTACTCTTTTTCAGGTGTCACATTGTCTTGGCTACAGTACGTTGATACCAAGATTTGAAATCAGGTAGTGTCCTCCCGCTTTGTTCGGATTTTCAGAATCAACTTGGTTATTCTGGTTTCTCTGCCTTCCCTTATACATTTTAAAAGTGGCTTGTTAATTTCCGCAGCCCATTCTGTTGGGACTTTGGCTGGAATTGCTATGAGTCTATACATCAGTTTGTCAGGCACCGACTTCTTAACCGTATTCAGTCTTGCCCTCTGTGGAGGACACTGTGTATGTAGGTCCTCTTTGGTTTCTCTCACCAGAGTTTTGTAGTGTTCAGCATAAAGACTTTGCATATGTCTTATTACATTTATGCATAAGTATCTCATAATTCTTGATGTGATCATAAATGATACTGTTTTTTAAATTTCAACCCCCGGTTAGTCATTTCCAGTGTATAGAAATGTGATTGTTTCATACAAGACTCTGTAACCTTCCCCCTTGCTCAGCTCACTCTTGTGTTCCAGAAGCTTTCCTGTAGATTATTTAGGATTTACTGCTTACTGAATCATATCATCTGTGAATAGATTTTTTTTTCCTTTCCAATACATACACCTTTTATTCATTTTTCTTGCCTTACCCCACTAGTTCCAGTACAGTGTTGGAGGTTAAATACGAGTGGTCAGAACGGGTGCCCTTTCATAAATTAGGTGTATCTAATTGCAAGCATAGAGGACTTTTTTGGTAAAAAGTCAGATAGCAAATATTTTAGTCTAAGAGCAATATGGCCCCTGTTGCAACTACTTAACTAGAAGCAGCCAGAGACCACACATAAAAGAACAGGTGTGGCTATATTCCAACAAAACTTTATTTACTAAAACCAGTGCTGATCCATACTTGGCCTGTAAGCCACGTTTACCAACCCCTCGTCTACTGAAATGATCGGTTGGTTTTTCTTCATTCTGTTCATATGGCGAATTACATGTCTTCATTTCTTTTTTTTTATTTAATTTTTTTTTAACGTTTATTTTTGAGACAGAGAGAGACAGAGCATGAATGGGGGAGGGTCAGAGAGAGGGAGACACAGAATCTGAAACAGGCTCCAGGCTCTGAGCTGTCAGCACAGAGCCCGACGTGGAGCTCGAACTCAGAGACTGTGAGATCATGACCTGAGCCGAAGTCAGCCGCTTAACCGACTGAGCCACCCAGGCACCCCTACATGTCTTGATTTCTGAGTGTTGAACCAGGCCTGTATTTCTGAGATAAACCCGTGATACAGTTTCCTTTTTTATATCCTTTGGATTCAATTTGCCAAAATTTAGTTAAGAATTTTTGCATTTATGTTCATGAATGATGTTGGCCTATAGTTTTTTCTACTTGATGCTTTTGTCTAGCTTTGGTTTCAAGGTACTAATGGCCTCACAGAATGAATTGGGAAGTACTCCGTTTCCTTCGGTTTTCTAGATCTGTCTGTATGAAATAAATATTACTTCTACATAAAATGTCCGATAGGATTTACCAATGAAGACATTAGGTCCTGTAATTTCTTTGTGGGAAGGTTTTTAAGTACGCATTTTATTTCTTCTGTAGATAAAGGGCTGTTTAGTGTATCTGTATGTTCTTTGGTGAGCTTTGGTGGTTTGTGTCTTTAGAGGAATTTTCCCATTTCATCTAAATAGCGGTCTCTCAATGCCCTTTTTAATGTCTGCAGGAACCATGGGGCTGTCATTTCTCTCACTCTTGATATCAGTAATTTGTGCCTTTTTTTAAATCCCTGGTGGTCTGATCAGTAGTTTATCAATCTTATTAATCTGTCCAGAGAACCAGGCTTTTGGTTTCATTTTTCCATGTTGTTTTTCTATTTTTTTTATCAGAGTGATTTTTTTCTTTTAATTTTCTTTTTTTTTCACTGCGAATTTTGAGGTTTTTCTCTCCTTTTTTTAATGACTTGTTAATGTGAATACTTAGGTCGTAGACTTGAGGCTAACTCTCTTTTTTATTGTGAATGTTTAGTTCCTTTTAATTCTACTTTAATCCCACCCTACAAATTTCAATATGCTGTGTTTTTATTTTTGTCCGTTCAAAATGCCTTATAACTCACCTTTTAAATCTATTCTTTGAGCCGTGGGCCATTTAGAAATGTGCCATTTCATTTTCAAATATTTGGAGACTTTTCCAACACCATTGTGTTACCGATTTATGATTTATTTCTGTTTTGGTCAGAAACACACAGTGTATGACTTAGATCTTTTTAACGCATTTTTAAAAACTTTAAATATGGCCCAGAATACAGCGTTCTTTAGCAAGCACTCCCATGTGTGCCTGAAAAGAACGTGTACATGTTGTTGATTTGCGGAGTCACAACAATTATAAATGTCAATTAGATCAAGTAGCTGAACTACCTTGTTCAGGTCTCCTACACCCTTATTGAGTTCCTGTCTCCCCATTTACTCGACTATTAAGAGAGCAGAATTTAAGTCTCAGACGATCACCGTGGATGTGCTCACCGTGCCTTTCGGCTCGACCAGCATTCATTTCACGCCCTTCGAAGCTCTTTCATTGCACTTCATCCGTATGCATAAAAATGTGGAATTGTTCTATCTTCTGGATGAATTACTGCTTTAACAGTAAGAAATGACCCTCTTTATTCCTGGCGATATTCTCTGTTTTTGTCTAATATTTAAATAGCCACTCTAGCTTTCTTTTGATCAGTGTTCGCATGGCTGATCTTTTTATTTTATTTTTTACCTCCTTGTGCTTTATATTTAAGGTGGAATTTTGTAGACAGTGCATAGCTGTGTTTTTATGTAATTTGACACTCTGTGCTTCTTGAACATTTGCGATACGGTGTTACGATAAATTTTGATATCCTTGCCCTCTAATTCTACCTATAGAGTCATTTCTGGGCCAGTTTTGATTGGTTGACTCTGGTCATTATAGGTCATATTTCATTGGTTATTCTCATACCTGCTCCTTCTTGTTTGGATGCCAAGTATGAATCTCACTTTCTTGGATGTTGGATATTCTATTTTTAGAAAATATTAGCAAGCCTTGCTCTTGAACCCACTTAAATAACTTTGAGGTTCACTTTTAAGCTTTGTTAAGACCAAGCAGCCCTTACCCCAAAGGCTAGTATTCCCCGATACCGAGGCAGTAAAACTCTACCCGATGCCTGTGTATAATGAGGCTCTTTACGTTTACCAGCGAAGACGCCAACTTTTTCTGGCCTGTGTGAGCTCTGGAGATTGTTCTGCCACCTTTTTGGGTGGCTCTTGTTCCACGCTAAGGCTTCCTGTGGCTTCTCACTGACCCCTACTCAGCTGGAGACAGGGCCACCCTCTGCAGTGTCCGAGTTCCCTCGCCTCTGCTGCTCTGGCCTCCCCAGCCCCTCCCCTCCTGGTGACACCACAGGTCTCTGCCTACATCCTCCCTCATCACACAGGACCAGAAACACTCCAGGCAGGAACCAGAGGCTCATGGGAGCCCCTTGGCAGTCCCTCCTCAGGGGTCACTGTCCCTTGTTGCCCATTGTCTGATGAATGGGAAATCATTGTTTCATATAATTTTTCTAGTTTGTTTTTTTTTTTTTTATTAAATCGGGAGGATAAATCTGGTCCTTGTTACTCCCATATTTTCCAGGCGTGAAAGTTCAAATAGCGGGCTCTCACATATAGGAAAACCCCTGCATTTCAACTCTGGTCAAAGCTTCAGGGTACCCTAGAAGGAGCAGAAGCCAGGGGCCCTGCCTCCCAGGTGCTTTCCCAGCTGGACCACGTGCCACCTCAGTGACCTCAATGCTTTGTGTCCCTGGGGTCTCATCCACAACTGGAAAGTAAACATTTCCCACAAGCCTCATCAGTGCATTGATGTTCAGGTGGAACCACACCTACACAGTCCGTGTAAATGTCACCATAGCACGTGAAGTCCTAACTAAAGATCGTAGTCCAGAAATGAGCATTTTGAGATGCACATGTTTTATACTTATTAATGAATTATGTGTTTCCCTAAAATTCATCAGTCTGAATTATCCACCAAAATTTCCTAAGCAATTTCCTCTAAAAAACATAAATGTGGTTTTAAATATTGAGCGAGAGTATGATGTTGGCAACAATCTCCGTCACCAGAAGGACACAGAGGCAGATGGCAATTGTGGCCTCCAGGAGGAAGCTGGAAACGAGGTACCAACTATTGGAAATGGCCTTACTTTCCACAGTTTTTTTAATTTTTTTCAGATTTTCAAATTCTACCATGGGCTTATAATACTTATAAAAATATGAATTTGTTACCTTAAAATAACTTTGAGGAATGTTTTAAAAGCCAGAAGCACTGGGGCGCCTGCGTGGCTCAGTCGGTTGAGCGTCCGACTTCAGCTCAGGTCATGATCTCACGTTTCGTGGGTTCAAGCCCTGCGTTGGGCTCTGTGCTGACAGCTCAGAGCCTGGAGCCTGCTTCCGATTCTGTGTCTCCCTCTCTCTCTGCCCCTTCCCCACTCATACTCTGTCTCTCTCTCTCTCTCTCTCAAAAATAAATAAACATTAAAAAAAAAAAAAAAGCCAGAAGCACCTTGAAGGATCTGCCGAGAACCTCTCTCTCTTGTTGCTGGAACAGCCAGCCCCCTGTGTGCTATCCAGAACGTCCAAAAATGCCCCACGACCCAAAGCACCACTCCCGACCTCTGGAATGTGCCTGGACTTCGGGCTCTGTTCCAGCCTGCGTGCCGCGCGGGACACAGATAATTTTATGCCCTAATCAGTGATTCGCGGCTGGCCTTCGCTGTAACAAAAGATTCGTCCTCTTGCTCGGTGAATACCTGCTGAGCACGGGCTGGGAGGCTCCAGGCAAATGAGGGGCTGCACTTTTATAAGCCCACAGAGCAGCCGGCCACCAGGCAGGACCCGCGTGGTGGACAGATGGGCTGGCTTGAATGTTTTCCTTGCGTCTTCCTGCTGCGCTCAAGTGGAGTTTCGGGAAACCTTCAGGATGGCAGTGTCCTTGTTATGCTTGGAGAGCGGGGCAGCCAGGAAGGAGAAGGGGGAGAGCGCCCCGGGCAGTGGCAAAGGCCACACCCCCGGGGAAGGGAGCCTCGTGGGCGGGCCGTGTGGGCCTCTCCCCCCCGACCCGCGCCGTGAACCCACACTGCCCTCTCTGCAGCGGTGAGATGGGCCCCGCAATTCTGGGGTAAGGGCGGTTCGGGATGGGGCGTGAGATGTCATAAAATACGCGTCCGAGGGACCGGGAGCATCACCTGAAGGACGCAGGCTGGGGCGGCAGCATGAGGAGGAAGCCACAGGGCCGTGTCCGTCACTGCCCGGGGCCGCACAGGCCGCAGCTCTGGCTCGGGGGCAGGCCGCCCTCACCTGCGAACTGGTGTCCCCAGAGCTGTCGTTCTGAGGCTGGAAAGGTGTTTGGAATCGTGACTTAACCCTTGGCCAAATCCTGATCATTGTACTTATTTTTTCCCCACAGGAAAGAATTTAAAAAATGATCAATATAAAAAAACATCAGTTCTGGACAAAATCCTTCAAAACATTGGAAAATCTTCAGGTAAGTGGAATAATAGATAAGTGGGTCCTTGTGCTGGGATGCCACCCCCACCGTGGAGAGAAGTAAACCGTCTGCTCCAGGGGACAGCTCTCTGGAGGGGCAGATGACTCAGTCCCTGGGCAGACTGGCAGGGACCCCCACGGGTTTCCTGTGTTGTCAGTGCGGGACTCCTGGCCCATTGAGTCCAAATTCCATGAGTCCTGGGCCACGTGTGGGTGTCCCCTCCCTTCTCAGCTGTCCCTGGGACCTGTGGGCCCACCACTACATACCAAAGGACCAGGCCCACAAGGTCCCCAAGACTCCCACCCGGGGAGTCCCACACCTTTGAGCGCCCCCGCCCTCTGCCCTCCCCACTCCTCCCACCCCTGCCCTTTCAGACAACTTCCTAATTACTGAAGTTGGTCCACGAATTTCCCCTGGTGGCTTCTGCCCGGGCCCCGCGCTTCTTCCTGGAACTTTCCAGAACACTCCTGAGCCTCTTCTCCAGGCCAGTCCTCCTCCTGGCCTCCCAGCCTCTCCCAGGTAGACTCTGTAGTCCCGTAGACAGTTCAAATCAGCACCTCCTGCGTTCTTTCTACCACACACCATTAGTTGGGTCCTCGTAGAGCCAAGTGCAGGACCAAACACTTACACCTGGCCACCTTCATTCGCCTCCATCAGTGCTCACTGGGCACCTACCACGGGCCCACACCCTTCTCAGTTCTGGGGACTGAGCACCGTGGACACGGACCCCTGCCCTCGAGGCGCCCGCATTCCAGGGGAAGGTTAGATCGCCCTCCGCTCCAGCCTGCTGGGACACTTCTGGGTCCAGCATCTTGCGGTCAGCCGCTCCTTCAAACCCCCCTCCCCCAACCCATCATCCTCTTGCGGCCAGCCTGCTATCTTGTCCTTTGTTTAAATGCCCAGCAGGGTGGAGCCACAGAAGGGTCACTAGAGACCTCGCATTGTGTGACTGGTCACCAAGCAGCCAGGAGCCACTCTGTGCAGGGCCAGAGCCAGCCCTGGGGCCCCGAAATTGCAGGCCCCCCACGGTCTGCACCTCCCCCCAGTGGGACAGCCCAGTGCAGTCGGGGGTTGAAAGGGGGGTGAGCGGTTGCCCCGCCCACCACAAACTTACCGACCGGTACTGACATCCAGCCACTTTCTGCTGCTTTAGTCAGATGTCAGGGAGACTTTGCCAAATCCCCAGTCCCCGGG
Source organism: Panthera pardus (assembly GCF_024362965.1). Taxonomy (NCBI): domain Eukaryota; kingdom Metazoa; phylum Chordata; class Mammalia; order Carnivora; family Felidae; genus Panthera; species Panthera pardus. The sequence goes on along the minus strand of NW_026526654.1, from coordinate 10,046,165 downwards.
CCCTGAGAGTTCTGTCGTTGAGAACAGGAACGTCCCTATGGCTCCAGTGTCTGAGGCAGGACCTTTCCACATTGCACGTCCTGCACGTTGGTCCTGGGCCTGCCTGTCTGGGGGATGGGCGGCGGGCACTCCTCTGGTGCCAGGGCTGGGGGCCCAGCAGTGCGTGCACGGGAGGGACCGAGGTCCTTGACCTCCCAGAGCCTGACATCACAGGACTGTGTCCACAGGGGGTGCCCCCGAGGGGAGGGGACACCCCCAGCCCAGCCCAGTAGTGTTCAGAGGGGCCGCCACCGGGTTTGGAGGCAGAAGGCTGTGGCAGTGAGGCATTAAAGGGTGCGGCCTGGCCCCCACCCGGTCCTACCTCCGCGACCGCCTCCCCACAGCTCCTCCCCTCTCTGCATCCTGGCCTGGGCTCCCCAAGATCCTGCCAGGGCTCTCCCCACCTGGCCCACTGCCACCCTCACCCAAACCCACACCTTCCCCTTCTCCCTCATGCAAACAGTGCCTCCGAGTTTGCCCTGACCTCTTGGGGCTTTGGCTTGCCCCCTGTTGCCTCTGCACCCTTGCAAGCCCGTTTCCCCCCACCCAGGACTCTCTCTTCCTGCGGTTCCTTCCAGCCCCACAGCACCTGTGACTGCTGCCCACAGACTGGGGACACTGGAGGCTGGCTTCACGCCTGTAGTCCTGCACCAGTGGGACAGTCCAGGAGGGTCTGAGCCACAGGATGAGCAGGGCGCCTAGGATTTCTCAAGAAACTCTCTCTCCAAACAGGGAGCTCTTCCCAGTAAGTGGAAGAGGAGGGTGAAGCTCCGAGGAGACGCAGAGGATGGTCAGCAAGGCCACCCGCCCCGAGGGAGCCCCCTCAGCAGGAAACTCCAGACTTCGTGAGACCCCACAGCCCCACCCTCAGGAATAAAGAGCATATATGTGCACATACTGTTAACCACGCTGTGCGAGGAAGTGTGTTTTATTCATGAGTCTCAAGTAGAGCTTATTTGTTTAAATGTTAAGGTTGAGGGTATGTGGGTTTCCTTTTGTTTTTTTAATAAACAGAAATTACTGAGTCTGAGAAAGGAAAGGCTTGAGAGGCTCCTGTTTTCTAACAGGATAAGGCTTGAGGACGCTTAGCTTCTGAGTGTTGTGTCCATGAAGAACCAGAGTCACCTGCTGCCCCCCTCCCGTGGCAGCGCCCTGCAGAGTGCACACACGTGTACACAAAACACACACGGAACTTCTCCGCATCAGAATGTGTACCTAGCACGGGAACACGCAGGTTGGGTCCCTGTGGTGCAGACGGTGAGCGTGAGCTCCAGGGGGCGTCTGACCCACCTACGGCATGTTCGGGGCTGACCAGAACATTTCTCTGAGCAGGTTTTCCTACCCAGACCCACTCTGACTGTGGACAGGTTACGCCTCTGCTTGATCCATGGGGTGAGGCTGGGAAAAGTTACTCGGGACAGCGTGTGGCTGCCTCCTTTTTCTAAATGGGCAAGTCGGTGGACATTCATGAATCAGGTCCTAAAACAGCCCTGGAGAGAGAACTTCTGCCTTGAGGCCGTGTTGGCAATGGACTGGTGTTTGTTCTAGAACACACACCCTTCTTATTGGTGGTTGCCGGCTGCCCACACTTCTCCAGTGAAACAAAAGTCCTCTCTTCTCTATCCCCAACGTCATCAAGTCATTGGTAGTGTGGAGGCTCGGGGCATTGGGACCAGAGGATCGAGGCTTTCAGCCCATCCTGTGATCCTAGCCGAGGACCCCAGGCAGAGAGGGGACACAGGACTCCCTCGTCACCAAGTGAGTCGGTGGCAGAGCAGGACGCAGACACCCCTTTCCTACTTCGGCCCCTCCATCAGTAAACGGGTATCTCAGGGGGTTGGGGTTTGTTTTTGCATACAGTTCTAGTTTTTCTGTCTTGTCACTTCCACTTGTCTCCACTCAGAGGTATTAGGTGGCCCTCTCATCGCCACACCATCACAGGGTCCCTGGTGGAGCCAGTCCCGGCCGACTCTCCCTGCCAGGCATGCCGATAGCATCCTTGGTCCCAAGCAGGACCTTGCAGTGTTTATCCCCAGGGGTGCTCTGACAGAGCAGGACTGACCTCGATAAGATAAAATGTAAAAACATCATCCACCAGGTCCCCCCACCCCCTCCCTCACTCTCACGGGATCCCTGAGTACGGTGATTTTCAAAGCTGAAAATTTAATGAGTTAATAGTCTGCGCACATCAGAACGTCTCCTCTCGGTGGTGGCTCCCACGTGTCCAGACCCTGCGTGTGGCAGGGGATAGACGGTTGCTGAGAGCAGCTGAGAACTACATTTATGGACAAGAACACAAACATTAGCATTACTAACAAACATCAGGTGATCCACTAAGTCTGAGCTGGAGGGAGTCTCCCACTGGGTCCGGAGTCGAGCTGGGTGAGAGCTCCACGGAGAAGACGTGGACGTGACCCTCTGGAGGCAGGAAGCACATGGGCATGGGCACTGCCACCCGGGGCACAGAGTGATCCCCTGTGATGTGTTATGGGTTGGAAAAAGCTTAAAAATACTGATTTGCTCTATGATTTCCATTTCGGAAATCGACCGAGGCCTGCTTCATGGCCAAACATGGACGGTTCTGGTGACTGCTCCCCCTGGAAGTCAGGAGGAATGGGTATTCTGAAGGTGCTGGGCACAGGGTCCTATAGACTCATCAACTGTCTGTTTCTACGGGACGTGCATTTGAGTCCCCCACGATGATTGTGAGGGACTCACCCTCTTACGGGGCTGTCAGTTTTTCTTTATATATTTCAAAGCTATGTTATCAAGTTCATAAAGACTAAATTATTATATTTTTCTGGTGGACTGAAGCCTTAGTTGTGTGACATGTTTCTCTTTGTGTATTTCTTCTTGCCTTGAATCTACTCTGTTTGGGGGCGCCTGGATGGCTCATTCAGTTAAGTGTCTGACTCTCGATCTCAGCTCAGGTCTTGATCTCAGGGTCATGAATTCGAGCCCTGTGCTGGGCTCCACGCATGTGCTTAAAAAAAATCTGCTCTGTTTGATATTAATAGACATAACCACACTAATTTTCTTTTGGCTAACGTTTGCATGGTATTCATCTTTCATCTGGCAACCTTCACCTTTTCTGTGCATTGTATTTCATGTATATATTTTAGGCACTAAATATAAGGATGCATTTTTTGAAATTTCTTCTTTTGCTTTTTAATTACTTAATCCACATACATGGAATGTATCTAGTGATATATATAGCCGGGTTTATATCTACTGTCTTACTATTTGTTTTCTTTTGTCTCCCTTGCCTATGTTTTCTCCCTCATTACCTTATTTAAGTCACTCAAGTATTTTTTCGTTCCATTTTCCCCTTTATTAGATTAATTATGTATTCTTTTAATATTTAACAGCCTTGTTAGAAATTACAATATGCACCTTAGACTTTTTTTTAATGTTTATTCATTTGTGAGAGAGTTGTGTGAGCTGGGGAGGGGCAGAGAGAGAGAGAGGGAGAGACAGAGAGAAAGAGAGGATCTCAAGCAGGCTCCACACTGTTAATTTAGATCCCGACTCGGGGCTCGAACTCATGAACCATGAGATCGTGACCTGAGCTGAAATCAAGAGTTGGACGCTCAACCACCTGAGCCCCCCAGGTGCCCCTACATCCTAGACTTATTACAATTGAAAATAAATTAGTGCTTTTACTACTTCCTGAGAAATGCAAGGACAGGAGGTTATTTAACCCCATTAACAACTATCTTTTGTATTATATTCATCATGAATTTTTTACAAATGTCCTAAACACCACAGAACATTATAGTTAGTTTTATACAGTTAATATTCATTTAGGTTTACCCATATATGTACCCTTCCTTCTGCCCTTTATTCTGTAGTGCATTTTTAATGCTTCCAACCGACAATACATTCCTATGACTAAAGAACTCCTTGTAGCATTTTAGTGTGGCTCTTCTGGGTGTGTCATCAGGCTCGTATTTGTCTGAAAATATCTATATCTCCATTTTCGAGGAATATTTTTACTAAATACATAGAATTCTGACTTAGCAAGTTATTTTCTTTCAGTGTCTCCATTGTCTTCTGCCTTCCATAGTTTCCACTGAGAAGTCTGCTGTCTTCCTCTGTGTTCTCGTTGCTCCTTTGACGGTTAAGGCTCCTTTCCTCCTCTGGCATTTTAATTTTTTTTTTTAATGTTTTAATTTATTTTTGCGACAGAGAGAGACAGAACATGAGCAGGGGAGGGCCAGAGAGAGAGGGAGACACAGAATCGGAAGCAGACTCCAGGCTCTGAGCTGTCAGCACAGAGCCCAACGCAGGGCTCGAACCCACAGACTGTGAGATCATGACCTGAGCCGAAGTCGGACGCTCAACCGACGAGCCACCCAGGCGCCCCTCCTCCTCTGGCATTTTAAATACTTTCTCTTGTCTCTTGATCTCGGCAGATTTACAGCGATGTGCCTGGATGTTGTCTACTGCACTTATCGTGCCCGGATCCAGCTTATAGTGATGTTTGAGTCTATGGCTTCGTTTCTTTTGTGAGTTTTGAAAAATTCTAATCTGTCTCTTCAAATATCAATTCTGAATGATTTCTCTCTTCCCCCTTCTCCAGTTGTACATATTAGATCTTATTATGTCCCCTGTTTCTTATCATTCTTTTTATTTTCCATGCTTTGTTTTGTTTTGCTTTTATCCAAATGTTTTCTACTGACCTATTTCCAGATAACTTACTCTCCTCTGCTGTGGCTACTCATCTACTTTGTACCAAATGTCCATCAATGTGTTTTTAAACCTAGAATTTCCATTTGAGTCTATCTTACGGATTCTACTTCTCTGTGAAGCTCGCCATCTTTTTTGTTGAATTAGATTAGTCATAGTGATTTTTTTATCTGTATTCAACAACTCCACTATCGAAGTTATTACCAGGAGTCTATTTCTGTTGCCTCGACTCTTGGTATGACTGGTGCTTACTGACTGAATGCTGGACGTTGTGTTGTGAAATACCGCAGAGACTCTGGAGGGCCTTCGTCTAGCTCTGGCATCTAGTTAGAATAAGAACTGATCATCTTGAGTTGTTGTAACACCAGGTTTCAGTCTTTGTAATATCTGGTCTATTTCCAGTTTCTCTTACTCTTCATTTCTACAGGAGTTTTGATTTAAATCTGAGAGAATTTATAGGACCTTGAGTTTTATTTTTATTTCATGCTATGAGGCTGCGTGAAAGCTCTCCTTGGGTGTTCAGCCTCTTGGCTACGACTTTCTGCTCACCTCATTTCTGAATGCATGGCTGGGAACTTAAAGAACGCTTTGAGGGACAAAGAGATCAGATGTGTAGACTCACTACACTTCACATGCCTTCTCTCTGGCACCCCACTCCTGGCTACTTCAGAAGCCCTGAACTCACATTTTTTTTTATCCCCGGCCCTGGGAGATTACCGGGAGACTCTTAGTGCCTGATTTCTGCTCTGCTTGTCAGACTCTGTAACTGTGATTACATAAGAGTTGGCAAATGCTTCACAGGGAAGACAGGTTTAGAATACAAAGCTCACATCAGTCAATTGTCCTCTCTGGTGTCTTGACCCCAAGTTCTTGGTGTCTTTCCAACGTACACAGATTTGAAACGGTGTCTCCAGTGGGATAAAGCTCCACTACCAACAAACCACCACTTCCAGAAGTGGACCTTTGAGAAACAGAGACTGTCCTGGGCAGTGAGGATAGAAAATGAAAGAAAAAATATTACAGGTAAAGATTTATAAGACTTATTAATTTTTATATTTAGGAAAACAGCACAAAGAAGTTCTCTCTCTCGCAACTTGTGGTCTTTCTGGCCTGAAAATAGTGCCGCTGGCTGTAATGAGGAAATACTTTGAGTTGTTTCCCAGAGTCGGGGAGGGGGTCCCCTGAATCATTCACTGTCCCCCTTCCCCATAGACCAGTCCACCCAAGAACCGCCCCCTCTCGACTTGGCATCGTGACTCCAGGGTTTCAAGTTGTGTATGTATCGGACGCCAAGTTAGATGCGTCTGCCTTTGCTACTGTGTGCGCCAACCTAAAGATGTGGAGAAAATTAAAGAAAACAGAGGAACAAAGAGGAGAGTCAAGAATCTATTTGAATTTGACACACGAGACATTTGTTGTTAGCTAGCAGCATCCCCGTCGAACTATGGGGGAACTCGAGGAAGCAGGTGGGGAGGCTTTCTCTCCTGGTGCAAATACAAGTGCCTTCCCGGGCACATCTGATCAAAATGCAGTATCGAGGAAGTTTACTCTGATTTGGGTATCTAGTTGGAAGAGTGTGGGAAGAGATTCTAAATAAGGACCAAAAGAAATTGATCGAGAAGCCCAAGCTACAGAATGAACGACGTGTAGCTTACTAACAGGAGACCTAAGCCGTGAGCATGGACGAGAAGTTCCAGATCGTGTGAAGGTACAGTTATTTGTGATTCTAGCGCTCAGTTATAATTCCTCCTCACCAGCCGAGCCCTCGGCCAGCAGTTCTTTCTTGCACACACTCCTTCACCACGAATGTATCGAGCAGTTTCTTTCTACAGAGCCTGCCTTGCCGGGGTCGTGGGGACACCTGCCTTGTCCGGGGCCTGAGCCTGCTCCTTTAGCTGTTCCATCCCAACTTGTTGTTGGGAGCAGATGCCCTCACCGTCGACTGTGTGGGTGCAGCACCCACAGAGTGCCCAGTCCCTCTGTCTGCGACAAATGAACACTCGACCCTAAAACACACGCAGTTCGGGATATGGCTGATCCCTGCTCTTGCTATTTTGGCTCGTGCTTGGTGGAGTCCAGCCCCGTGCGGTGCGACCCCTGCGGCTGTGCAGGGGAGGTGGGGTGTAGCTGCAGGTGACCAGGACACTCTGCAAGCGCATTTCCCTTTGGGCCGCTCCGCTGCATCCACGCCCCCCACCCCAGGTGCAGAATCTCTGGGCGCTCTGCCTTCCTTGCAGGTGCCAGGAGGCCAGCTCTGTGCCTCAGACTCCGGTTCCTCAAAGTGACGTTCCTGGGTGAGCAGCGTCCACCCCTGGGGAACCTGTCAGAGGCAAAAGCGCTCAGATCTCGGCCTGCTCTGTCACTCCAGGAGATTTGGCACCTGTGCAGGGGGGACCGCTGCCTCAGGCTGTCACGTTTCTAGATCAACAGAGAGGAAATACAGTCGTACGCTTGCATCTGTGTCCGAGATCGTCCCCCCTCCTCCATGGGGGAAGGTGCCTTGGTCACAAGGTCAGCGTCACAGGCCAGTGCTGTGCTCAGATGAACCGATTTCAATCCAGCGTCTTCCATGAGTCACACTTCAGAGACCCAGGAACCCGCAGTGTCCTCTTGCCCTGCAGGGGCATAAGTGAGAGACTTCAAACTCAGGGTAAGTAGAGGGACACTGAGAAAGGAAGGAGCGCCCAGACGTTGTGCTCAGACACAGTGTCTCTCTCCCAGCATTTTCGCTGGATCCCCAGCAGCACAGCCCGATTTGCTCACACAAGCGTCTGCTCTGCAGTTAGACCCACGTTGTAAAAGCTGCTGCTGTTGTGCCCCAAGAGCCCCTGCGTGACCTGCGCTGTGGCTCTCCCACGGGGAGACGTGCTGGGTGCACCGGTCCCCCAGCTCTCCCCAGCCTAGCAGCTCTCCTCTCTGGATGGCAGAGCCCAGCCCACAGGTGATGAAGCAAACAGGTCACAGCCCGTGCCCCCAGCTCAACGGGTCGGCGCCTGCGTCTGGTTCCAAGGACTTTGTATCAGTCCTGGGCAGCATCCTCGCTTTGATTGCAAGCATGAGCCTCCCCTGCTCTGGAGTTTATGCCACCGCGTTTTCTAGAAACAGCCCTGCAAGGACGAATCTGCCTCCTGGTGCAATGAGCGATAAAGCGGAGGCCTGTTATTCCCGGGGCACAGTGTCACTGGCAAGTAAGCTGGTGGCCTTTCCCTGGTGAATAGGGGGTTTCTGCCCTGTGGGATCCTAGCCCTCCATCCGCCTTGGAGAAGGAAACAGCCCCAGGCAGCCCCACGGCCCCTCCTGCCTCTGCCCACGGAAGCAGTGCTCACTGGCTGTACGCCCACCCCACAGGGAACACGCACATTCACGCGCGCATAGACCACACGTACGATGCACGTGTGATGAGGCCGTGTGTCCCCATGCCCATGAGGCCGTGTGTCCCCACGCCCATGAGGCCGTGTGTCCCCACGCCCCTTCCCGGCACACCCTGTGACTTAAGCTGCTGTGCCCAGAAACTCCCCTGTCCCCCTGCTATGTCCCGTCTCAGACCTGTCCACCTGGCTGCACCCCCGGAGGGGCCAGGGTTCAAGAGCCACGTGTGGCCACCACAAGCAGGCCAGCCCCAGGGCAAGCTCAGCAAACACTGTGTAAAGGGCCAGATAGAAGGTCCTGGAGGCTTTGCAGGCCGCCTGGCCTCTGCTACGAGTCAGATGGTGGCAGCTAGAGACCATTGGGCAGAACGGGGGTGGCCGTGTCCAAGACTCTACAAAAGTCAGGCTTGGCCTTGGGCGTAGACGGCTGCGTGGGACAGCGCCACCCAGGGGAAGGGCTCGGTGAAGGAGCCATTCTCCGCGGGCACCACCTGGCGTGGGAACTACCAGCCCCCGAGGGCCCGTGAGCACTTGAAATGTGGCCAGTGTGAGCAAAGAACTAGATTTTAAACTGTATTTCAGGTAAGTTAACGGTAAACAATCGAGGTGGCCTATTGCATGGCCTCGCGGTGAGGGAGGTCGAGACCTGGCTGACCGGTTCCATGCGAGCACCGGGCGGAGTTCCCGGTTATGCTCCCTCCTCCGTATCTCCTTTCAGGCCCAGAGAAGATTCGCTCCTGGTGACAGACACACCTGTGCATGATTTTACCGAAAGAGAAAAAAGTTCCACTTGAGTCTTCAGAGGCTAAAAGTCGTAAGCCCAGAAAACACTTTTTTTTAAAAAAATGCTATTTTTAAGTGGCCAAATAGACTTGAAAAACATTTGCTAGAAAATGTTTTCCAGCTAAAGATCGCACATGACGTTTCTCAACTGAGATTTCACTCTTAACTGCTCGCATCTGAATCCCTGATAACAGCGCTTTACAGAGGCAGCTCTGGGCCCCCAACCCCCAGTGGCCAGCACCCGAGGGGGCGTCCCACAGGCAGGGAGGTCAGGCCCCGCCACGGGTGACCAGCGGGCCTGGCGCCAACCCCCCTCCGCCACGGGTCACCAGAGGGCCTGGCGATGCCACGTCCCGAGCTCACTCCAGGGTTTTGTTTTTTTAACTCAAAATAGGAGATGATGGCACTCAGCTCACAGGTGGTTCTAAGGATTAATTTAGGAAATGGAAATGGAAATTTAGGAAAATGGAAATAACCAGTTGGAGGAAATAGCCGTAATTAACAGTGGTAATTGACACCCTGACCATCATCACGGGCCAACTGTGTGCCACGCTTGTCCAAAGGGTTTCCATTTGGATGAGCGCATCCCACCCAACAGACCTGTGGGAATAACACTGCCATCAGCCCCCCTTCACGCCCCCCATGGTAACACCCCCAAGTGTCCCACACATCCCTCCACCATCACACACATACCACCCGCCATCACACTCTCCAGTTGTCACACACATCCCTCCACCATCACACACACACACACACACACACACCTAACATCACTCCCCTACCATCACATACTTCCCCAGCTGTCACACACCCCCACACTTCTACCCTGGTCATCACCCCTCCCCCAGTGTCACCCCCAACCCCCACCCCACCATCATCGCCACGGCCACCTACTCCACCCTCCTTGTCCCCCTGCGAGGGACACACACTATCACACCTCGTTACCTGTATTAGTGGGGGTTCTCCAGACAAACAGAAGTGTGTTAGAGATTATTTTCAGAAACTGTCACACCCGATTCAGGAGGCTGGCAAGTCTGAGGTAAGCAGGCCCACAGGCAGGCTGGAGACCCAGGAAGGGTATGGAGATTCCCACCCCAAAGGCTGTCTGCAGGCAGAATCCCTCCTATTCAGGACACTTGGGGTTTTTCTCTCGGGTTCAATGCAACGCCACAGCCCGCCCACACCAGGGAGGGTGACCCGCTTTACTCGGACCCTCTTCTGATCCACTCACGGCCACATCCTGACCGGCTGTGTCCACGGCCCAGACATGGACCCGTAAAATCGACCAGTGCCTGCATGGCTGCCATCACCCCAGACAGAACAAATGGGGCCTGGAGGCACCTTGGCCCAGGCTCGAATGGTGGAGCAGGGGCAGCCTTAGGGGCTTGGCTGGCCCAGGACCTCAATCTCTGTCCTGCGCTGCCTCCCCGTGGCTCGTCTAAGAACGACAACCACTCTGCCCTTCCCCACTACTCTGGAAGTCAGGAGTCACCGCAGCCTACGATGCGGCCGTGCAATGGACACTGCGGTCAGGGGCTTGTCCTGGATGTGCGTCCTCCGCCGGGAAGCCCTCGGCCCCAGCGCTTCCCACCTCCACTGACGGCGTCAGACCGGAGACCTCCCCCCGGGAGCGGGCAAGGAGGAGACAGCCTTGTAGGTGGATGTTGGGCCTAGACAGCAACGATCCCAGGCACCGAGGCTTGGACGCTGAAGCTGTGCAGTGGGGACACCGGGCACAGCTAACAGGGAGAAGGTCTTCGGAGACTGTGCGGCCTTGGAGTCAGACCAGGTGTGAGGCCCTGCCCGGGCCCTCAGGGCCCATGTGACCACACACAGGGCTGTTACCCAGTGTAGGCCTTGAACTCCTCATCTGCAAAATGTGCCGGCAGTAAGATGGTTGGGATGTTGAAGGCATTCAGCCTGTGGCTGGAGCATCGAACAGGCTCAGCAGGCGGGAGTTACGACCCTCATCCCGGAAAAGGCTGCAGCCCCGAAAGGGCCTCAGGAAGCCCCGCGCAAGGACCCCCATGCACCTCCATTAAAGGTCAGACCACCTGGTGCGGCCTCAGGCGGCCATGCGGGGATGCCGGCTCTCTGCCCTGTGTGTCCCTCCGCGGGGTCTCAGAGGGCAGCCGGATGCCGACAGCAAAGCCCGTGGGGGGCCCGGAGCCTGATCCCTCCCCCAGCTGCCACTCTCCGTGACCCCATGGCGGCGACTTTCAGGGTTGTCCTTCAGCTTTCTGTAAAGGGCCCCACGGCCACAGGTGGAAGGCCCAGACGGCTCCTGGGGGGGCAGCGGGGGCCCTGCCCTGCTGGCCCCCTCCCTGCTCCCTTCTCTTCTCCCTGTCTCCCCGCCCCACCTGTGGGGAAAGGGGGTGGGGGCTACGGGGCACCAGCATCTGGAACTGGGGACCCGTCCAGGAGACCGGACGCTATCACTCCGAGCTGCCAGGTCGACTTGGTGGCTGGCACGCGGCCACCCGCCATCCTGTGGGACTTTCTGTTGAGCTAGACTGAACTGAATTCAGTTCTCCAAGAGGCGCATGGCATAATGGGACCGGTCATCTGGAGGTCACATGTCCACTCGGACTCCACGGGTCCCCCGGGAGCGGCCAGAGGGGGCGAGGCGGGCGCCCCAGGGTGGGAGAGCGAGCACACCTGCACCACAGGTCACACACACCATCGTCAAGGCCACCACTTCCCTGCAGGACTGGATCCCAGCTTCCCTTCACATCCTGTCCACACTGACCAGAAACAGCCAAAAGCCAGATGTGCATCTACGTTGGGTTTTTACCTCACAGTTCTTTTTTTGACACCCAGGTGCCACAATAACATTTGCTTTGGGGGAGAGCAACCATCTAATCAACAAAATAGCAACCCTGTATGATGGGCAGAGTCCTGCATAATAAAATTTAATGGGGAGGGGGTCCTGCAAGGGTCCTGGGGAGCACGGAGCATCTGCCAGTGGTGGGGGAGGCAGGTCCAGGGAGCACAGGGTTCCCGCGGTGGCGGGGTGGGAGCCTGGGAGCACTAGGTGTTCCACAGGGAGGCAGGGCGGGTCCTGGGGAGCAGGGGGTGTCCCGCGGGGGTGGGGCAAGTGTCTTGGTGACAGGATCATAAGACTGGGCAGGTTGTCACCAGGGAGCTCAGCCGTTAGCAGTGGGTGGGGCCACCATCCACCTAATCCAGCCTCAGGCTCTGCCCTAAAGAAGGGTTGTGTCTACGCCACGTGGTTACCACCTCCGGGGCGCACCTGCCAGACCACATCTTGGTGCTGCCTCCCGGGGGTGCTTGTCATGAGCTGAGAGGAATGCTTTAGTTGGTGCGGGAACAAGAGGGCACAAGGACTCAAGGTCATGTCCGTGGAGAGGCAGCTGAATGGTTCAGGGTGTTTACCTGATGTTTAGCTGTGCTGAGACCACATGGTCCTCAAAGCTGTTCTCCAGTGTCTTCGTGGCTGTGACACAGACACACTGGAGGGAGGGCCTCCCTTGGGGCTGCCCCTCAGGCATGGGCTCAAGGCCCCAGCTGGACGGGGGTGGGGGGGGGGAGGTGGGGAGGTCTGGAGGGGTGGTCTTCCCGGCCACACCCTCCCTCCTCCTTCAGTAGCTCCTCACTGGCAGGACATGGAAAGTGCTGGGCCATCCCTTCACTGTCAGGCCACCAGCAGGCAGTGGCTTCTGTCACCTCCTCCACTGCTTACTTACCAAGAGAGGCCTCTGGCCCGCGAACCCTGCCACTACCATGCTGGTGAGCTGGGGTGGACCCTTCTCCAGTTGAGCTTCCAGACGGGACCCCAGTCCCAGGGACAGCGTGACCCAGCCCTGCCCCTCCTCCCGGAGCCCGCCCCCCCCCCCACCCTCCCACCTCCTCCCTGCAGATGCGTCCTGACCCAGCGGGCCCTGGACCTGGCCACAGCTCCTGGACCTGCTCCTCCCCGGGTCACCAGGCTGTCACCACTGACTCCTTCTTGCTATAATCACTGCATGTGCTCTGCACCCTTCAGTTGGACTGGAGTCCCCCACAGGGGCCTGGGTCTGACTCATCCCTGCTCCCTTCACAAGCCCAGCACAGCGGCTGGGATTTGAATTCTGGATATTTCTGTGACTTTTGGATAAGTTCTTAAGTGTCTGCAGAGCTCAGTTTTATTTTTTTCATACGTAAAGTAAAAATTAGTGAATTATAAGAGTGGATGCTTGCTGATTCATTGATTGACAGATGCAGTTCTGTGCTAGTCCTTCAGGAAAGGCCACCCATGGAGCTCTGCCGTCGGGTCCTGCGGGCCTCCCTGGACTCCGGGCGAACAGCTCAGCGAGCAACACTGGTCACCAGCTCTGGGGCAGCAACGTCTCCCTAAAGTCCCCTCCCGGATGGGAGTGCCCTCCTGGCCTGGGTGCTCTATGGTCTCGGGCTTTGACTCACTCTGCCCCAGGCCTTACCGCTGAGACCAGCACCTGTGCATCCCCTCAGGGACACCAGAAAGTCCGGTGGTCGCAGAGCTTGGCTGCTGAGAAGAGAGGACGGTAACTATTTTACAGTCTCGGTTCCCTCTCTGGCCTGTACCTCCCAGCGCCCCAGCGTCCTGCCAGAAGACGCGCTGCTTTCCTTGAGAAACGAGCTGTAAACACCGTGAAATGTTTAAAGGGCCAAATTGAGTTTTGCCAACATAGTCTTTCTTGTCCTTCAATACTTGACTAGTATATTGACGAAGCTCCCGCAAGCCTCGCTCTATTTTTAAACCCTTGATTTATGCCTTTCAGTTGGATCTTGCTCAGCTAAACATGTTGTGTGTGTTCAGCTGAGAGTAAACATCTTCCCGTGGTGGTGGGGGTATGTTTGCAGAGACCTCCCTCAATTACAGAATTAACAGGGCAAATTTCATTGTCTTTGTTGAGCCAGAGAGATTACGATAAAAGCCTCTAATGAAGGGAGACACAAGAAATAAGACCTACAAACAACACTAACAAGAATGGCTTGGTGACTTCCTAGATGCGAATGGCTGAACAGCGAATCCCTTCCGTTCTAGAATTCAGAAACGGGAACACCCCGTGCACCATGGGGTGGTGGTGGTGGCGAACCCTGTGAACCCTGGGTCAGAGCGAGGCTGTGTGGCTGGCCCAGTGGCCGGGTGGCCTCAGGGGGGCCCGGGAGGCCAGACGTATGACATCCGAGGACGTGCTAGAAGACTTGCCCACGGTGTCACTAAGGGCCAGACACTGGAGGGAGGTGAGGGTGGGCAACGGCTGCCTGTGGCCTGTGACAGAAAACTCCAGAAGGTCTGGGCTGGAAGGGTGACCACGTGATGCCGAATTTTTCCAACAGAGCCGCAGACCTGGAGGAAGCTCCCGGAGACACACAGAGGCCCAGAAGGCTGGACGGGACCTGTTCCAGTGACGGGTGTCTCACAAAGACTGGCCACGGGAAGAAGCCATGGGGCCCAGGAGGAACAGCTGGAGTGGGAGGGGGGGCACTGGTGTGGGGACACAGACGGAGATGCAGATCATGGGGTGGGCAGCCACCTACCTCCCTGTTGCCCCAGCCACCCGAGACCACCTGCCAGACCCCCAAACTGCCCCGTGAAGGCAACGGAAGGGCCGGTGCCAGGCAGGGGTACCTCGATCCTCGGGCTGTGATCCCGGCTGCCCCCATCCTGCTCTCCACCGCCAGATGCCCTGCGGCCTCGGACTGGAGCCGGTGCCACAGGCAGAGTACAGACGGTGGCCGGGAGCACCTGCCTGACCCCCAGGGTGCAGATACCACCCCGGGAGCTGCACCGTCTGCATAGTCGCTGGACCCACGTGTGCCACCGGGGTCCCGCGGGGAAGCATTCGCATGTCCATGCTGCCCCCCCCCAAGGACAAACCAGCAAGATCTCACATTTCCTGCATCATCCGTCACCTCACCCCCACCCACCCCCACCGAGGTTAAAACGGAGGAAAGGGCGGAGATGCTAGTATCCGAGATGCTGCTCCGTGCGGCTGCGAGTCAGTGTCACATAACCTCCGGCGTCAAGATGGCGTCGTACAGGACCCCCCAGACGTGGGTGCCCCGCAGCACAGGAAGGTGGGCAGGGGCCACAGCGATGGGGCACCCGCGGCGGGCGGGACACGCTCAGCCCCACGCGCAGGTGAGCGCCGCTGGGAGGAGGTGTGGCCACGGTGCAACAGGATGACACTGGGGGGGACACAGGCCGTGATCCACACAGGTCAGCCTCTGGGGGCTGCTGGGGGGCTGCGAGTCCACGGGGCAAACAGAGGGTGTCCGGCAGAGCCCATCTCTGTCCCCCAGGATCCACTCCGGCCTTCAAAGAGCAGAAGTTGTGTGTCCCTGTGTCGGTGTCCTGGGGCCGCCACAAAGCACCACAGCCTGATGGGTGGTTTGCAGCAGGAACTCACTGTCTCATGGGCCCAGAGAAGTCGACATCCAGATGCACACAGGCTCTAGGGGACGGTCCTTCCTCCCTTTTCCAGCTTCCAGCGGCTGTTGGCCGTCCTTGGTTTATGGCAACACCTCTTCTCCCATCTCCTCCCCCCTACCCACACTGGCTCTGCCTTCCCACGGCCTCCTCCTCCCAGCGTATCGCAGGAGGACATCCACCCAGATGATCCAGAAAGATCTCATCTCAGGAGCCTGAACTTAATTATACCTGCAGGGACCTTTTTTTCCAAACAAGGTAACGCAGGTTCCAGTGATTTCATGGGGAACGTGTCTTTGGGGGTCACCCTTCAACCCATGCAGTGCCGGGTAAAGGACACACAAATCCCCATCTGGAAGTGCAGCTCCCACCTGTGGCCTTGAACTCCACTCGGTGGCTGCCTCTTCTGACCTCCCGGTGTCCAGGAGGACGACAGGACACTGCCATCCACCAGGATGAAGCAGGCAGGTGGCTCACTTAGGGCAGGAGCGTGTGGGACGTGGGTGGCCCCCAGGGGGCACCCCGGCACAGCCAGAATAGACAAGGGCAGCTACCTGGCCTGGAAAGGGCACAATTAGCGGGAGCTCAGCCCCTTGGGAGCCAGGGCTGGGTTTACGCCCTCAGGGAAGCAGCCAAAGCCGGCCGCAAGCAGGGCGGAGGAAAGAGCACTGTGGGGAGAGGGGCTGGCTCCTTCCACCGCCCCTCAGTCCCCTCCCCCAGCAAGACCAGCGCCCCCCCCCCACCCCCACTGTGGCCAGAGCCGTGGCCCCATGGGAACTCTGCTCCACCCACCAGTAATGGCCACCTGCCTGCCGTCTGGGCCTCCACTGCGGGGGTGGCCGGCACTGCCGAGCAAGCGGAGGTGGCCCTGGGCCCGGCCACGGGACTTGTGCAGATGAACAGGCCCGGCCCAGGCTCCAGGGGGCCACTCCTCATCCGACCCGCACCTCGGGGTCCCCCTGCCTCACCCCTCAAGGTGTGTCTGCACTCAGTGCTGCGTGTTTTCCAGAGAACCCAGCCCACCGGGACTGACGTGCACACAGCTCACGCGATGTTAAGCCTGGGGCACGGCCCCGAGTGGGGAGCCCGGGCGGCAGCAGGAAAGGACGGGCCAGGGCCACACACCCCGCGTTGGGCCGACCTCCTTTCCTGGGCACGGGTGGGCCAGCTAAGAGCGGCCATAAACGGCTGAGTAACAACATCAACAATGAGATGTGATGAATGGATATTTCAGAGACGCGTGGATCTTGGCACAAAAGGCCACACGGTGACACGAAATATTAAACAAGAACATGCAGATAAGGCCGGCAAGCTAAGGACGCGGTTGATAACGCATCAGCTTGGGCCAGGCCAGGAGCTATATCCTCTCTTGGAAACGAGGCAAGGCTTCTCTTTCCTCTTCAGAGGAAATTAATAAAAAATATTTGCAGATTATTATGAAAAAATATATATTAGCTCTTGGAGTGATGATTTAAAATCAGTTATTTGTGAGACACAGCACATCAACATTGGAGCTGCCCGGATGGTAGGGGGTTGTGGGGGGCGGGGGGGACCCCCACGTGATAGCAAACGTCCCAAATGGTGAAGCCAAGGGGCCAGCTATGAGACACCGAGCCCGTGGACTAAATTTGCCTTATCCCACTACCTAATCTTTTAATTTTGTAAAAACAAAAACACACAAAACCGCTGTCCTACAGCTAGAACGTCCGTCCCAAGCTACATGGTGCTGTCGACCACCACCGGGTCTGCGCACCCCTCCGGGAGCCCCACGGAGTCAGCCAGCGCCACTGGCCTGTGCCCTTCTCGTCACGCGGACCTGAACACTGACCACGGGCCACTGGGACCACCCGGGCCCCAGCCGGCACTATCCGATGGCCCTTCCTCCCGGTCTTGGGTCCCAGAGGCAGACAAAATACACAGGCGCCCACAGAGGAACATCTTCCTGGGCATCGAAGAGAAGGAATAAAGACGGTGAGCTTCTCGCTCCGCCCCCTGCCCGCCCCGCACAGAATGGGCCCTTCCGCCAGGAGCCAGGGTCTGCGGCCCGGGGGCACCCGAACTACAGGGCACAGGGGACGCGGGGAGGCGCAAAAGCCCCCGCGCACATGGCCGTCTGCCTCTGCCCCCGCAGGGCCGCGGAGCAGCCTGGCTGGAGAACAACAGGACGCCCCCCTGTCCACACATCTGAATGCTTCTGACATAGAACTCTGGCCAACAGACCCAGCCACCCAGGGACACCCTCCAGGGACACCCACCAGGGACACCCTCCAGGTGCTCTCCAGGGAGCCCACCGGGGATGCCCACCAGGGTCGCCACCCAGGGAGCCCACCAGGGAGGCCTGAGCGTTGGAGTCTGTGTCCAGTGGCCTCCCTGCCTTCTGCCCCTCAAGCAACTTGCAGGAAAAGGAGAACTCAGAATCGGTTCTATTTATATTCAGAAAACAGATCGTGTGCTGCCTCAGATACTTTATCCTCAAATTATCTGCAACTTCCCCCAAATCCTAACTCCCCTGGTTCTCCCGAAAGTGCAGATAAGAACTGACCTACAGCAGTGATGTCTCGACAGTAATCTCTGAGAAGAATTTCACAATCCAAGCATGAATCCCAATAAGCATGAGCATTTATTTACAAATCATATAAACAACTACTACTGTTATGAATATTATCAACACAAAGAGACATTTTAGAAGGACGGTATAAGGATGAAATGAAATATTTTAAAACAATTTTAAATGTAGGTCTTCATTGTACTAAAATACGGTAAAAATAGTGACTTTAGGGAGTCCCAGCTTATTTACAAAATCACGTTTACCATTTGTGACGCGACCATTTGAAGAGACACCGACATTCAGATAATTTTGACTCTTGGTTTTAATTTCTATCACGTCTGAGAAGATTCCTCACAGGACACAGGGCAGCTCCATCGTGCGTCACTGGCTGGACCGCCAAGTTGCATGGCACGTGACACAATCCCATCGACCAATTTGGCCTCATTTTGTTAAAATTTGGGCAGCAAATTTCTATACTCCATAATAACAGTCAGGTGTTCTCCAGGCTAATTAGAAAGTGTTGAATTTTAATGATTTTTATGAATAAGTCCAATCTACGAAAACCCTTTGTTTGTGATATTTTAGAACAAGTTTAAAAACTATTTCCAAGTTTTTCAAGTGTTAAGTTAAACTTAAACAAAAGTGACACACATTATTCTTGGCAACAAACCCCCATAACAATAACATAACATTTCTGAACATTTTCCAAGCGTCTTCTCCACAGACACATTTCTTCTGAAAAGTAGCTCCTTCCTGAATCGTTGTCAAAACATCATTAGCCAGGTTTTTCCTCGCAGGGGCTGAGTGTTTTACTATGAAAATGTTTGCTCAGTGGCCCCGTCTTGCACAGAGACCATGCACAGATTCGGAACGTCTTCATCGCTAAGAGCGGTGGCATCTCTTTACTTGAGGTGACCGCCAGGCTCCGGGTGCAGCAGGTGCTTCAGGATCACTCCCTGTGTCCCTACAAAATTCGGCAAGGACCCACTGATGCTGGGACTGACACTGTGGTTTCGCTTCCACGTGGACGCGGTGGGTCACAGAGAGACCATGGCTCCCGCCCCAGAAATGAGAGTAGCCTAGACCCTCTGAGGGGACCCCACATGCCCAGGAGGCAGGAGCGAGTTTTGGCACCCCTCACTCCCGCCCAGGTGACCCTTCATGGGGGGACTGGAACGGCGGCAGCTGAGAGGCCCCCACAGACACAAGGGAACCTCGGCCACTGGAGACGGAAGATGCGGGGGAGCAGAGGGGGACCCAGCTCTGGGCGGCAGGCACACGGGGCCAGTGGTGTCAGGCAGAAAAGCAGAGAAACCCAAAGGCGCTGCACCCCGCCCTGGGTGAACGGGAGACACTCCCTGAGGGGCAGGGGTGGAGGCCAGGAACTCCCCAGGGGCAGGTGCAGGGCGACACCTGAGGACAAGACAGCAGAAGGGAGATGAACCTGTGGCCACTTTCGACCCCAAAGGACAAGAAAGCCCTGACCAGCCTCATGTCATCTGAGTCCAGCTCAACTGGCCATGAAGCCTCCACGTGGCTCAACTACAGGACAGGTGGACTTGTCCCACTGCACCCGTGTGGCCAGAAGGCGCCCGCGCCGGGTGTGAGTGTCACCTGCTTCCGCTGGGGTCCGCTGCTCCTTCTATTTTTCCAGCTTTGCTGCAGCGTCACTAACACTGGAATATCTCTGAAGCGCACATCGTGCTGGTAGGGTGCATATCTACACCGCGACAGGGCTCCCCATCTTGCTAATTCGCACATCCGTGGTTTCAGTTTTCTAGTCTCTGCTGTTCTCATACACAAGCTGACTCTGGCAGTCAATAAAAACAAAAACAAGATACATCAACAAACAAGAAAACGTGCTCCGCCAACATGAACTAGTTGGGGGGGGGGGGGCACCCGGCTGGCCTACTCAGTGGCGCACACGACTCTTGACCACGGGGGTCATGAGTTTGAGCCCCACGTTATACACAGAGCTTGCTTTAAAAAATAAAGATTAAAAAAACTAAGAGTCAATAGAACCAAACGTGGAGAAATGACTCAGATATTGGAATCTCAGAGCAAAACTTTAAAAAAACCATAACAAGTGTGTTTGGAACCTAGAAAACAAGGAGGCCGATGTCTGTGAAGAGAGCCAAACAGAATTGCGACGCGGAACACGCGGTGTCGGAGAAGACACCGCCTGTCTGCCGCCTGTCTGCCACCTGTCTGCCGTCTGTCTGCCGTCTGTCTGCGGGCTGGCAGCGGCATGGCAGGAAATCTCTGAACTTGGGGGCACAGGCAGAAACTACCCAAACTGAAGCAGAAGGATGGTGCATTGGGGGAAGTGCCACCTGAGGGCAACATTCTCGGCCAGCACATGTGAACCTGCAGCCCCAGAGGAGACAGAATCTGAGGCATAAAAATGCCTGAAGAAATAACAGGCAAGGATATTGCAAAAATAACAGAGAACCAGAAATCCAAGAAGCTTGGCAAACTCAACGGGAGAATACAAAGAAAACCCTCCAAGGCACACGGCAAACTGCTGGAAACCAGGATGGGTTGTAAATCCTGAAAAGAGCCGCACGGGAAAGAAAAAAGGACAGTGCGACAAGGGAATCAAGGCGGAGACCTCTGCCGTCATCTGAGCTCGCGGCCGCAGGTGGAACAGCACCAGCCCACATTTCTGTCTCTGCAAAAACATCCCTCAAAACCAGAGACACGTGGGGTGGCCCCAGCAGAGTAAAGGACACCTCCCACACCCCGGAGTCCACCTGTATTCTAAGCACGAAGACTCGATGCAAAGTACCTGCACTTGTCTTTCTTGTTAACACGTTCTTCGCCCCCTCCGCGGACTGCCTGACGGATGTGCCGGGCCGGGCACCCCACCCTGAAGACCACTGAGCCTCTTCAGGGCACCCCCAGAATTTGCCTGTGGCAGGCTGGGTCACCAGGGTTCCCCATGGCCGGAGCAGTACAAGCCCTTCTGGAATCTTCCCCGAAGCCTCGTGCGCAGCAGCTCTGGATTCGACAGGAGACGGTGGCTCCGCGCTCACGGGCCCGGGGGCCTGACTCACGGAGCCCCCACCCCAGGCCTGCAGCCTCGGCCCCAGGAGGCTCGGCCCCCTCTCCCCAGCTCCACCCTTCCCATCCTGGCACCTGACGGAGGGAACTCACCTCTCCAGAAGGGCGGATGGGAGGCCTTCCACACCGCAGGACCTCCCCCGGCCAGGGTGGAGGCTGAGACAGGCCACCCCCAGCCTCAGCTCCCAGCAACGTCCCCGGGAGCGGGGAACCCGCAGACCCCTCTGATGACACAAGGGCACGGGCCCCAGGCTGTGGACCAGAAGGGCAAGCAGGGGCAGCCTGATGGACGAGGCCGGGCCTGCGTCCCGGGATGGACAGTGAGGCCCTGGGCTCCCAGGTGTCCCGCAGGGGTGACAGCGTAGAAGTGGTGGATTTGTGTGAGGGAACGCAGCCTGAGGCTCTTGCCAGCAACGGGAACCTCTGCTCCCGGCAAGTTGCTCTGCAGGATTCCCTTGCTGCATTTTTATTAAAACCTTAAACCCAGAATAAAGGCAGAGATATACAAATTTATTTCTCCTCTTGAAGAGACACCTGGCGACATGTCCACAGAACAATATCCATAATCACTCAGCCACATTTCCATACCATTTGACGCAATTTTCTGGAAAGGAGAGGTATATTTTCAGAGCGGGGAGATCTGTGTGTAATTTTAACCTCCCCGCCTCCCACCCGGAGCCCCGCAACACACAGGCGGCCAGGGTGTGGCCGGACCGGCCCCCCATGTCCCCGCTGGGCCCCCATGCAGGTCGTAGCTCCACGGGCCGGCCCTGCGGGCTGGGGCCGTGCTCCAAGGCTACAGTGCCTGCCAGACAGCTCTGGCCAGGACGGGTCGCCTCCTCCCCAGATTAACCAGCAGCAGAAACACCCTCCAGGGCCCTGCGCTGGGCAAGTCTGTGCCCCTGAGGCCTCGCTTTGCAGGCGTCATGCCCACAGGGGCAGCGGCCACTCCAGGGCCAGGAGTCCCAGACAGCAAGGCTCCCGAGACCCCAGGGATGGCTGACGCAGGCAGCTTAGGCCCCTCGCGCGTGGCGACCACAGGTGAGGGGCCACCACACGGGCAGGCATGGGAGGGCACCCTGACAGGAAGAAATACGTGGGGGACCCAGGGATCCAGCCATCCCCTCGGAAGGCAGCAACCCTGGCCTACGAGGGCAGCACCGCAGAGATTCAGATCCCTGACCCAGGAACGAAGGTTTGGGCCACACTGCAGGCAAGACACCATCAGCCAGAGTGGTCCCCAAGAATTCAGACTGGAGGGCCAGGGTGACAGGGGCTCACCCCACTCACCACCTCCCTCTGAGCCGCCCCAGTGTGAGCAAACACATCCATGCGCTGTAACCTCAGATCTTCACCTGCGGGCACGTCACTGATCTGAAGCCCCAGATGGCACGCTCTGAAGTCCGTCACGGCCTTCCTGCCAGGCCAGGCTCCCTGAAAGCTGCTCAGCCCATGCTTGCACACAGGGGACCCCTCTGGTAACTTGGCTCAGGAACTCTCCGATGCTTTGTCAAACTTCCCCAGAACCGTGCTGCCATCTGACCCTTCCTCCAGAACTTTCTTCATCCCCACGGCCCTTTTCTGTGAGGATCTGACCTGAATCACACCTAGCCGGCCTTCCCAGCCTCCACCGAATCCCTCCCACCATGGTCTCTCTCCCGATAAAGCTCTCTCCCAGGCATCTCTCCCGATAAAGCTCTCACACAAGTAATCCCACCTTGCTGTCTGCTGCTGGGGGAACCAGCACAGGTACACAGAAAATCCAAAGAACCCATAGATAAGCTAGTACAATCAGTGGGCAATTGCTACAACAACTTAATAAGACTTCTGGATACAAAATCAACATATAAAAGATGCATTTCTGTGTATCAGTAACAAGTAAAAATCCTACCTTGAAGAAAATACAGGCACCCCTGGGGGCTCAGTTGGTTAAGCATCTGACTCTTGATTTGGGCTCAGGTCATGATCTCACAGTTCTCGTGGGATCAAGCCCCGTGTCAGGCTCTGTGCTGACAGCGCGAAGCCAGCTTGGGATTCTCTCTCCCTCTCTCTCTGCCCCTTCCCCCCCCACCTCCCTCCCTCCCTAAACATTTTTTTTTTAATACACTACCATTTAAAAAATGAGGCCCCTAAGAATAAACCTAACAAAAGTTGTACAAAGTCATCATGGAGAAATTTATAGGATTTTGAAAGGCATTAAGACAAAAGTAAACATGGAGAGATATACTATGTTCATAGATTGGAATAAGCAATATTATAAACATGTCAACCTCTCTCCAAATTGATTTATAGACAGTACAACCCTAATCAAAACATTATTCTTTTCTGGGAACTGGACTCTAAAATTTACATGAAAGGAAAAAGGTCAGAAATAGCCAGGGGTTCCTTGAAGAAGAGTAAGAAGTTTAAAGCACTTTCCTTAAGAGATACCAATATCTACTATAAAACTATAGAAATCAAGACAGTCTTGTGTTGACGCAAGGACAGACAATTTGACCAATGGAACAAAACCATGAATATGTAGATTTCTGTCTTATGACAGAGAGAGTATTTCAGATCAGACTTCTCAATTGTTGGGACTTGGAAACTGAATAGTTATGAAAAAGAAATGAAACTGAACTCCTACCTCACACCATATGTAAAAATTCATCCCAGGTAAATTGAAAACAAAATGTGAAAGATAAAACTATTACATTTTTATCTTCCATGACTGCAGGGTTGGGAAGTATTTCTTAAACAAAATGCAGCATTTGCTAACCAAAACATTTTTATAAAACAAAGATTGACAGATGTGTCAATATTATAATTTAAAATATGAAAAAAACAATACAGGGGCCCCTGGGTGGCTCAGTAGGTTAAGCATCTGACTTCGGCTCAGGTCTGATCTCACAGTTCGTGAGTTCAAGCCCCGCATTGGGTTCTGTGCTGACAGCTCAGAGCCTGGAGCCTGCTTTGGATTCTGTGTCTCCCTCTCTCTCTGACCCTCTCCTGCTTACACTCTGTCTCTCTCTGTCTCTCTCTCTCTCAAAAATAAACATTAAAAAAATTTAATAAGATAAAAAGACAACACAAAGAAAGCATACCAGAAATTGAGAAAAGATGTGTGCAATATCTATAACTGACAGAAGATTCGTACATAAACTATATAAAGGGGTGCCTGGTTAAGCGTTCATTTGGGTTGGACTTCGGCTCAGGTCATGATCTCTTGGTTTGTGAGTCTGAGTCCCACATCAGGTTCCCTGCTGTCAGCGCAGAGCCAATTCATATCCTCTGTCCCCGTCTCTCTCTTTGCCCTTCCCCTGCTCATGGGCACACTCTCTCTCACAAAAATAAACAATAAAAAAATATAAAAATATAAATATCCCATATATCAATAACAAAATGACAAGAAAACAAAACAAAACAAAACTCTCCCAAAAGTACAAAAGACAAAACCAGGCAATTCAAAAAATGGGAAAATTCAATAGCCAGCAAATACATCAAATCACATCCAACCTCATTACTAGCTAAGAAATATAAATTAAAGCCATGAGATACCATCATACTGCAGCCAGACTGGCATTAAAATCTAGTGATAATTGTAAAAGCCAAAAATTGCAAATAACCCAAACATTCATTAAGAATAAAAGGGCTGAATAAACTGTGGTACGTTCAAAAACTGGAGTGACACATAGCAGTAAGTGAACTTCAGTTACTGCTCAAGGTGTCCATTATCAACACACTTAAGTTATGGGCACCAGTATGCCCTCACACATAAAGTGTTGAATTACAGATCCCACCAACAATCTGTTATTCTTAGCAATGCAAATGCAGGTGGTAAAATTACAGGGGAAAGGGGTGAGTGACAGAGTCAGGAAAGGTCACAGGAGGCTCCCACATTGGTAGAAATGCTGTAGATTTTAAACTAGAAGGTAGGAACATGGCTTCTGGCTTTGCAGTTAATCTTTAAACTTGACATGTCATAAACATATGCAGAGATTAATTACACAGAAAAAAATCTGCATCGCCAAAAGCTGCTTCTCTTAAAAAATAGTAACTCTAAAAACGTGACAAACCAGCACTCCAGTGAAACAACTCGTCAAAATCATCTTCTTGCCAAATGCAACGATCAATTCTCTACCAGAATCTAATTCTGCCTTTCAGCAGCATGCAAAAGAGTTGACCACTCTTTTCCTGCAACGCTCTTCCCTCGGGTTCTGCGATACCCCAATGCTCCTGCTCAGCCTCTAAATATTGGGCATACTTGAGGCTGAGTCCTGGATCATCTTCTCTACACCCCCTTCGGGGTAACTTCACTAAAACCCATTCCTTCAAATGCTCTGTATATGCTGATGATCCCCAAATGTTTAACTCTAGCTGTGACCTCTCCTCTGAAATCCAGACTCATAAATCCAGAGTTCACGTCTCTGATGCTCTATCCTATAGCCTCTAGCTGCCTTGGCCTCCCAGGACAACCACCTCCACTGAAGTTAGAGACATTTCCATGCTCTGCCTAGGTTCCCTCTCCCTGCACTGCAGACTTTCTCCAGGAAGTAAGTTAGGGGTCACCTCAGGTTGTTTCACAAATCTCCCAGGTATCAGGGCTCTCCATTGCCAGGAGTACGTTGTCTCCATTGCAACCTGTTGTCTGGCTTCCCTGGTTGTGTTTGGTTTGGTTTGTATCAGGCAGAATACATCTGGTCTCTATTATTCCATCCTGGCCAAAAATGGCAGCCCTCCCTCTTTAATAACTCTGAAAGTGCAAATTAGTACATCATAAATGTTAATAAATGTTTGGTGAATGAAGTATTTAACTTTAAAACCACTGAGTACAAAGAAGGGTGTCTCAGCAGTGAGAAAAACAAATAGCAAGATGGTAGGCTTAACCCCAACTGCACAAATAACCACATTAAAGGTAAATAGCCTAGAAATCCCAATTAAATACAGAGATTTTATATTGGATTAAAAAAACAAACATAAGTGTGGCCCAACTATATGCTGTCTACAAGATATCCACTTTATTTATTTTATTTTATTTTAGAGAAAGAGAGCATGAGTGGGGGAGAAAGGCAGAGGGGGAGAGAGGACAGAGAAAAGTCTTTTTTTTTTTTTTTAAGTTTATTTATTTATTTTGAGAAAGAGACAGAACAAGCAGGGGAGGGGCAGCAAGAAGAGACAGAAGCCCAAGCAGGCTCCGCACCATCAGTGCAGAGCCTGATGGGGGCTCAAACCTACAAACTGTTAAGATCATGACCCGAGCCAACATCAAGAGTCAAACACTTAACCAGCTACACCATCCAGGGACCCCAAGAGTGAAAGAATGTTAAGCAGGCTCCATGCCCAGCACAGACCCCAATGCGGGGCTCAATTCCACAACACTGGGATCATGACCTGAGCCTAAATCAAGAGTCAGATGATCAACTGCCTGAGCCACCCAGGTGCCCCAAAATATCCACTTTAAATATAAAGCTACACATATGCTAAATATAAAAGAATGGAAAAGATATACCATGCTAACACAAATCAAAAGAAAGCTGGAGTGGTTGTAATATAGACAAAGTATGTTTCAAAGCAAAGAGCATTACCAGAGATTGCGAGGGTCACTTTACAATGATAAAAGGGGTCCGTTCATCCAGGAATTATAACAATCCTAAATACTTATGAACCTAACAACAGAGCTTCAAAATACATAAAGCAAAAACTGAGAGAAATGCATAAGACAAATTCATGATTATAGTGAAAAGATTGCAACACCCCCTCTCTCAACAAACAATAGGAAAAGTAGACAAAAATTAGTGCAAGTGCAAAAGACTTAAGCCAACCACCTTAACCTAACGGAATTCATAGAACACCACAAAACATCAGAATAAACATCCTTTTAATGTGTACCCGGGACACTTGCCAAGATAAACCCTCTCTAGGGTCATAAAACAAATCTCAATAAATTTAAATGGATTCACCTCAAAAAAGTATATTCTCTGACCACAGTGGGATTACATTACACATCAAAAAGAGAAAGGTACCTGAAAAATCCGTAACAATTTGGAAACAAAATAACAAACTTCTAAATAACCCATAGGTCAAAGAATTAACCAAAAGGGAAATTTGGAAAGTATTTTAAAAGAACAAAAATGAAAGAACATATTAAAATTTGTTGAAGGAAACAGAAAGATCTTAAATCAATTACCTTATCTTCCATCTCAAGGAAAGAAAACAAAAGAAAAGCTCAGTAAGCAGAAGAAATAACAAAGATCAGAGTAGAAATCAGTAAAATATAAAGCAGAAAACAATGGGGGGAAATCAATGGCAACAAAATCTGCTCATCTGAGAAGATGAAACTGATTAATCTCTAGCCAGATACGTGGGGAGGAGACACAAGCCTCCCATGCAGAAGAAATTTCAAATAATTTTTGTAGATACTCTCCCCTCAAAGGAGGGAGAGCAAAGCCCCTCTCCGCTAAGTGTGGGTTGCACCAGCGACCTCCCCCTAAAGGGCACAGGATGAAAAAGAGGGTAAAGGGGTAACTTCGCAGGGAAGGATGCCATCTCAGGCAGGCGACCAGGGTCGGCACCCACATTGATAAGCCATGTAGACAGTGTGCACCCTGGATTCCCTGAGAGCAGAAGGGCACTTCTGGGGTCTTCCTCCCTGAATTCATAATCTCAGTCTAACCATACGACATCAGACAAAACCCAATTGAGGGACATTCTATAAAATATCTGACCAGTACTCTTAAAACTGGATAACAGAAAAACAAGAAAAACCTGAGAAAAATGTCACAACCAAAAGGAGCCTAAGGAGACAAGACAACCAAATGTCATGTGATGCCCAGAACGGACAGAGGTCCTGAATGGACAGGTGCTCGTTATGGACAGGTGTCCTGAATAGAACAGAAAAAACATCCAGCAGAAACATACAGGAGATGCATAGGTAATTTATAGTTTTCTAGTAGCAATGTTTAAAATGTAAAAAAAAAAGAAAAGAAAAGAAAAGAAAAAACTGGCAAAATTAATTTTAATATATTTTATTTAAGCAAACATATACAAAATATCACTTCAACATGTAACTGTATGAAAAAATATTGAGCTATTTTACATTCCTTTTTTCATACTAAATATTTGGGATTTGCAGTGTATTTTACACTTACACACATCTCAGTGCAGAGTAGGCACTTTTCAAGTGCTCAACACCTGTGATGGACAGGCAGATCTAAATTAATAGCTACAATCTAAAGTTGACAGCAATTGGAAACTACTATAATCACGGTGAGGACTCTTGGTTAATTGCAGGCTAATACACAGATATCGCTTCCTCTGACAAGTTTCAATTTGTGGTTAAAATGACAGCAAAAAAGCAGTAGCAGCTTTGCTAGGATTCTCTACATACTCATTTGTCCAGTCTTTTCCCTGAAACTATACCTGTGGGAGACTCTGTCCACACCACGGACAGAAATAAAAATCTCTATGCTGACAAGCACAGAGCCTGGGGGGTACTTAAGTCTTTTAAAAAGGCCTAAACAGGGAGAATCTATTTGTAAATCACCTACATGATAAAAGACTTACATCCAGATATATATAAAGAATTCTCAAAACTCTGTAAGAAAACAACGAACCCAATAAAACATGGGAAAGTATCTTGACAGACACAATTTCACGGCAGATGAGCCTATGGAAACACACTCGGTGTCATTAGACCCCAGAGACATGCAAGTTAAAAGCACAGTGAAAGGCCAGCACACACCCGTGAGAACATCTGAACTTAAGAGGCTGTTCCTCCTGCAGCGTGGACAAGGATGCGAGGACACTGGAGCTCTGGCTCATGGGCCCTGCCTTGCCGGCCAGGCCCTGAGACATGAGATGTAAACATGTGAGGTGTGGACGGCTAGCCGTGCCCTGTCCTAGCCACCAGGACGTGAAGGACGTGAAGGACGTGAAGGACGTGAAGGCCTTTATCCACAGACTCCGCCACAGCTGTTCACAGCAGCTTTACTTACAACAAATGCTGGAAACAAGGTAAATGGTCAACAGGTGAATGTGTTTCCTTGTGTGATGGGAGTTAAAAGCTCTCAGCTTAAAATTTTTTCCCAGTGGTTTGCCCCAAACCATTCCACGTACCCGAAGTAACCCTTCACACACTCTAAAGACCCACAAGTTCTCGTCTGTGGGTGTCTCTTTCTGTTCTTGTGTCCTACCACTTCTACATAGTAGCATTACGTTTTTTGATAACATGGTTTGACAAATCTGTGTATCTATTATTCTTCCTTTTCAGAAACTAACAACTGAGAAAAAAGCAAACTTCCCAGAAATTTTGAACTGTAACTATATCCACAGTCAGAATAAGACAATCACAGCCTGGTTAGGAACTAATGAAACAGAAAATGCACTCCATGAAAGCCTGTGATGTAATGCAAAGCGAGAATGATTCAGTCACAAACACAATGAGAAAAAGAAATTCCATATGTTTTCAATTCAGGAAAAAAAAAAAAAAAAAAAGAGGAACATACTAAATACAGAATAGCAATTTAAAAACAAAGCAAAAAATGGCATCTATGCATAGTCAAATGATAATATCAAGAGATAATTCCTGAAAGACAGAGCCATGATCACACTGGGAAGGTGACCAGAAAGAAAAAAGAAAGCACGAATACGTAATACCGGGAACTAAGGAGCTAGAACTCAAACGTGAGTATTTCAATTACCATAAAGGCATCTACTTAATCATTAATGCCAACAAACTTGACAGCCTAAATGAAAACACGTGATTTCCTAGAAAGAAAAAGGAACCTGGAATTCAGAACCACAGTAGACTAGGAAAAAAGGCTGTTTATGACACACCCACCAAGACGTGTCCGGTGATGACACTGCTGAAACTGAGCAGGGTCCTTGGGAGGAATAATCACGACTTCGGGACCACAATCTTCTGACACAGCCAGAGCATCCGGCATCTTCTCTCCACCAGGTCAGAGTCTAACAGACCCAAGCGACTCCACCCAAGTCACCAACACACAAGGGAGCACCTCCGCCTTTTACGTAGGCGCTGCCCTCCCTTGATTACACCTCCATACATCTGCAAATACTGCCGTTCCTGAAGCGTAAGTTCCTCCGTGCTGTTCGGCACCCCTCATCCACTTACATGCGCATGAGCAGGGTGGTGAGTCCCTCTCGCCCACCGAGGCCCAAACGGCCATGCTCAGCTCTACACAGGTCTGCCGGGAAGCCCGGTGGGAGGCCTGTCCTCCCTGCTTGCGGCCACAGCGTCCACACCAACGTTCCCAGCGCTGAGGAGCCGTGCTCACGGGGAGGCCACTAGCCCGCCAGCTCCTTGTCCTCAGACCTCGGGTGCTGGTTTTTGGGAACACTGGTCCCTTCACGTAGACTTTGTGCCTCGTGACTCACTCTGAGTATGACTGTGCCTATTTGATACAAGTGCTTTTTTCCGAGTCAGATTTTCACGTTGGCT
Organism: Panthera pardus; assembly: GCF_024362965.1. Classification (NCBI taxonomy): domain Eukaryota; kingdom Metazoa; phylum Chordata; class Mammalia; order Carnivora; family Felidae; genus Panthera; species Panthera pardus. The sequence continues at coordinate 10,015,821 of NW_026526654.1, read as the reverse complement.
GTCCCATGGTGTCCCGTAAAGCCAGGACACGTTCTCCATAGGGCTGGGAGAGTTCCCTTGGTGACAAATGTGTATGCATGAAGGAAAGGTGCCCCCTGCCCCAGCTTGTCAAACCTGCTATAACCCAACAGGACTCAAGAGAGGCAAGTCCTGAGCGGAGACAAGCCGTGCCTGCAGCCTGGCACTTGACCTGAGCTGGGCGGTAAGAGGCGTCCCCAGTGACAGGAAAGCTGGGCTGGGCTCCCCGGAGCTGCCCGGGGCGAAAGGCGTCAGCACACCAGACACAGGAGCTCCGTTCATCAAGAATGTGCCCAGAGCCTGACTGGACGCACACAGTTCTGTCCGATCTACACGACAGGCCTGAAAGGTCAGCACCACTACTGTTCTCCGGGTGAAGCAGCAGTGGCCCTCCCAGAGCCACGCCGGGTACCTGCCTCCAGGGACGACTCACCGCTCCAGCGGGCTCTCCCACCTCAACCACCCTGTGGGGAGCCCCGACTCATCACTGAGGAGACCAGCTCTGTGACAGGTCTGCCGGGTAACAGGACGTCCCCAGTGGGGTCTGAAACAACCTGGACCGCCAGCCCCCCTGTGGTTGCCACCTCCACGGTTCTGTCCAGGGACCGCCCCCACCCCGGGGGAGGCCCCTCAGAAAGCACCTCCATAACCCACTCGTCACTTCCTCCTAAGCTCAAACGGAGTTTTAGTTCCCAAATCTGGATTAGCATTTTCCAAAGTGGCTCCTACGGAAGATTAGAGGAGAAATGCTTTAAATAAAATAAAAACAGGTTCCGAGGTCAACAATCTTAGGGAAATTTCTCTGGGAGATACAGGTAACCCCTGCTTTTCAAAAGCCCCCATCACGCCACTTGGCTTTCACAAAAGCCCCACATCAGTGCCTGTCTGGAGAGGATCTTCCAGAGCATTCAGGGCTGGCTTTGCAGCCCAGCACCCTCGGGGGACTGCGCTCCCATCGCTCTGCTCAGCAGCCAGCCGGAGTTCTGCACTGCGCCTGCTGGCACCCGGGCGTTCTCTCGATCCTGTGCCTCTTCCAGCAAGATGCACCCTGAGAAAAGCCTAAAAGGTCGCTTTGGGGCGGGGGGGCAGGGGGGCGCACGCAGACACTCCTCCATACACGTCACAGCGGACTGCTACTTTGCTCTCCTCCGACTCGGCTTATGGAAGTCCTCATGGGAGGACCACTCTGGACACGGCACTCCCTCGCTCCTGGGAAGTGTTCCGGGACAAAACCCTGCTCCAAACTCCAATTTTACAAACTTTTAACCTAAACTACGCTGCTCTCCTACAACGTTCAGATGCACTCTGCAGAGCGGGGACCCCCCAAGCGCCCTGGGGAACTGGGTGGGACAGCAGAGCGAGCTATGAGGGCAGTGCCAGCCCTGAGAGGTGGCCGCCCCCCTCCGCACCGAAGGGCACACGGGCTGCGTCCTAGGTGTCACCCTCATCCCCACGTGTGCCCTGCCACCTGGCGAGGGACCAGCTCTCCTCACAGCTGCTCCATTCAGGGAGGAACCGATACAGCTGAAAGACCGCTTTTAATTTTCTAAGTTTCACTTATGCAACATAATAAAGGCGGATTTATGTGACTTGATGACGTTTTTACAAAAAACAGTTCCCCACACCTGGTCAGTATATAAATATTTACAATGAAAAAATAGGCAAGGGAAAAGGAAGCCTTACGTATTCATGTCAGTTTCTTTAAAATGCTCATTAGAATTTGAAAATAAAATAGTTCGTTCACTCTCTAGTCTCTATTTACATCGTCCCGACGGCTGAGGAAATCTGGGCTTGAGGGTGGCTGTTCAGATCACCGGGACGTCCTACACTATTTTAGAGTAGTTATCTGAAAGAGTAAATTAAATATAAAAATGTAAACTTTGAAAGAAGGATAAACGTGTAAAGGTTCTTACAGAAGTTGACATTTTACACACTACAGACCAAAATAAAATGCTCTGTATATTTTCTTAGCAGGGACATTCTGTTTCAATTGAACTTGATCATATAACAAAAATTGCCTCTAAGGAGGAGGTTAAAAAAATAGCAAGAACAAAATTACCATCTTAAGTGATGAACATCCATTTGCTCTAATTTTCTCTAAAAGCAACAGGGATTTCTCAAAAAGTGACAAATATAAATTATATCATGGAGAGCTTAAGAAGCCTCAACGAAGTATGGTATCTCGTAAATACGAAGACGTTAAAAAACAAACGAGTAGTGCAAACGGGCCTATGTAACTCGGTGACGTTACAAATACATCCACTCCGTGTGTGACGACAAGATTTGGATGTGACAGATGCCGTGCCCCCAGGAGCTTCAGGGGCTCGTGGGCAGCACGCCGGCGGCCTCACGGGTTCGCATGCGTGTTCACCTCGACCTGCAGTCCCCGGCGCAGGCGGCGCCGGGGGATACGGGAGGGCTCACGCGTGGGAGCCACGCCGCCCGCGGGAGCCCAGGGACACCCGCAGCCTTGGCTCTCGGGCCTCGTAGTGCTCGTTGAAGTCCAGCCTGAAGCTCAGGAAGCGCAGGCTCTCGTCGGAGCTGGTCGTCAGCAGCACCAGGAACTGCTGCACCACACCCTGGGGACAGGAAAGGAACAGGAACGTCAGCAGGGGCTCGCCCCTGTGGCTCAGTGGGCTGGGGTTTCTGTCCACACCCACGGTCCTACATAAACCCCCACTGCGGCAGGCATCCCAAAGGAGGGCAGGGTGTGGGGAGGAGATGCCCGTGGGCACAGATACAAATGCGCTATCAATCGATTTTATTTAAAAGAACCAACACGTTTCCCTTTCTGCCCTAAGTTCTGTAAGAATATGCAAAGCAGTGAAGCTTCTGATGTTCAAACAGCCTATTCTTTTTATTATGTTTAACCTTACGCTCTTAGAAATGTACCCTTCTTTTTGATGTTTACTTATTTCTGAGAGAGACAGAGACAGAAAGAGAGAGAGACAGAGCATGAGCAGGGAGGGGCAGAGGGAGAGGGAGACACGGAATCCGAAGCAGGCTCCAGGCTCCAAGCTATCAGCACAGAGCCCGACGTGGGGCTCAAACTCAAGAACTGTGAGATCATGACCTGAGCCGAAGGCGGACACTTAACCGACTGAGTCCCCCAGGAGCCACTTTTTATTTTAAATACAAAACCCAGAGTTACATTTTCATCTTTCCCTTGAGTTATGAAGAGGCCTGAATCATAAAGCCCTCACAGGAAAGCACAAGGCAAACATGAGGAAGGACCTGCCTCTAAGGCACGACCATTGGCTCCCAGGCCGAATCTCCTTCCTGAAGATTCACAGGCAGAGTGTGGAGCGTCACCTCCTTATCGAGGGGCTTTGTAAACGTGAGGGGACATGACTGTCCTCAAACCTTCAGACGGCAAAACCCAGCTGCTTCTCTGCAGGGTGGAGTCACTTAGGAGCACAAACCCCACCATCGGGTTCCTGAGTCACAGCCAGCAGGCGTGTGTCCGTCAAGCAGGTGAGGTTTGTCCCCACGCCTGCAGACCCGCAGGAGGTCTCATGTGCAGAGAAGTCCTCGCTGAAACACCACATGCCACAGTCCTCCCAAACCCCAACAGCACCTCAGTCCCTGTCCTTGCTCCTGGGGACTTGGGCATGTGACACCAAGGGACACACACCTGAGCTGGTGCACAGCAGGGCGCTGTGGACACCCGTGTCATTCTGGGAAACAGAGGGCTTCAGAGACAGTCTCTAAGCAATTCTATCACAAAAATATAAACAGTGGCTCCTTGCTGGGCAACAAAACAAACGTGTGAAGGTCACTACAGGGACATGTGAAGGACAGGTCTGTGCTCAGGCTGGGGACTCCAGTCATGGCTCAAAAGCAGAACATGATGGTGGCTGTTGATGCCCTGCTGTTTCCATAATTCAGAGAACAGAAGAGGACTTTTCTGTTAAGGGAAAAGAAATCCCAATGGCCATGATTTAGAAAGAAGATTAAGACTGTAATTTCAGTAAAACTGGGATTATACAGATTAAGATTCCTTCTCAAAAATGTATTAACTCTCTCAGGAAATATGTAATCACCCCTATCTCTTTGAGAAACAAGCATAGGGACAGACGTTTTCAAGATTTCTCTGCAGCAGATACACAACTCTCTTAATAGTAGCAGTGCACCTGCAGGCTCAGTCAGTTCACTGTCCGACTCTTGATCTCAGCTCAGGTCATGATTCCAGGGTGGTGGGATAGAGCCCCATGTTGGGCTCTGTGCTGAATGTGGAGCCTGCTTGAGATTCTCTCTCTCTCTCTCTCTCTCTCTCTCTCTCTCTCTCTCTCTCTTTCTCTCTCTCTCTCTCTCCCTCTCCCCTGCTTGTGCTCTCTCTCCAAAATTAAAAAAAAAATTTTGAATTAAAAAAAATAATACGGAGCTGACCATTAGGTATCCATTTTTTTTTAAGTTTATTCATTCATTTTCAGAGAGAGAGTGAGTACGAGCAGGGGAGGGACAAAGAGAAAGGGAGAGAGAGAATCCCAAGCAGGCACCATGCTGGCAGTGCAGAGCCTGACATGGGGCTTGAACCCATAAACCGTGAGATCGTGACCCGGGCCAAAATCAATATTCGGACACTCAACAGACTGAGCCCCCCAGGTGCCCGTAGATGTCCATTTAAAAAAAAAAAAAAATTTTTTTTTAACGTTTATTTATTTTTGAGACAGAGAGAGACAGAGCATGAATGGGGGAGGGTCAGAGAGAGGGAGACACAGAAACAGGCTCCAGGCTCTGAGCTGTCAGCACAGAGCCCGACGCGGGGCTCAAACTCACGGACCGCGAGATCATGACCTGAGCTGAAGTCAGCCGTTTAACCGACTGAGCCACCCAGGCGCCCCTAGATGTCCATTTTTAAGAAATGTGCATACATGCTATTTCTGCACACGGAGGTAAAGTAGGTATTTCATTATGAAAACAGTATCCGGTGAAGATACTTTTGCACTGAACACAACCCCATCATCGTTAGGACATATTTTCAACAAACACGCAACAGTCACTAACGTCAGAGGAAGACACTTGGGAAAGGGACAAAGTCTTTCCCCGCCCACGTCACACGGAAGACCGCCATCAGAAGTGTGAGGACACGGGAAGAAACTAGATGCCATGAACAGGTGGCACCTTCGTGTGAAATCCTGAACCACGTGGAGACATTAGCACACAAATATGTAATTTTCAAAGGTTTTAACGTCAATGCTCGATTTGTCTTCCTTATTAGTTACCGGCAACCAAATGTAAAAATTCTTCACAAAATCTTTTCACCTGTATCTCCATCACTAAAATCACACTGAGAACAGATGGAACCAGAAGGCAAAACCACCACAGGCATAAAAGGCAGAGCCCATGCACTCTGGGCCTCGGCGTCTCTCTCAGCCTCCCGGGGCTGTGTGCCGAGTTCAGCGCCCGCTGCCCTGCGCGCCCGGCTCCTCCACAGCCCCCCGCACGCCCGCGGCGCCCTCCGGCCTCACCCCGGCCCTCCCAGAGCCCCCGCCCACCACTGACACCACCGGAACCCTCCCAGGCCAACATCGGGGGTGAGCCCAGGGTCCCTGGGAAGGTCACAGCCAAGACTGGGCACCACCCTGGGTGGAGGGTGGACCGAAAGGACTGTGTTCTAACTATTCTGATGGCAACGGTCTACTGCAGGAACACACCAGTGTGGTCCGGGCCCTGTCAGCACCTGGTAGAAATGGGCCAGTATCCGCAGCTGCGAGCACATTTTCGGGATAGATTCTCGAAACTCTTGAATCCTCCTGTTCTCCTCCTCCTCCTCTGCTGCCGTCACTCCCCACCGGCCCTAAAGAATGGGAAGGACCAGATGAAATTAAAATATGGGTGCAAGAAGCCGCCAGGGAGGACGGGGCTAGAAGGGGAGGGCGGGGAGAGGCGTGCTTCCCGCGTCCTTGTGCTGCCGCTGAGCACGGACATTTTCCATCAGCACACATGGGCACAGAGAACGCCCTCACTCTTAGTGACTACGGTTTTACAGTGCGTACGTAGCACATGACACTTCCGATAATTCGTCAAGCCAAGCAGCCTCTCGCGCCGAGCAATGCACCGGTCCATCACTGCGCGCTTTCTCGGCACAGATAGCACACACAAAGGGGGGCCGACTGGCCCAAAGTGGGAGCCCGTGAGCCCTTGACGGTGGTGGGAACGCCTCTCGCTACTTCTCCTAAGCATGCCGGCTCTTTCTGCACTGGAAATAGACCTACTTCTGGTTCTAAGAGACTGTTCTCTATGGGCGGTGAGTCTAACTAAAGGGCTTTGCAGCCGGCCTGCACAGAAGTAGTGTAGGAACTCAGTTTATCAGTGGGAACGCATCCTGGTAAGACAACGATGAAACACTGGTTTCTCCTACAGCTGTTCTGTGTCCTCTGGAAGCTTTAGCACGTCACCCTTCCTGTTCAGACTCAGCCCACCGTGCTGCCTGTGGGTGTGAGGCAGGGCCAAGCTACAGCTGCCTGACTCCACCTACTGACGACCCATTGCCCACTGTCCTCAGTCGGGAACTGACGGTCCCAGGAGGCGTAGGGCCGTTTCTGGATGTCTCTCTGCTCACAACTGCCCGTGGTGGCGCCAATGACGTCCTGCTCCCTGCCGTGTTTTCACGGCTAAGTCCCAAGTGCTCAGGTTACTCAACGTCTCTTCTCTGCACACCATGCCCTACATATTTCCACATCAACTGTAGAGTTGGTTTATCATTTCTTACCGAAAGAAAAAAAAGTATGAAGGCCCACAAAAATCCCAGAACTGCTGGGATCAGAACCGGGATGGAACTGAGTCGGTTCTCCAATCCACGAATACAACATATTCCACTTAGGGGCCCTTTACGATCTCTGTGACGCAGCAGTTCGCAGACCTTGTTTGCCAAGGGCCAGGGGGCACACAGCGTGGGGTCTGTGGGCCGCCAGGCCGACACCATCACAATGCTGCCACCAGCCTATGTGGGCAGCCACGGACGGCTGCTCCAACACAACTCCATCTGCGGGAACACTCAGGAGGCCGGGCCCCCGTCTTCGTGCACAGTCTCTTGAACACCACAATGACCCTAGGTCCAAGTGACTGCTTCTGCAGTTATTTTGCCCACTGGATTTAAATAATTTCTCCGAGACAGTTCGAGCTTTCAGCTGTCCTATGGTTATCCCCAAGCACATCTGAACGAAACACACCGAATAGTCCTGACTCATTATGTAGATGCGTTCCACTCCGGTGCTGATGGCTTACAGTCTGGAGAGAGAACGTTCAACTCCCACACAACTGGCCACCCCGCTACTACAAGAATGTGAAAATCCCAAGGACTGATTTTTGCAGATTTTATATAGTTTAGTAATTCTCGAGAAGGGCAGATTCTGCGGGGCTGTGGGCAGCTTTACAAATCACAACAGTAACTGGCTTTTACTGAATGCTTCCTAAACGCTAAGTCACTGGCGTGCATGACACACGCCGACAGGTCACCACGGGGTCTTACTTAGCGTCACTCCCCTTTCACAGACAAGGAGACCTGCCCTGGAGAAGTCAAGCCACCCAGAAGGACGCCACCAGCGAGCACGGCCAGGGTGGAGTCTTTGGTCGGTCTGGCACCCGGGCGTGCCCGCACACGGGCCAGGCGGCATTTCGGGGTCACACACACACCCCCATCTTGGCGACAGTAGTGAAGCAGGCCTCTTCCTGTTCCCAGAAATCCTGAGGGGATGGCATGTGCTCTAAGTGGTTGTGAGTTTTCCACGTTAAATAGGGTCCTAACACAAATTTTAAGGAAACAGTTAAAAATAAAACTAATCAAACTGTGTCAACTGAAAAATTTGTCACTCAAGAAGAAGCACCTTGAAAAGGTAAAAAATTATACAGATTATATCAGATACAAGAAGTCTCCTAAACACCCCAACTTGCTCAATAAATCTTCACAATCCAAGGTCACGGAGGACACAAACATACCTTAGGGAGGTCACTGAAAACAGCCAAAGTGCACAACTTAAGTTCCCACGTGGACACACACAGCCACCAGCTCCAGGGGACAGGTGACACAGAGCTGGGCACCGTTTGCAGAGATGTCAGCACCTCCCTCACGGGATTCCCGCGGGTGCTGTCTTCATTTATTTTCAAGACAGGATGACAGCAATGGTGACCGGTCCCCTGGAGCAGTCAGCACCGCCTCAGGACTCCGCACGCAGGTGTGCGCACGGCGTCAGTCGAACATTTCAGCAGGGAAGTTACCTGACGTATTCGTGACTATGGTGGCAATAAGCTCATTTTTAAACCTGGTAAAACCCCCGGTGTCACAGCCATACCTCGACTTCATTCTGTTTCTTTTTCTCCTCAAACTGTAATCGTCTCTGTAACTCTTCCAGAGCCGCTCTGTATATCGCGTCTTGAGTGTTCTGAAGTTCGATGATCTGATCAAACACGGCTCTTAGTTGATTTAAAAGTGCCTGAGGACAGGAGACAAAGATTTTTCTTTTAACGACTAGAGCCCCAACATGCTCATTCCGAAGTTGTTCCAAAGAACATGGACGAATAGTAAAAAGGCACGAAAAAACAAGATACCAACTCACACCCTCAAAGGGCTCTGCCTGTCCACTCGCGCGTACTGAGCATGCACCATGTGGCACAGGGTCCCGTGTCACCCACACCCTCAGAGCACATCACAGGCCACAGCGCAGCCCCAGGAGCAGAGATACTGCGAGGGCAGAAAGGAACAGGAAAGCAATTCCATTTTCTCCACCCTTTGGAGCCACACACACCCAGACCAGACATGGGAGACATGAGAAAAGAGGTTCTTAATGAAATAAAAGAAGAAACAGATTTCAGCACAGTTTTTAAAAATCAGCTCACAGCAGGCACACGCGGACGGTCCCACACTGGAAGCCACCAGTGTTTGGGCCCAGCGTCTCCACACTGCACGGCGCCCTCCACAGGTACCTACGAGATTTCAGGTGGGCTTCCTCCTAGTGTGGCCCCGAAACAGAGCTCAGCAAACATCATTTAGGTAGAAGCCAAAGACACATCCGTGCAAAATGCCACATATGCATCCAAGGTCCAACAGCAAACACAAAGACAACTGGGCCAACGGTGGGGATGCCAGGGGTACAGGAGGGTGGGATGTGAAACCCAATAAACACGACAAGTCTTTCATGGACGGACAACGGCGCCCCACGACTGAAGAGGGGCGTCTACTCGATCCTCCGCCAGCTTAGAGTTTTAAAAAACCCATTAACAATTTGAGAGGAAGAAAATCTTGAAATCACAGGAAAAAAATCACGTTAAAACGTAACAGCCACTCATGATTTATCCAAAGCATCTAAGCAAACTAGGACTCAAGGACCCTCTGTAATCTGATAAAGGTCCTGGGAGATCTCCTGGTGACATTGCAGTCAGGGGTGAAAGAAGAAAATGTGTCTTCCATGTCGGGGATGTGGCATGCATGCTCCTGGTTGACCCAGCTAACATCCTAAGTCAAAAGAGCCAAACATACCCTGTGGAAAGGAAGAAACAAAATGGTTTTCCCTATAAAAATGGGACCTACGTGGATCTAGAAACTACTAGGATAAAAAAGCAGACAAAAGAGCAAAATGAAATCGACAGCATCCCTACAGACCAGCCAAACCGCACACACGTAGTAAAGGCCTACAAGAGATGTGCAGAATGTTATGGGACAAGATGGTGTGACTTTACGGAGAAGCAGAGGAGAAGCCCAGAAAGCAGAGGGGCTCCAAGCTCACGGGCGGGCGGAAGCAGTGAGGCTGATAGGCCCAGCCTACCGCTGCTGGAGAAGGAGCTCGGGTTGGTGAGGACATGTGTGAGGCCACCGTCCCGGCGCTGTCCACGGGACTCACTGCACCCACTCAGACATGCCCCGCACGGGGCCACTAACTGCTGGGCATGAACCTCACTACCTTGTAGCTGCCCCCAGGGTGAGGACGCCAGGACCCGCAGCAGACACCAGGCTTACCATAAGGCTGCTTGTTCTCTTGCTTAATAACAAGAAAGCAAAACAAAAGATGGACGTGGGCTAATTCTTTTGTTTTTAAGAAAGATGTATTCGCTACTTAGGAGTGGTTAACTACTGTACGAGGTGACGGAATGCTCTTTCTTCACTCAGGGTGCGAGGAGGACTCTGTCAACAGTATGCCCGCACGGCACGGCTGCGACCGTGTGTTCTGGGCCACCATCAGTCGGCAGCAGAGTCAGGTGGGGTTCAGGACCTTCCTTGGCAATGCAGAGGCGAGGATCATGTGTGTGCACACCCGCAGGATGATGCAGTATCAGAAAGCCTTACTTCTAAGAGAGACACCAAAAATACACTGAATTTTCGTAACAGATTGCTTGAATCTATTCTAGATTGGGTTCCTTAAAAAACAAGACCTCTAGTGATTATTTTAAATCATTAAATTCAAAGTAAAACTAGGAGTGCTAAGTGGCTCAGTCAGTTAAGCGTCCCACTCTGGCTCAGGTCATGATCTCACGGTTCATGGGTTCAAGCCCCGCATCGGGCTCCATGCTGACAGTTCAGAGCCTGGAGCCTGCTTCTGATTCTGTGTCTCCCTCTCTCTCTGCCCCTCCCCTGCTCGTGCTCTGTCTCTCTCTCTCTCAAAAATAAATTTAAAAAGAAAAAAATTAAAAACAACATTTTAAAGTAAAACCATCAGCAAAGGGGCCATTTCAAAAATGGACATTAAGTCTTTAGCGTACTGACTTCTTCACTGAAGGAGACATAGGACCAACTCACATGTGAACTTTCCACGACCACGAGAAAGTATGTTACAGGTAAAACATTTTCTGCTTGGATTCTGCTCACGTCAGTGGGAATCTTCTGGAGGCAAGAGGTGTGACTGTTGCGTACGCGACTGTCCTGTGTGGCTGAAACCACACGCGGTCGGCCGCTGACTGCTCCTCACTCCCCACGTAGACTGAGGTCAGCGTGGGTGTAACCCTCAGGAGCTCACGCATTACACCTGCCCGAGCTCGATCTCTGTAACACACACAGAATGGCTCTGAACCATTCTGGACCTGACTTACACACAGGTCACTATCCGTCGCGCATCAGGCACCAATGCGATGGATGGTTTCCATCAATTATACCATTTTCCCCCCACAGACCTATGTGAGAGAGACGAGCGTCACGGCCGCTTGACACGACAGCGCTGTGCCCACACAGCACACACGGATGCACATCCACAGACAGGTAGCACGCGTGCCGCCAAGCAGACAAGATGACTCCACGAGTGTCCGGGAGCTCAGCCGATAAAGACGAGGCTCACTAACAGTAACCAAGGCCAAAAGGCTCCAGGCACACAGTTCTTACGTCACTCATCACACCCAAAGTGCTTTCAGTTACTTCTGTGCCATCGTTTCAACCCGCTTACCCAAGCACGTGGGTAATCGACTCCCACCCAGGAGCACGTGAGCACTGTGGTACGCAGACGAGGGCGGTGTTCACCACAGTGTGGCACATTAACACCTGCTTTCGCAGCCATGCCCGGGAACACAGCTGCGCCCAGCGCGAGCCCCCAGAAGCACCGTGCTCCCCTCGGGGAGCTGCCGGCTTAGCCAGTCGTGGCCCTCCACGAGCCCAAAGTCACACATTTAGTGTCAAAAACGCGCCTGACATTTTGACTCTTACATCAGAATAGATTTCCCCAGATGTCCGAATAAAATCACGACTCCAGAAGGTTCGGCCACGTGAACAGCCACTTTTGGAACAGGGGCCCACAGGGAAGCGATGCTAACAACCAAGCCAGGGCCGCGGAACACAAGCAACACTTAGAGTTCATCTAGACAAATACTGTTTTCCGACCTGTACAGCCAGAGGCTCGCTCCGTGAGCGCACACAGGAAACACCACCGTTCCTAGAGAGCACGTGAAGGCACAGCCCCGTGCTCCGTGCATCCTCACACCCTCTCCTGAATGTGGGCAGTTCCTACTGCTCGTGGTTCACTTGTGTCTTCCAAGCCCAAGAGCCCACGGGTGGGTGAGAGGACATGGGTGGGTAAGAGCCCACGGGTGGGTGAGAGCCCACGGGTGGGTGTGAACACACACTTTACCAGTTTCATACACATTTCAGAGCGTGTTCTTATTGTAACTCTGCCCAGAAACGGTCAACCTTGAACTCCAAGTGATTAGTTACCCCAATGTGGGCATCAGGCGATCTCTAAGATCTCCCTGGGACAGGAGCCCAACACGCAGGCCACACTACTGGTCTCCATGTAAAGAGCATGTCCATCTTACTCTGGAGTCGGCGTCCAGCAGACAGCGGGAGATGATGGTGTCCAGGAACACCTCGTGTGCGGCGATGATGTGGTCCAGGTCCTGGGCCTGCTGCACCTTGTTCCAAAGCTCATCCCAAGAACACTCAAGCACCTAGGAAACAACAACGTGAGACTCAGGACGGAGGTCGTGTCTTCCTGGTGTAGGGTCTTTGACGAAACTCACCACATAAGACATCATGACTTATTTAAACCAAAGGGTGCTCAGGAAGTACCTCGAATGTGATGTAATACTGCATCTGGTGGATGAAATGGACCATCTCGGACGCCAGGATGTGGCAGTGGTGCAGCACCCCGGAGAACTCTGCAAGAGAGCCGCAGAGCTGGTGTCACACACACAACACACTCAAACAGCACACTTGCTCCCACCCGTTCATCTGCAATCACTTTCAAAAACAAACAATCGCTGGCTTTAACTCTTAGCCCCTTAAAACAGGGAGCAGTCTTTCCATGGTCAACCTCCGTGCCACTCAAGCTACACAAGGGTTTAGCTACCTAATCAACAGCATCACGTTACTTTACGTGACGTAAGGACCCGATAAGGAACAGCATGAAACAAAATAATTGCATCTGAAAATTCAGTAGACAAACTGCTTCACAAGTATGAATTCACGCTCAATGCCATGGCTTCTTTACAACACGTGTGCTGCTGTTGCGTGAGACCTCGGGACTCCCAGTAATCTGGAGACAAAAGTGACATTTCCTGAAGGGCCCAAATAGGACCTCATCACCTGAGAGACAGGTGAACTGGGAGGAGATGGGCCTGAGCCCAGACTCTGCTTCTGTCCTTTGCAAGATTATAAAGCCATCAAAAGGCTTTTAGGTCACCACAGAACAGCCGTTCTCTGCTCACACTTCCAATTTTTCATTCAAAGACTCCACCAGAGTACCAGAGCCACCACAATAGAGGGTTCAGTCGGAAATGAGACCATCAAAGGAATGGTTTAAGCACATTTATTTTTGTTTCCACCCCAAATGTCTTTAATTGCGTGGTTAAATAATCATCGCTGCACACAGTTATTCGAGAAACCATTCTTGTCCCTTTGTAAGACGGTAACGAGGAAGCAAAATAGGGACATGTGGAGAAACAGTGGTGATGCATACTTTAGAAAACAATCCTTTCTCCAGGTTAAGGGGTATGGGACACGTGGGGACTGTGCTGGCTGGCGGAGACAGCAGGCCCCCTCAGAAGACGAGCCTGAGCGACAAGCCCCCTGATGTCTTCCCTGCCGTCGGGAGCCTGCTGTCCGTGGCTGTGGTCAACAGTGTCGTAAAGAACAGGTAACGTGAGCCCCGAATAAAGAATGTACTTCTCCTAATAAAACTCTCAGAGAGGGCTAAGATGTCCCAGCTCCCACTCCCAGCCCATTTACCTAAATTACTTTCAGTGTAAAAGAGTGTAATAAAAGGCTGTTGTAAGTACGACTCACCCGTGTCACGGGGGAAGCAAGCTTCTATTACAACTCCATCTTGTACTTTGCCCCAGGGCTATAAGGACAGGGATGATGCTCCCTCCCCCACAAGGCCAGGCAGTCTCCCCTGGACAGATGTGTACTCAGAACACCCGCAGCATGCAGATGCTCCTTTACACAGCATACGTGACAGCAAACAGGTCTCACTGTGACACCCAAACCTCCGGGTCTTCCCTCCAGCACACCTGCGCTAGGTCCAAACACGCCACTTTGCACGGAGCCAAGTGAAAGCCGTCTGCTTGTCTTTCAGCCTCGTGAGAAGGCATCTCTGTGTCCTGACATTCCTTCCACAGAGAGTTTAACATCACTCATGGACTGCAGATTCCGTGCCTGTCCTGACAGACGTGCATGAAGACGGTAAGCAGGCCCCAGATGTGCTACAGGAGTACAGAAATCCGTGTGGCCCGTCTCATCACCTGCCCAAGTCAGTGTGCTACACGCAACGGGAAAATCTCAACTCAACAAACACGCGGGTGTCACTGCTCTCGTCTCTAGGTCTTGGGGCCCCCTAGGGTGCACTGGGGTCCCATCCACCATCAATCCAGCAGTCCTTGGATAATGTGTTGGCTTTTGTGTGCGCCTTAGATGACTTTGCTAACGCCTTCTACATGTTACATGTGAGTGCATAAACGAGGAACTCGGTCAGGTCTCACAGAGCTGACAACATGGTGCCCTGCCCACCATTGCTGACTCCACTTCATGACACGGAGTGACCTGGTGCACAATTTCTCCACCACCAATTAAACTACAAAAACCTCTCGTGTCTCGAGTCACGCTGGCGCCAACTTCAAATTCCCGGCTGTGGGCCTTGGCTGCTACCTGGAAATCCCGGGATCTCCGTGCCTTCCTGCCTTCCTCTGACACAGCGGCTTCCCGCCTGACACCTCTGCCCTGGAGCCCTCCCCCAGGAAGTTCCCTGCCACGGCACCCAGGGTCGCCCCCACTCACACTGTCTACACCCTCATTTCTAGTTAAGATCTGTCTCAGGTTGCAAATCAATTCAAACCAGATGTATCATGTAGATTCTTATAAGCACCTCACATTAATATGCCTAAAACTGAAGCATTACCCCCAAAGGTGCCCCCCAGCTCCAAACAGGGCCCAGTCATCCAGCCCTGCGCCCCAGAGCTCCGTCAAGTTCACACACGTCCCCCTGACCCCAGCTGCTGTGTCCACCAGGCATCCAGCACAGCCACCCTCCTCACAGCACCATCACCAACCTCCAACGTCGCCTCTGATGCTCATTTTCATCATTGACAACATAGTGGCTTTCAGAACCAAACAAGTCCGAGCACGTCCCACACCCGTGAAAAGACATTTAAAGCATACTTAAGGGGTGCCTGGGTGGCTCAGTTGGTTAAGCGTCCGACTTTGGCTCAAGTCATGATCTCAAGGTTCATGAGTTCAAGACCCACGTTGCGCTCTGTGGTAACAGCTCAGAGCCTGGAGCCTGCCTCGGATTCTGTGTCTTCCTCTCTTCTCTCCCCTCCCCCACCTGTGCACGCATGTGCGTGTGTGTGCTCTCTCTCTCCTAACATAAAAATAAGTAAATTAAAAAAAATAAATAAAACATAATTAAAATATAAATACTTGTGTTTTTATGATTGACCTACAAATAATCGCAAAAGCAAAGCAACATTTGCACCAAGGTCCAAAAAATACATAAACACAAGCATCTCCCAGTGAATGCATTTAAAAAAAAGCAGGCAGTTTCCTGCACAAAATCTGGAATGAGGTGTCTCTCCTGTGGCTGATCACCCCTAACTCCTTGCTGCCCTCTACAGGTGCCTGAGGAACACAGAGTCTCATGAAACACCCTGCCCCAGGCTCCAGAAGGACTGGACGGCGTGCTGTGGGGGCATCTTCAGCGGGAGGCACCTTCGACAGCATGCAGGGTCGTTAAAAATTACACCAAGTTTGTTTTTTTAAAAAGTACCCTAAAACAGTTTCTTCACAATTGCAAACCACCTCCTTCAACCTGCATTGATAACTGACACTACTATACTTAAAAGTGACTATCAAATTACCCATCTGATTAATTTCTCAAGGCTAAGGCTTCAAAGAACGTTGGGGAGAATCAGGATTTCTCCTGCCTCCTGTGTTCGGAATCTCTACTCACCACAAAGGGCCTCCTGCAAACGCCATCTACTATCACCACGTCACCAGGCAAGTGGCAGTGACACCTGAACAGGTATCCACCCCCACAGGGGGCAGCACTGGTAAGTGCATTACACAGACCTGGAAGTAAGCACCTGTCGACATCCCTCCCCCCATGAGGAAACTGAGGCAGGAGACAAGGAAGTCAGCTGTGGCCACAGCCTGGTGCTGAGGGACTGCGCACAAACCCGGGCAATGCTGCCCAGCAAATTTCCGGCATTGAGAGCTGTTAATAAATGTGTAATTATTGAGGAGTACCTACTCATCTGCGTATACAAAAATGATACACACAAAGAGAACCTCTAAGGAGAAAAATGCCTACTCGTTTTTTAAGTTATCATTTCTGCAGGTCTGGAACACTGTCGATCATCAGATGAACCATTACTGTATTAATCACCAAGAAAGAGAAACTACTGCCAATTAAATTGGCAGAATGCCACAGCAGTCCTGTGGTAACAGGTCTCCCCCAAGGACCCCACCCCCTCTCCCACCTCCACCACCTTCAATTTCATTTCTTACAAGGACCAAGAAGGAGATCATTTTAATACCACCCTCTGGGGAGGGAGGGACCTCCATTCACTCTCTTCCCTCAACACACAAAGGTTGAGAAGCATACAAGCTCATTTGGGCACCTGGGTGGCTCAGCCGGTTAAGCATCCAACTTCAGCTCAGGTCATGATCTCATGGTTCATGGGTTCAAGCCCTGCATCAGGCTCTGTGCTGACAACTCAGAGCCTGGAGCCTGCTTCAGATTCTGTGTCTCCCTCTCTCTCTGCCCCTCCCCTGTTCACACTCTCTCTCTCTCTCTCTCTCTCTCTCTCTTTTGCAAAAATAAACATTAAAATTTTTTTTTAATTACAAGCTCATTTGACTGTATTTATCTATTTCATTTTGTTAGATATTACTTGAAACACAAATGGAGTTGCCATTAATTGTGATACTTTTTACATTAATTGAATCCAACAACAAAAAATCTCCATACCACTAGAACCAAATCTTTAAATGATTTTGGGATCAACAATTGCCTTCTGTCCAGCTGAATGACAGATATATAAAAACAGGCATAAACATCTTGGTAGACACTATCAAGAACTCCTGTACTAAGCAAATCATTTTCTTTTTGTGTGGTTGGTTTTTTAAGTTTGTTTTTTTTTTTTTTTTTTTTAAGTAATCTTTACACCCAACACGGATGGGGCTTGAACCCACAACCCCGAGATCAAGAGTCACATGCTCCACTGCGCCAGCCAGGTGCCCCCTAAGCAAATCATTTTCAAGTGTAACTATTTACTCTAAAAAACTTACTTTAATAAATATTATTAAAGTATCTGGGATAACAATCAGTGATACTGTTCGCATGGACCAAGACAGCTCCACACACCACACATATATGCAAATCTCCAAAGGTGCTCCCAGAAGCACTTTCTGTAATCTTCTATAGTTCTGCCTCAGATTTATGACCGGCAAGATGTTTCTAGATTTGTTGTGTTAACAAGACTAACTAGCTGGGTGATTTCTGCTCGTTAAGTTGACTGGACAGCAACAACTTTAAAATACTCCTTATAAATAAAAGTAAGAACATTACACCCCAACAGAGACATGAGCAAAAAACCAGTTTCCTAAAAGAAACACAATGACCAAGAAAGAAAGTGTTTAGTCATCAATAATTTAAAAAGCATTAAATTAATTAAAACAAACTTCCATCTTCCCCTCTCGAATTGACGATTTGTTTGAACACAACACCCAACAGCAGCCAGCTAACAGGAACGCACACAGCCGCCAGAGGACTGTGCCCCTCGAGATGCACCTCAACCTGGTGCCTGGCTCCTCAAGTCATGTGACCATACGCGCCCACAGCTGAACTATCAGGACCGCTATTCATGAATGTGAAGTAAACTAAAATCCATCCCTGCTAACCCAGCTGTTCCTTCCCTCAGTTACCTAAAGAAATAGCCAGAGGCATATAATACAAGCAAATGGCGTTATTTACGTTAGTGGGAAAAAGTACAACTAAAGGGAAGAAAGATCGAATGGTATATTCACACGAAGCAAATGTTGCTATTAAAAAGATTGTAGGAGAAGCTTCAGTGACAAGGAAAGGGTCAGTGAAGTAAGCTAACGCTAAGCTCTCCGAGATAGCACCGGTTATGTTAAAGTTATTGATTTTATAAAAGAGAAGGTCTATTTTTTCCCACACTACCTTCAAGTAGAAAACAAAGCTCGCTGATTATTCAATACAAGAGAACAGCAAATTCATACAGACACTGGTGAGGTGATATTCAAACCACGAGCTAATACTTAGAACTGTCACAGAGCTCAGACTTCCCAGGGCTAAAAATAACAGACGCTTATTCTGAAACAGGGTGACAAGAACAAAGCGTCTGCCCTGCCTGGAGAGGACCTGAGTCGGGCACAGAGAGGTGACACCTGGGCACACACACGCGGCAGTGCCAGGCAGCCCCAGAGAAGGCACGCGGCCGGCAAAAGGGTCAACCCACCAGGGCGCACCCAACAGACTGTGTGAGTCACCCCGAGACACAGCACGAGGTCGTGACACCAGGGGACGAGAGACAGGTGCAGAGCCAGGACACAGGCAGGCCCTCTGAGTGACTGACGCCTCCTTCTGCCTCCTTCACGAAGAGCCAGCCGGCGAGGCAGCGCACAGGTACTAGAAATAGCTGAAGGCAATAACTCCCGTCCACAACCATTATGGTATTGACAAGAAAACGTTCCCTCTCACGTCCTTCTCGGCTACATCAGAGGGTCCTTATTATCAACCTTCTATGAAGTGAGTCCGGAGGAAGCCAGGCCAGGAGCATAATCAGAACGTCCTGATGCCCCTGGAAAAGGCCTGCTGTGTATACAGAAAGCAGGGACGCCCAGTAAAAACTGGCCACTCTGTCCACACAGTCGGGTACCCTCCAGGCCCCCGGCTTCCGGGGTGTCATTATCCTGGGACTTTGGGAGCTGCTCAAGGATCAGCCTTGATCTAGCAATCACGCAAAGGTTACACCTTTCTTCAGGCAACAGCTCCTTCTTCAATAATCACTTTCACCAAAGGGTTAAGAATCGCTCAGTGCTGTTTTTCCTTGGAGACACATTGTTGAAATACTTTCTCAAAGGTTTTGACCAAATGAATTTCAATACGAAAATTTCAAAATTATCGGTAACTACAGTTATTCAGTATTGGTAACATTAAAATAAACCCATCTAAATTTTACCACAGCTTTTAATTGTAAAATAATATAAAAAATTTTCATGTCACGGTTTATGAACCAGAATAAACATTAAAGTGATTCCCAAACAGACTTTAATCAAAACAATAAGTGAATTTTAAATGAGACAGTGGTTTGTTAAATAGCTTTCCTTCCTGTAAAATAAACAAATGAACATAGCTTTCCTTCCTTAAAAATTAAAAAAAAAAAAGTCCAGACATGAACAGCAGAGTGAGAACAAACGTAATTCTGAAAGAAATCTCGTGGTCTGAAAAAATCTAACTGGATTCAATTTTCTTTCTGATTTGCACCAAGTCAGGATGAGCAGTATCACAGATGTGCCTCCCACAGAAGCCCGCTCCAGAAGCACGGGGACGCGGGGCTGGCAGGGGAGCGGCCCCAACCTCCCCGGGCGGGTTTACCTGGCATGTTCCTCAGGAGCTTGGCATTGCACATGTGTCCCTTGCGGATGTCCGTGAGGATGTACTCCATCCGCTTTGCCCTCCAGAGGAAGTTAAACACCCTGAGGTAGTGGCTCATGCACTCTCGCGTGAACACCTGCGAAAAAAGGCACAGGACAGGCTGACAGCACTCTGACCTACGGTGACCTAGGGACCCTCCTGTGACAACACAGCCTTTCTGACGCATCTTTTTTTTTTTAAGGCAAAAGAAGCCAGAGAACACACAGTCAACTCTAATAAATCCAAGCATTACATAGGCAACTAATATAACACGTTTTAGGAAAGTATCATCAAATACAACCACGGTGACGACCTGTGCGCTAAGTAGTACGTGGGGCAAACTCACAAGGATAGAAGCAGATATTTTGGTACCAATTTTACAAACTGAAAGACAGAGGCCTAAGGTCACAGAGCTAGTAAACAGTTTCTCGGGACTTTTAAATGCTGCCTAAACCCAGTCAAAATGTGGGCTCTTAACCCCAACGTCAACCGTGTAGCAGTGTCCTCCGCCCCAACCACCCGGACGGACACATGAGGCTGCTACATCTCAAGCCAGGTGGGCCTAGGAGAGTCTCCTGTCTGTCAAGAGGCCTCCGGGTTATCTTAACACAGGTATTTACTGCCTGTGGAGCCACTTCACTGCAAACAGACGGACGGCGGTCTCATACCCTGGGAGGATGGACCTATGGGCAGGGGCTGCGCGAGCTTCCCTCCCACGGGGGCCACACTTAGCAAATAAGAACACAAGACACCTGGTTAAGAACGAATGTCAGATGAACCACAAAACATCGTCTAGGAAGTCTGTCCTGTGTGTACAGTAACAGGGTTTTCTGCAGACAGCGGCCAAACACATCTCGCACACCAACGTGTGCACAACAGACGTGGGTACGTTTACTTTTCCCAGTCCCTCGAGCAAGGATGCATTTCCCTGAGTCTGCGGCCCTCTCCCTGCAGTACAGAGAACTGGAAACACCCCTCCCTGGGGCCTCGGCTCCCAGCAGCTCTGTGCTGTGCATCCAGGAGCCAGGCTGGGCCCTGCATCACTGGTTTCTCACCCTGGAGCCCAGCCTCATTCACGCCCCGGGGCTATTCCTCATATCACTCCCAGACTGCTCCACACTCTCCTCTGGCCCAGACCCCACCTGGCCCTCAAGGACAAAGGCCACACACCCTTCCCTGGCCTCACCAATGTCCCTCTTCTCCAGACAGGACATTTATCACTGGACCCCTACAATCTGAGCATTTAGCTGTAGACTGCTTTACCTTTGTCTTCTTATTTTTGTGTATTCTTGGCTCATGTGTTATAAGGACTATCTGTTTATTCTTCTGTATGCCTTTTGTGCCAGTATTCAGCAGTGCTCAGTACTGACTGATGACTGTATGTGTCTATACTGGACTGGCTAGGAACTGCTCTGAATGGACTCTGAGACCAGTTAGGACTGTTTTGGGGATTAAGTACTTTGCTGTGCTGACCACACTATAGTTGTGTCTGCAACTATAGAAATAAGGGGTGACTGGATTAAATAATTTTACAAATCAACCACAGAAACCCTTGCTATACAAACGCTGCCTTGTAGAGATCCTTTCAGTGCTGGCCTCCCAGAGAGCATTTCACGTGACCCAATTTACAAACATAGTTTAATCAGGATTTGTTAGGAACAGGCACTGTTTCAGAGAGACACTCCTATATCCCACGGCGTTTACATGGGGAGATAACCCACGTTTAGTTTTGCCGTGTGCATCGTCTTTTGGTTCACTGTCTGTGCACCAGGAAGTTTAGCAGAATACGAAATAAGCTTCTGATACGATATAAGCATACGTAATAAATACAAAATAAGCATCTCACCTAACACCCTGGAGACCAAGTCAATGGATTTTATCCTGCCCAAGATCCCAGTGAGAAGATCACAGATAACCTCTCCACATCCTCCTTCACAGAATTTACAAGAAGCTAAAATTATACTATATTATATAAGATGAAATTATGTGACTAATATATGTACTCATTATAATTAAATTATACACAAAACTGGCAATCTCAATTAACGAGAATAGAAAGGGAATGGAGATAATACTGTAAATTTAATAGGGAAGAAGCAGAAAATCCATTTTCTTCCAAAATTCGACTCTGGAAGTGTATTTTTAAATAAAAGATTCCATTTAGCTAAAAATATAACAACCTGGGACATCAGCAAACCCCAGAACTGGAATAGCAAAACCAGACGTGCAAGACCCCATCCCCCACATCCTGCGGCAGTCACAGGGCCCTGCGCCCACCCAGTGCAGCCTCCCAGGCACACCCTCCACCTGCTGGAATTGGCAGGTAAGTTAACACTTGTTAGCCATAGACAGAGATCCACCCCAAAGTTGTTTTTTAAATAGATCTAGGATATAAATGTCTCTTGACCCTCTCGATTAGAGCTTACAAAAAGCTAAAATTTAAAAAATATACTGCATAACCAATTGTTTATATACAAGGTGTGCAATGTTTAACTTTGTATGCTTCGTGAGTCTACACTATTGTGAAATAATTAACTGCATGTATGAGTACGTTCAATTTGTCTAACATTCGAGGCACTCACGTTCTAGGAAATAACAAACACAAGGGCCTCTACTCTGGCATCTGTGGCAAAATGATATGAACGTAGTCAGTATTAACAAAGCAGACAATACAAAAGTTTCTGATTTAAATAATAATGTACACAACAGGATATTTTAACAAGTAAATACTGGAAACTAGGATATAAGTCAAAGAAGAAAAAACTAATTTGAATATGACAAAAAATCAAATTTAAGAGCAGTTATGCATTTAAAATACAGTAGCTCTGATCTGGTACAGCTTAAACACTAGGAATATGTGTGAAACACGCGCACCAGGAGCTTCCGGCTCACAGCAGACACAAGAGCCACATGTCCCAGGTACGGCTGCTGCCCCAAAGTGCGAGGCAGCCGCGCTGGTGCACCCTGGCAGGGCTGTGACTTACACCTGGAGATGTGGGAACGGCCATGGAGTCACACTCTGCAAGGACCGTCAAGGAGGATTTTCACAGCCAAACTACATTACTTCTTAACAAAATATTTTTCCCAATAACTAAAAGAAACGCATGTTCTCCTTCAGTATTTCAGATATCAAACGACTGACATCACTCCAAAGAATCGTCCTGGTCAAGGAGAACTGACTCCAAGCTGAAGAGAAAGTGGGCACTTAAGGCAGGGCATTTGGGCCGCAGACAGCACGCAGAGGAGCCAGCCTCTCAGTCTGGGAACTCCGGGAGGAACCGGTACTTTGCTCCAAGCAGCACCAGCACCATGGACAGCAGCACCAGCACCAAGGACAGCAGCAGCATGGGCTGCTCCTTGGGTCCCAGGGAACACTGAAGGTCAGACTTCATCTAAGTAGCGTAAGTGTGACCTCTACAATGCACGTCCTAGTCTCTCTCCGTCTGTTCTGAATTCGCTACTGTGGTCTAAGGATTATGGGGTCCAATGAGCACTCCATTTACTACATGACTGCTGAACCCTATCACGGAGCAAAGGGTATTTGTAGGAATTCATAAAATACTAGAGCATTTCAGCACTTGTTAATGATTATCTAAGCCACACAGAATTGTGGCTTAGGTATTCCTTCAGTGGGTCTGACCAGAGGTCAAGTGATGGCCTTCAGTAGAAGCTCTGAGAGAAGAGAGCTCATTCTGAAACAACAAAACAGCAAGCTGAAGGGCTGCAGCAACCATAAAAAAGCCCAGCATGGCCTTACCGTGGCAATTGGCCCATCGACATGGTAGTCCAGGCTGAAAACGTCCCACCCGGTGTCACCTGGAGAGACCTGGGGACAGAAACAAACACTGCAGGCCTTCCCACCAGTGCTGCACTTAGTGCCAAAGAATCTCTCATCAAAGAAAAGGCAGTAAAATAAAGCCCAATTTTTGAAAAGCATTCAATACTTGTGAGCGTTAGCTATAGGACAGCAGAGATCTGTTTGTCAACCCCTGTACCCTCGGCATTTAAACCATGGGCACAGAGGAGATGCTCTAAGGATACTGTGAAATGAATGGTGTGTTGTGGGGTTTTATTCAATGTTTATTTATTTTATTTTTATTTCTTTAAAGATTTTTTTTTAAATGTTTATTTTTGACAGAGAGACAAAGCATGAGTGGGGAAGGGGCAGACAGACAGAGAGGGAGACACAGAATCCGAAGCAGGCCCCAGGCTCTGAGCTGTCAGCACAGAGCCTGATGCAGGGCTCAAACCCACAAACTGTGAGATCGTGACATGAGCTGAGATTAAGAGTTGGTCGCTTAACAGACTGAGCCACCCAGGTGCTCTTATAATGTATTCTGAATAAATACCATAAAATCAGTCTAAAATTCGTCACCAGTTTATGACAAGAACTCACTGCCTCAGATGTCCTGAATCCCTTATAAGTCAACATTTAGGGGTGCCTAGGTGGCTCAGTTGGTTAAGCATCTGACTTTGGCTCAGGTCATGATCTCACGGTTCGTGGGTTCGAGCCCCTCGTCGGGCTCTGTGCTGACAGCTCGGAGCCTGGAGTCTGTTCAGATTCTGTGTCTCCCTCTCTCTCTGCCCCTCCCTCACTCGTGCTCTGATTCTCTCTCTGAAAAATGAATAAACATTAAAAAAAAAACAACAAGAGTCAACATTTTAAAAAAGCCAACAAGCCCTACTAATGGTCCTTCATCATAGCTAAGCAAACAGTGTGTGATGTTTCTGACACTCATTCCCCTAAGAAAACTCACCGTCTATCAAACTGAAACTAAATACATCTATTTTTGATGAATATTACTGTTACGTGCCATCCCTGTGCCTCCTGCAACATTACCATTAACAGGAGACAAGATTCACTCCACAACGTGCTACCGAGCGCCGGGCTGAGCGCTGCGTGTTCTCCGTCTGCGGCCCTGTGGGGACTTTGCACAGGGAGCAGACGGAGAAGCCCAGTGCAATTTAGAGATGTAGCCCTTGTTGAAGACCAACGAGCAGCACAGTGCAGGCTCAGGCCAGCCAGCCTTCCGGCAACGACTCCCACCCGGCAGGCTAGACAAGATGCACACCACACACCACACACCAGAACGCTGGCGAGAGTGCTGGCCCGGGGAGCTCACGGCCTGAGCAGAACCAGGGCCACAGTACCTCCAGCAGCCTCACATCCAGTCTCTTGAGGATCTCAGGGCTGTCAAACTGGGCGTTGGTGGCTCTGACGGCAGTTTCAAGAATTCCAGTCAAGTTGTGTTGATACAAAGTCGTAGCTGGACGGACAAGTTCTGGTCTTAACAGATTTTGTAAAAATAAAAGATGTTACTTGAATTCTTAAAGAGCTTTGCAAAAACTTAAAATTGTAGAAAGAGTTGAAATTATAAAAACTAAAAAGACAAACCACTACAACATAGAAACAAAAGTTTCACAAAACTAACTGTAAACAGGATTTCACCAAGTCTTTTGGGGAATAAAACATTTCTTTAAATCTCAAAAAAATTAATTTTGATTCTGCTTAAATTGAAAATACTTAACATATGCCATACACATTAACAAATCAAGTTTTCAACTTAAGTCTGGCCTACAGAAACAGGAACTACTGGAATTTTCTGCACAGACCCAATGGGTAGAGAGGTCTTTGTTAAATCAAAACAACTAGATACACAGACGTCATGATTCTAGAAGCTAAAAATTGCCGCGTTATCAGCAAACACTTCTCTGGGGTTACTCATGTCCAGGTTGCTAAACAGAAAGCTAACGTTACCGGGCAAGAACCGGCCAGGTTACCAACACAGCCTGACGGCGAGGGGAAGTGCAGGAAAGGGGCCACCCAGTGCAAACAAGCCGCTGTGTGTGAGCACTAGGTTGGAGTGCACCACCTGAGGGCCACAGCCAACACCCCGTGTGACACACAGGACCAGTCGGTACAAGAGCAAATCCTAGGAGTTCCCATCAAAAGGAGAAAAGGGGTTTCTTTCCTTTTTTTCTTTTCTTTGTGTCTATGTGAGAAAATGGATGCTAGCTGAACCTGCTGTGGTCACCATTTCACAACACATGGAATCAAGCCATTGTGCTGTACACCTTACACTCACACAGTGATCTAGGTCAACTATTGCTCAATACACTGGGGGAAAAGCCTGCCCATCACCCCCAGGCGTGCACATAAGCTGTGCGGCTCCAGGTCTTCGTGGCAGCAAAACGTGGGGCAGAGACCGATGAAGAGGGACCATGACATCATCACTCAGAGAAGTCTGAGGCTAGCTGGAGACCAGGGACATCCCCCACTTTAAAGCCACAAACTTCAAACATGTCTTCAAGAAACAAATCTTCTGATTACGAGATGCTCTAAATATCAAAACCGCGCATAAGGCAAACACGTTAAATCAGCCACACAACCTGGTCCGTAGCATGACAGGCACCCCTGCGTTTGGCCTCACCTGTAAACCGCGAGAGCTGCCTTGCCCACCTTGACCTGCACAGCTGCACCCTGGGCCAGCTCCCCCCACATGCTCACGGGAACCCCCATTTAGGCCAATGGCATCTCCCCTCCAAACACTCCTGCCCGCCCATGCTTCCGGCAGGCGCTAGGCTGGAGACCAGGACTGAGCTCACCAGAGGCCCCTTCCCTGCTCAGGGTCCAGACGGGACACTTCCACAAGTACGTGTGCTCAGTTCACAATTCACCAACCCCTTCTCAAGCTGACGACACAGTCACCCACCCAGCACAAGCACGTAGAAGGTCACTGACAGCTATGTGTGCCCTTTCATGCGGAAGATGGGCTCTGGGGCAGAGGAGGGACCACAGGGGCCTGTGTCTGGACCAGGGGCCTCATTAGAAACGCACGTTCCTGGCCCCACCCCCGAGGGACCAAGCCCCTCTGTGGGCAGGCCCAGGGTTCACCTCAGCCAGCTCCCTCGGCAACTCCAAGGCACAGTGACATCTCAGGACCAGGCCACCAAAACCACCCCTTGATCACACAGGTAAGACTGGAAGGCCACACACTCTTTCAAGTGTTCCAAAGGGAACATCAAAAAGTGCCAATCTCTATTTCTCAGTGCCTGAGTGGACATCACCCGCGCTCTGGCTAGGAGCCTGGCTGCACCCGAGGTCGGTGTGTCTAGAGCCCGGACAGACACCCTGCTGAGGGGCTGGAAGAGTCTCCACAGAGGCCAGGGAGGGACCCACATCTAATTCTGGGACAAAAGGTGCCATGAAAAATGTCACAGAACAAAATGAAAAGAGTAGTAATTTTGTTTTATAGGTTTTTTTTCCCCCAAGGAACAATTTAAAATTCATAATATGGAAAAAGTTGTTTGAAATACACAATTTTTGAACTTGTTTGAAACTGGCACTAAGTGTGATCACACTGCACACACCTCGGACATGGGACTGTCAGTGCCAGGGTGTCCACAAGGCCCACAGGCTTGTGAGAAAGGTACAGAATATGAGAAAACAAACAGACTTCAATGTGACAATCTTGGTTTCATCAAAAAATTTTCCAAAAAAATTTCAGATTTCATCTTACCGATATGTTCTCTAAGAACTCAGCCAATTTCCCCTAATGGCATTTATTCTTTAAAACAAGAACTGTTAAGACTCCTCATGTTGCAATCTACTGTGTATTTAAAAGATCCAAAGAGTGTTCTTACTTGAGCAAGTCCATTAAGTGCCTGATGAAGTCCCCTTGGCCAAGGAGCAGGTAGCGCCTCACAGCCTGCATGTGGTCCAGCAAGCTGTACTTTTTGTTAAGAACGTCCAACAGGTACTTGCTGGTCTCAAAGTAAGCAGCATCAATTTTCCCCCGAAACGCATTCTCCAAATCTGTGAACAAATCTGCAGCTGTAGGGAACAAAACGAGAGCATATACGTACATAACTTGTATTTCAATAAAGATAAAACTACCAGCTCCACGCACAAATGTCACCGCCTACACCCACAAACGGCCCTGGCAACAGACCCA
The DNA here is from genome assembly GCF_024362965.1 of Panthera pardus. Lineage (NCBI taxonomy): Eukaryota > Metazoa > Chordata > Mammalia > Carnivora > Felidae > Panthera > Panthera pardus. The sequence continues at coordinate 9,988,277 of NW_026526654.1, read as the reverse complement.
ATGGGCTGGGTGCGCAGGAAGGCGAATGAGCCCAAGCCCAAGAAACCCAAGAAACCCAAGAAACCAAAAAGGCCGCCATCTGCTGGACGCACAGTGGACGCCCGAGCTCTGACCTATGAGAGGCCCCAACAACAGTCCGTCCTGTCCTAGACCTGAAGGTCAAGTCACTTTCAACAACACAACTAACTCAACACCTCACGGAGACACTGAGGTGAAGAAGGCAGCACAGGGAGGGTCAGTGTTGAACTGCCCGCACGGTCTCAAGAATGAACAAGAAGGTGCCCACAGTGAGCAAGCTCTGGGAACTGCTGGCCTCAGGGTGAAACACAAGAAATGACACACGTTGGCGAGGATGCGAAGAAAAGGGACCCTCGTGCACTGCTGGTGGGAATGCAAACTGGTGCAGCCACTGTGGAAATCAGTGTGGAGGCTCCTCAAAAAGTTAGAAGCAGAACCACCATATGATCAAGCAACTGTACTTGGTATTTCCGCAAAGAAAATGCAAACACTAATTCAAAAAGATACCCGCACCCCCACGCTCACCGCACGTTATTTATGATACACAAGATACGGGAGCAGCCCGAGTGTCCGTCGACGACTGAACGGTCGAGAGGTGGTGTGCACACACAGTGGGCTATCATTTACCGGGAGAAAGGTTATTCTGCTATTGTGGCAACATGGGCGGACCTGGGAGGGTTACGCTAAGTGAAAGAAGGCAGACACAGATACCGTACGGTATCACTTATGTGTGGACTCTAAAGTAGTCAAAGTCAGAGAAGCAGGGAGTAGACTGGTGGTTGCAGGGCCGGAGGGGAGGAGAAAGCAGTGAAAGGGTACAAAGTCTGGGTTCTGCAAGCTAGAGTTGCCGGGACGACCATGGAGCGCAGTGCCTGTGGCTAACTCCACGGTATCACATATTTACAGCATGTTATCTATACTCGTTTACCACTCTCTATGTTTGATTATTTAGTATTTCATTTCCTTGTACATTTTCATCTTCATACCTAGAGTTTAAGTTCACGAAAGGCACAGTCATTCTCATGAAGAGTAAGTCATGTCATGTCGCCTGTAGCTGACACCGCGAACGGAGTCAGAACGACAACATGAACAGCAAACAGCCAGGAGGGAAAGCTGCACACATCAAGTCGGCCGCACACAAAACACTGTGGAATTACTTCGGTGGGGTGGGCAGCAGATGGGAAAAATGGAAGCGAGGGCAGCAGCGAACAAGGGGACCATAGGACATCTCACACAGGCAGTCATTTCACCCAGCACTTCCCCTGCTAACTTCTGAATAAGCCTCTTTGTGTTACATGTGGCCACCAGTAGAAACATTTTTCCTTTATTTTCTGATTTTGGCATAACTGTCGCTAGATCGTTTTCTTTTTAAAGTAATACAAATTCTAAGAGAGTAAAACAGCTCCACCTAATCCAGTACTTACTGGTGAACTCCACGTAAAAAGAGAAATTCAAACTTTACATAGTAATGTTTTACACACATCACACTAAGTGTGAAGGTATTTCAGATGACAATTCAGAAACTGTCAGTCCTACCGGACGGAAAACACTTCAAGCGACAGCTCTATCGCACCCCCACCACCACCACCACCACCGCCACCACCGCCACCGTACCATCCTGGGGGGAGTCGGCAGACTTGGTCACAGCTATCATCTTTGTAGTGGGTGTCTGGTCATGACAAACCTGGTGCAGGAAATTTATTGATTTTCCGATCAAAAGGACCTAAAAAGGAAAAATATCCTCCAGTTACCATGATGTAAAAATGATTAATCATTCAACTACTATAAATATTCATAAGCAACAAATCTACTATTAATTAAAAATTAAGTAATGGAGGGGCACCTGGGTGGCTCAGCTGGTTAAGCTTTTGGCCCAGGTCACGACCTCATGGTTTCATGAGTTCGAACCCCATGTCGGGCTCTGCACTGATTAGGACTCTCTTTCTCTCTCTCTCTCTCTCTCCCCACCTCCCCCGCTCATGCTGTGTCTGTCGTTTCAAAACAAATAAACTTAAAAAAAATTTTTTTAATTGTTTTTTAATTAAGTAGCAAGGACATCTGGGATAGCATCAAGGGAACTGTAGGAACTGAGAAGACTTATTAACAAACACACATTAATCAGTGTATTCAATCAATACATACTTCTGATCCTAAGATGCGATAGAAGAGTTTTGTCACCTGCTGCCCACATGCAGAATTATGACAGCAGAGCCCCAGTACCCCCCGGCCTCACCTTCCTGGACTGGTCCATCGTAATAAAGGAGGGGATCATCGATCTCCGTAGAGTGTACTTGTCCTGCCACAGCCGGTCCGTCTTGACGGCTGGATCCGAGGCTACGAAAAACTGAAAGCAGAGGCACGGCCAGGTCAGAAGATGACGCTTACAGCAAACCGCTCGCTGACAGCCACACCGAGGAAGTCACCCTGAAGGAAAGCTCTCCAGAGACGGGAGACTTACCTTCAGAGTAAAACCGTCTTCAAAAGCATTTTGAGCACTGGGTGTTGTATGGAAACCAATTTGACAATAAATTCCATATTAAAAAAAAAAAAAAAGCATTTTGGATACATCCCTCTGTAAATGGAATCACAGACGTCCCAGACTTTTTAAACCGAGTCTAACAATGCAGGCCTTTTCTCGAGGATTCATGATCTTCACTCTGATCACAATCATCACCTCTGCTGTAGCCTCTGCTGTGCTCTGGCTGGGAGGGCTGCCTCATCTACCATAGTGAAAACCTGCGGGTGTCCAGAGGTGTGGTGCGGCGGTCCCTGTGCTCAGCTGTCCCCTCCTGCCCACGTGCAGCCCTCTGCAGGTTCTCCCCTGCGGAGCCCCCGGTCTAGAACACAGAGGTGCCAGAGCTAATGGACCCTGCTCACGGACTGCTGGCTGCAGGCTGACCTGGGCGTGTGGGTGGCCAGCACCTGCCTGCCTGGCAGCACTGCAGGAAGTGCCTTCCCAAGAACCACCCTGCACAGAAGCTTCTCCCCTGTCCACTGTGCTCCTCACTTTTGCTGATCCCACTGCCCAACCTGACCCTGATGTGAGAAAGGGCACGAGGCCACTCTCATGTTTCAGTCCCATGTCCTTTAAGGTTTTTTTTTGAATTTTTTAAAGTTTATTTATTTTTGAGAAAGAGACAGAGCATGGGATGGGGGAGGGGCAGAGAGAGAAGGGGAGACAAAGAATCCCAAGCAGGCTCTGTACTGACAGGATAGAGCCCAACGCAGGGCTTGAACCCACACACTGCAAGATCATGACCTGAGCTGAAGCTGGATGCTTAACTGACCAAGTCCCCAGGTGCCCCTCAGCTCTATGTCCTAAATACGTTTGGGCTTTTATCTCTATAAACTCAATTTCTAGTAGAACTGCCAAGTCAAAGCAATTTTTAATTTTTAGAGACATGTCAGACTCCCCTTCCCAACCAAACAGGCACGTCCACGGACACTCCAACAAGGAGGATGGCCCCTGTTCTGCATCCTCACTTGTGTTAGACTGTGCTAGTCAGCTGGTGAAGCTGTGGCCACCTGTACTGTTACCATCCTGACACAGGAAGTGGGGCCTGTTTCCGTGATGCTGATGGCCGTTTGCTTTTATTCTCCCGTAAACTGTCTTTTCATCTCCTCAACTGTCTACTGACGCTGTCCTTTTCTCATCAACATATGAAAATTCTGTTATATTAGGGAAAATGACCATCTGTGGATGAAGTATTACTAATTTACTTTCTCCAAGTTAACCATTTGGCACCGTTTACAGTATGTTCCATGTTTTCGCTTTGTTCCACTTCTGTTGTGTAGGTGGATGTCTTCCTTTATGGAAGAAGACTTTCTTGTCTTCCTACGATCTTCCCGCTCCTAGATTACGGACAATTTTCTCTTACTATTCCTGACATGTTACTTTTATTACTTACATTTTTTCATCCGTCTAGAATTTACCTTGGATATGATGTCGGGGCTAGTGTTTCCTTCTGGAGCATCCTCCCTCTACTGGCTGAGCTAGCACCTTTTATTTAATATGCTATCCTTTTCTCTGAGCTAAAATGCCTCATCAGAAGCTGTCATGATAATTGTATCGATAGATCAGAAAAGGGGAAAGGCGACTAGGTCAAGAGATGGACGAGGTATGTGGTAACATCTTTACTTCCCAACCTCCAACGGTGACCAGTGGCTTTGTGTTTTATCATCATGAACATGGACTTAAGTGCATCTATGTTTCAGTCCATTAGAGTTATCACCCTCACTGGCACTCCACCATGTTTTCCATTCTGGGATGATGGGAGCCCCTTCAAGCTGGCTGCTGAGTCCTGTAGACTCGACCTGAGGTGTCTTCCTTGCTTCTGGTGTGGAAGATGTGCCAGGCTCATCTTACTCCTTTCTCCTCTAGACCTAGAATCAGCCACTCCTCCAGGGAGGAGAGAAATGGCCCTCAGTACTTAGTAGTATCTTAACACGGAAGCCGGACGGTTTGAGACGCAGCACTGGCCACGTTAAACGTGACAACCTGGCTCCCCCGTGGAACCGTAAGATCCACTTAAGTCGTAACACACTTCTCTAGTGATTCTTACACAAGTTCTAAATCACCAACAGGTGAACAATGCACAACCCAGACTAAGGAAAGTGTGTCCACAGAAACAAAATAGATTTAAAGAATTTTAAAAATATTTTCCGTAATTATATGCCAATGCAAAGTTGATGGTTTCCAGGCAAAACATAAAAAACAAAGAGAGAAAGAGAAAACTTGAAATGAGAAATGTAAAATGCTATCGCTATGGCACAGAACCTACTCAACTTTAAAATAAGATATCATTCTTGGGGTGCCTGGATGGCTCAGTTGGTTCAGCGTCTGACTCTCAATTGAAATCGAGTCAGTTAGTGAGTTCGAGCCCCACTGAGAACATGGAGCCTGCTTGGGATTCTCTCTCTCTTCCTCTCTCTCTCTGCACCTTCTCCACTCACACACGCGTGTGCTCTCTCTCGCTCTCTCTCTCAAAATAAAAACTTAAAAAAAAAAGGTATCATTCTACGTTACTCTAGACCACAGAAAAATATACAGAACATTTATTTTATGGATCTAGTATAAAACTAGCAAAACCTGACAAAAATAATACCAAAATTAGAAACTATAGGCTAATTCCATTTGTAAACATAGATGAAAAAATGCAAATAAAATACCATCGTTGCATTACTGGAATAAGGTACTTTTGGTCAGGGCACACCATACTCCCAATACACTTCAAAAAAAAATTTTTTTAAGTTTATTTTTGAGAGAGAGAGACAGCGAGAGCAATCGAGCACATGCACGAGAATGGGGATGAACAGAGACAGAGGGAGACAGAATCCGAAGCAGGCTCCAGGCGCCAAGCTGTCGGCACAAGCCCGACGCAGGGCTCAAACTCACGGACCGCGAGATCATGACCTGAGCCGAAGTCGGATGCTTAACCAACTGAGCCACAGGCGCCCCTGAATACACTCCCAAAGATAAGAGAATGTATAACAAAGTATAAAATAGTATCAGGTAGTCATTAAAAATAAAGTTCATTCTTAATTATTACAAACTCTTCTGGGAATTTGATGAAAAGTACAGATCTTCTTTCCACAAAATAACACTATTATGTGCTATTCAGGAGTTTCAGAGATCATGCTTTATGAAGCCCTGGGTAGAGAAGAATAAAATTTAACAGCACAAAATTTTCATTACTAAATAACCCCCACTGTATTGGTGAAGCAGGAATGCAAAGTAGTGTGTTTTAGAAATACAGTGAATGAAGGTTGAAATTTAATTATTTCAAATTAAAACAAAAGTAAAAGTTTACAAAATACTACGCATGTACCATATCTGATAGACACATTGAAAAATACACAAGAATATACTATAAAAAATATACACAAAAATATTGGCAGGTTATCTGTTCATGACAGGATTACTAATAAATTTTCTCCTCTGTTTATATGCTCAAAATTTTTTAATTATTCAAACATTTTTAAATCAGAAAAAATATCATTCAAAAGAATTGAGTAATTAAGACCAATGAGAGAACATATGATACCAGCAAAGAAAACTGTGCAGTAACATCACCTTCTCATAGCAACCAACAAAAAAAGATTTGTTTTCTGTTCACAGAAATCTACTCCTGAGGGTAAATATTTAAGAGAACAAAATTCTTAATGATGCTAAGGCCTTATTCCATCCCTCTTAAGTCAGGGCTAGATGACAGCCATATATAAGGAGGGACCTGAATAAATGCCAACATGTTTATAACCATGTGGATGAGACCAAGTTTCTTATCTTTACGTACAAACTAGTATTTACTGATCTTTGTATTTTTAGATTTGATTTCTATCACCCAATTTTAAACACATAACTAATGACTGCTTTGAGGGATAACAGGTCCCACAATCCTGAAGCGATTATCACGTTGAGATACTTAAATCACCCAACAGAAACTTGAAAACTGTCACGAGCCCACCAGGAGTCATGCAAAAGGTCGCCCAATCACCGCGCTAGGACCGCCCCATAGCCCCCCACTCAGCAGAGAGGGGCTGGTGTAAATTCTGCTGTTACCAGTTATTCACTTAAACGGAAGAGCTAGTCCCACAAACAACGCACTAATTCGTCCTGACAGATGGAGTGCAGCCGGCTTTGTATCAGTATGTAAGACGATTTAATTTAAAAGATAAAAAGCTCGGACAATTCAGTCATCTTTAGAAATTAGGAAAGCATCACTTCATCTGAGGGCAGAGTAGGGTGCAATCACTCTCCCGGCAAACACTGAGAGGAGTAGGTCCATCCTGGCATTTAATTAAGCCTCTGAAAAACATATAGTTACAGAGGAAAAAAACCAAGGTCAGAACATAATTGCTTGTATTTCACTGATGCATTTTCCACTCAAGGTTCTTTACTTTTCACCATGTGTCAAACACAGAAAGAACGGAGAAAAAAATATAACATAATTGTACCATGATTTCTCATTAACTGTTGGACAAATGCCAAGGCCTCCCTACTAAAAACAGAAATGAAGAGGGTAATTTTCTTAGCAAGCAACGTAGCTTCTAAGAAACAGCCATTATTATACAAAGACCCCAACCCCAAGTGGCAATAGGCAGGCAGCCCCCCAGAGCCCCTGTGCCCCCCCAGAACCTCTGTGCCCCCCAGAGCCCCTGTGGCCCCCCCAGAACCTCTGCGCCCCCCCCCAAAGCCCCTGTGGTCCCCTCCACCCCCCGCCCCTGCGGCCCACCACACCCAGGAAGCCATACGGGCTCCGCACAGGGAACCAGAAAGGTCTCGCACACGGTAGGCAGGAAAATCCCAGCACGTCAGGGGTGAGGCTGGAAGTGACAAAATGCTAACATGATCTTACATGGTACACTTTTAAATTCAGTAATTCTTAGCAAAAATATACAAGAAACAGAACAAGAGAGCTGAAGGCACCCACAGATATTCCCAACAGCAGTCACCACATTATCTCCAGTTCCACCGACCTTCCAGTTCAAGGACATAGATTTTTAGAGCATTTTTAGAGCATTTAAAAAAATTTTTTTTTCAAATTTACTCATTTTTTTGAGACACAGAACAGAGTGTGAGCAGGGGAGGGGCAGAGAGAGAAGGAGACAGAATCCAAAGCAGTCTCCAGGCTCTGGGCTGTCAGCATAGAGCCTGATGTGGAGCTCGAACTCACTGACCGCGAGATCATGACCTGAGCCAAAGTCGGGCACTCAACCGACCGAGCCACCCAGGAGCCCTGAGTGTTTTTACAGCATTTAAGTAAACATGTGAAGTCTGGAAATTTTCGGATTCTGAAAGCAAGAAAGCTTACATTTACCTTTTCCTTCCGTGTTTGCTCCCAGATGAAGTCCCTCACCCTTTGAAAAGAATTTTCCAAAAGGCAAAAAATAAAAACAAAGTAGATTAACGTTGAACTACTGGAATAATTTGTTCACCTCAATCACTCAGGGCAGAAAACCCATGGGAACTACTGAAACATGAAAACCCCATGTTTTCATTTGTACTAATTTGTAACCAAATAAAACTACAAACTTCCCCCAAGTGTTGAAAAGTACTTAATCACTTACAAAATCTGTAAATTTTTCAAGTGCTCCAACATTTGTCTACCTTTCCATTTCATAACAGAACACAAAACACAAAACACAGTTCCTGCTGGTTGGGCCAAAGGGTCCTATCTTTTTAGAACAATTCACAATAAAATCCCAACTGGTAGGCCCAGAGGCAGTCTTGAATGATTCCATACCAGAGACAGCCAAGCTCAGAGGCTACCTGGGCCTCTAACTCATTCTTGGGTTGCAAATCAGCCAAGCCCAGAGGTAGCTAAGGCAGGACACTGACCACTGCCCAGCAGCAGGAGAGACAGACAAGCCTTTCCAGGGAAAACCTCAGAAAACGTGGAAGGAGCTTCCGGGAAGGACAAACTCGAGCTCTGAATAGCCATCAACAGACAGTAGGACCCCCTGCAATCAGTCAGAGCCTAATGCAGGACAGTCACTGAGCAGTGGACAGCTGGGTCAGAGAGAGAAGGGCCAAGAGCAGGGAAAGTTCTGATCCCACCCCTGACTGGCATCCCCACCCGTCCCGAGGCAGGAGAACTGGAGCTTCAAGTACAAGCTCACACCTACGTTGACTCTACAGAAAACTAGCTCCTGTCCACATTCTTGGGGCCAGGTCACGACTTTTCTTGTAGGTTTTGTTCTAACTGGAGGTTTCCTGACCTGGGGTCCACGGGCCCAGAAGGCAGAAGGGTCTGTAAACGTGGAAGGGAAGGGAATTACACTTTATTGGCACTAACTTCTATCTGAAATTTAACTCTTCCTTCCATCACAAATGCAAACAACAAGCCACAGTACCTGTGACTTTGTCACCAAAAGAAATCACATATTCTCACATGACCTGTTCAAGTGGGTGCACAGATCCAAAACGGCCACTAACCCTTCTTACTGAACGTGTCAATAAAGACATACATCTGTTACCGCATCGCTTATCTAATAGGAAGTCTGGAAACACTACATAAACACACTTCTTTACCAGGGAATTTTTCTGGTGCGCATTTACTCTTCTTGACTGACGATTACGCTTTCCCTCCCCCTCACAGAAAACCCCCTGAGAGACTACTGTACGGACGAGAGCTAGTGTGGACTAAGAAGGCCCTCTGCTCTCGCCTCCCTCTCCTCACCTCAGCCCCTCCGACACACTCCATCTCTGTCCCACTCCAGTCAGGCTGGGGCTGCAGAGAATCACAGCACAGGCCCCCAGGGTCTCGGGCTTCACTGGGCCTCCGAAACATCCTCATGCCCAAGTCACAGTCCACATCACACCTCCTTACGAGGTTCCCAGAGGGCAGCCAAAGGGACTGGAGACTGCAAATGGCCAGGCCTGGTGACAGGTAATCAAGGACCTCCTTACAACCAGCACTGAGGCAGAATCAAGGCTCAGCAAGGGAGGAAAGTTAAATCTTAGGAGCCAGACATGGCTGGCACCCCTTCGCATAATACAGTCACCATTTTAATCATTTTAGAGCGTGAATTCAGCACTTTAACGTTATCCACTACAAGGCTGTGCACCCGCCATCACCATCAAATTCCAGAACACCCTCGGCATTTATTTGCAGGAACACCATACCCATCAGGCAATGACCTCCCCACCTCTCTCTCCCCAACCCCTGACAGCACTAACCTTTCCGCCTCTGTGACTTGGCCTATCCTGCACATTTCACATAAATGAAATCCTACAACACGTGAGCTTTTGTGTCTAGCTTATGTCTCTCAGCCTAAGGCTTTTAAGATTCATCCATGCTGTAGCATGCATCAAAATTTCACTCCTTCTTGGGGCTGAATATTCTATTCTGTCACTTGGATAGACCACCCATTAGGTAACAGACACCGGCACTGCTCCCACCTCTTGACCATCCTGATAATGAATGAGGTTTCTGTGACAATCACGTACAAGTTCTACGTGAACGTGTGTCCTCACCTCTCTTGGGCACACACCTGGAACCGCTGGGGGTGCGTGTAACTTTCCAAGAAGCTGCCAGCCCTGTCCCTGAGTGGCCGCACCGCCGTGTCCCCACCAGCACTGTATCAGGGTTCCAAGGTGGCCAAGTCTCCACCGGCACTTGTTATGCTCTGGCCTCTGCTCTGCTCCAATGAGATCCCCATGAGTGTGGTATGACAGCCCCCTGTGGTTTCCACTCATACTTCCCTGATGACTAACGTTGAGACTCTTTTCCGGTGCTCACTGGCCATTGGCAGACTTCCTTTGGTAAAACCTGAGTACCCTGCCTATTTTTCAATTGCAGTGTTTGTCTTTTTGGTCCCGAGTTGTGATAATTCTTTATATGTTCTGGATACTAGACCCTTACCGCATATATGATTTGCAAACACATTCTCCCATTCTGTGTGTTTTTCTTTTGTTATTTATGCTTTTGGTGGCATATCTAATCCATAGTCGCAGAAATTTACACACAGCTTCAGGTGTGGGACCTACTTTGAGTAACTTTTTATACACAGTATGCAGGTGAGGTCCGAATCCTTTCTTTTATGTGTGGACATCCAGCCGTCCCAGAACCACCTGCTGGAAAGACTTTTCTTCCTTCACTGAGTGGTCTTGGAGCCTTGCTGAAAAATCACTCAACAAACATGAGCACGTGTATTTCTGGACTCTCAATCCTGCTCTCGGATCTCTGAGCCCATACTCATGCCAGAAACACACCTGTGATTGCTGTGCCCTGTAACGTGACGTCGGGACGTGTGAGTCCTCCCACTGTGTTCTTCATTTCAAGAGCATGTGGCTTTCCAGGCCCCGTGCACTTCCATGTGACTTTGAGGACCAGTGCTGCCATTTCTGCAACAGAGGCCACGGAATTTTGATGGAGATCACATCCAATGTGAGATCATTTGGAGTAGTGCTGCTACCTTAACAACATCACAGAGGGGCACCTGGGTGGATCAGTCAGTTAAGTATCCGACTTCGGCTCAAGTCATGATCTCACATGGGTCTGTGGATTTGAGCCCTGCATCGGGCTCTGTTGCTGACAGCTCGGAGCCTGGAGCCTGTTCCAGTTCTGTGTTTCCCTCGCTCTCTCTGCCCCTCCCCCGCTTTCTCTCTCTCTTTCTCTCTCTCTCTCTCTCCCCTTCTCTCAAAAATGAATAAACATTAAAAAAAAAAATTTGAAAGCACAGTATCACGTCTTCCAAACCATGAACGTGTGGAGCCATCGGTTTATTCAGGTCTGCCTTCATTTCCTTAACAGTTTTATGATTTTCAGTACAATTCTTCCACTTTCTTAGTTTAATTTCTCCCTAAGTATCTGATTTTGACACTGTCATACTTAGAATTGTTAATGTTATTTTGGGATTGTTTATTGCAAGTATATAAAAATAGGACTGATTTTTATGTACTAATCTTGTATCCAGCTAATTTGGCAAGCGTGTTTATTAGACTTGGACTGTGAACACTTTAGTTTTCTATGTATAAAATTATGTCATCTATGAAGAGAAGCAGTTTTATCTCCTTTGCAATCTGAGTATCTTTGTTTTTCAACTGCTCCCTTGTCTAACTGCCCTGATGAGAGCTTCCAGCTCCCAGTGCAACCCTGAGCAGGATGGGGAAAATGGACCTGCTGTCTGTTCCTGAGCTGGGGACAGAGTGTACACCCTTTCACCATTGCGACGTTACCTGTTAGCGCTTCATATACGCCCTTTATCAGGCAAGGAGGCTCCTTTCTATTCCTTCGGTGAGTGTTCTGATCACGAAAGAGTGTTGAGTTTCATCAAATGCTATTTCTGCATCGCCTGAGATGATTGTATGTTTTTCCCTCGTTTGAACAGTGTGGTGTATTACATCACTTTCCTTATGCTGTAACCACCCCTGCGTTCTTGGGAGAAATCTCGCTTGGTCATGGTGTACAGTCCGTTTAACTTCTAATCCATTTTTTAGCGCTTTATGAGGATTTCTACATCTATATTCATAAAAGATACTGTTCTGTAGTCTTTTTGTGTTGTTGTCTGGCTTTGGGATCAGAATAATATGAGCCTCATAAAATGTGTAAAAACAAGTATTCTTTCCTCAGTTTCCTAGAAGAGTTTGAAAAGAACAAGTGCTAACTTTATATATTTGGTAGAATTCACCAGTGAAGCCATCTAGTCCTGGGCTCTTTACTGGAAAGCTTGAGATTATGGACTCACTTCACGAGTTACAGGCCTATTCCAAATTCCTACTGCTCCGAGACTCCGTGTCAACGGTTGGCATTTCTAGGAGGTCTCAGGTTTTATTATCTGCAAATGGCTTCATTTCTCCACCATTTTTGAGGTGGAGTTTTTGCAGGACACAGAATTCCTGACTGGCAGATTTTCCTTCCAGCATTTTGAGTGTACATCCTAGTGCCTCGTGGCCTCCGTGGTTTCTGAGAGGGCAGCTGCCGACCTAATCGAGGGCCTTCTCCATGCAGAGTTTCCCTAGGACTCTGTCTTCCCACGACTCGATCACAAGGCTCCTGTGGACATGGCGACCTGTCCCACTGGAGTCTGGGGAGCCCCCTGCGCATCCCGGCGCCATGGGTCTCTCAGACCCTTGACATTCTCCTCTTCTCTTCCTGCTCCTCCGGCGGGATAACTCAGTTGGTCTATCCTCAAGGCACGTGTTTCCTTTTTCCTGCTCAAATCTGCTGTTGAGCCCCACTAGTGATTTGTTTCATTTCGGTTACTGTACTTTTCATCTCCAGAGCTACTTTGGGTCCTTTTTACAATCTCTGTTTATCCAGGTTTTTGTGCTCTCTCTGATTACAAAAAGTAGCATTTCCTGGGGCACCTGGGTGGCTCAGTCAGTTGAGTGTCCGACTTCAGCTCAGGTCATGATCTCACAGTCCATGGGTTCGAGCCCCGCGTTGGGCTCCGTGCTGACACTTCAGAGCCTGGAGCCTGCTTCAGAATCTGTGACTCCCTCACTCTCTGTCCCCTCCCTCGCTCATGCTCTATCTCTGTCTCTCAAAAAATAAATAAACGTTAAAAAAAAAATTCTTTTTTTAATGTATAAAACATAAAGCATATAAAATCCAAATATAATTGAAAAGATCATACAGTTTGACTCATTGGGCAAAAAAAATTAAAAAAAAAAGAAAGTAGCATTTCCTTGCATTATGCAAATATTTAATAAACTACTTTTATTTTCGAGAGTGAGCGCATGAGTGGCGACAGGAGCAAAGGGAGAGAGAGGGAATCCCAAGCAGGGTCCAGGCTCAGTGAGGAGCCTGACGCAGGGCTCAGTCCCACAACACTGGGATCGTGACCTTAGCCAAAATCAAGAGTCAGACACTCAATTGACTGAGCCACCCAGGCGTCCCTAATAAACTACTTTTAAATGAGTGGTTACATAAGGCTCACATGTAGCTACTTACAGTTAACCTTACGCTTAAAGAAATATGATTTTACAACTAAGTTATAACTCATTACACAATTGAGGGGAAATTAACCAATGTTAGAATTGAAGAGACAAAAATACCCAAATTTTAATTGTGTAAGGATCAAACACAAAACGCAATTGTCTCAACTACCAAATTCTTATGGTAAATATATTATTTAGAGTAAATTAAAGAGAACTTCCCAAATTTAGTCAGAGACTTAATCAGAGTCAGGAACATTTATAAATGTATGGGTCAACGAAAAAAGGAGAAGTCAAAGAACACCACAATTAAGAGAAAGGCCACAGACATATCAGGGCCAGTGGGCACTCAAATTATATCCAGCATTCTTCTTACATAAATTAACAGCAATTAACCTAGTAACATACTGAGCGCTTACTACCTGCCTGACTCCATCTGCACACACGCGCACAATCCTGTGAGGCTGCTGCTATTACACACGCACAGAAGATGTGCAAGGGAAGGCTCACAGAGACTACAGCACTCGCCCAGGATTCAGAGGTTTTCCAAACTGCAGCCAACAGTCAAACCTAAGCCATCAGACCCCAGAACCTGGGCCGGTGAGCCCCACCACAAGGCGACGAGGCAGGGAGTTAAAACAAGGCCCCTGTAAGACTCTATGAGCTGCCTGCTGGCACGGCAGTACCCAACAGCAGGCATGCAGCAAAGGGCAGAATCTACTTTACGTCAAGGACTCATGTTAGCTCTATAGTCACAGTACATTTTTGAGAAATCCCAGCAGCCGAACTAGTGAAGCAAACAAGACCATGTGGGTATAAAGTAACTGGCAAATGAACACTTACAAATCCTGAACTTCCTGAAGCCTTCTCTAACCTCAGACACCAAGTAGGAATATCAGTAAATATAAAACCTTAAAAAAGATAAGTTTACTGTAGTGCAATGTTAGTATTCGAAGTAATCTGAGGAAAGGGTACCTGAGGGTGCTTTATAGTTCTGTCAACTCTTCCAGAAGTCTGAAACTATACAAAAAAACAAAAAAAAAAATTTAAGGATAACTTTATCTGGGAATGCAAACTGGTGCAGCCACTCTGGAAAACAGTATGGAGGTTCCTCAAAAACCTAAAAATAGAACTACCCTACGACCCAGCAACTGCACTATTAGGAATTTATCCAAGGGATATAGGTGTGCTGTTTCAAAGGGACACATGCACCCCCATGTTTATAGCCGCACTATCAACAATAGCCAAAGTATGGAAAGAGCCCAAATGTCCATCGATGGATGAATGGATAAAGAAGAAGTGGTATATATACATATAATGGACTATTACTCGGCAATCAAAAAGAATGAAATCTTGCCATTTGCAACTATGTGGATAGAACCGGAGGGTATTACGCTAAGTGAAATGAGTCAGTCAGAGAAAGACAAATATCATATGACTTCACTCATATGAGGACTTTAAGATCCAAACAGATGAACATAAGGGAAGGGAAGCAAAAATAATATAAAAACATGGAGGGGGACAAAACATAAGACACTCTTAAATATGGAGAACAAACCGAGGGTTACTGGAGGGGTTGTGGGAGGGGGGATGGGCTAAATGGGGGAGGGGCACTAAGGAATCTACTCCTGAAATCATTGTTGCACTGCAGACTAACTAATTTGGATGTAAATTCAAAAACTAAAATTAAAAAAATAAATAAAATGTGTTAATGATACCTACAAAAAAAAAAAAAAAAAAAGAGTAACTTTATTGATGAGGCAAGATCTGAGATTAAGCTGAAGGGATCGTTTGAGCTAATGACCTAACACTGAATTCAACAGACAGGGTGTTTACTTAGCATCTTATCCTTAAATACATAAAACCTAAGGTTTGCCTTACACATATTCTGGGTGACAAGACTTCTTCAAAGTAAGTATCCCAAAGTGAAGCTATCCCAGTCTTGGAGAGTTTGCTTTTTTGCCTTACCTCAGTGAATCAATGTCCAAAAATAGAAAAGAAAACAGTCTAGAGGAAAATCAATCTGCAAGTCAGGGCCCAATTCTCCGGCCCCACAATTATAAATAGGCCCAGATCACACACAGGTCAGACAATCAATAACGAACTGGTGGTACTTTTAGGGACGATTCTGAAAACAGACGCACACAGTGAATTAGTGGTGTAATTAAGGACTACTTTAAAAACCCAGTTGCTAGCAACTGCAAACTAAATTATTCCCAAAAAAAAAAGTCAAAAGCATTGCAAATTAGAAATTAGGTTCTAAATTTTAAAAAGATAATTAACCAGTTTGTGGCTTTAACTTTTGTCTTACTTGACAACAATTTTATATATATCACAATAGGACCAGAACTGCAATTCCTGTCCCAAACTCTGAAGAAAATCAGCTTCATCAAGTTAACTGGTCAGCAGCTGTTTAAAAGGTCAGTATCACCCAGAGGCACCTGGGGGCTCAATCAGTTAAGCTTCCGACTCTTCTTTTCAGCTCAGGTCATGATCCCAAGGTTCGTGAGTTCGAGCTGCATGTTGGGCTCTGGGCTGACAGCTCGGAGCCTGGATCCTGCTTTGGATTCTATGTCTCTCTCTCTCTCTGCCCCTCCCCGGTTCATGCTCTGTCTCTGTCTGTCTCTCATAAATATTAAAAAAAAAAGAGCAACCACAGACACAAGATATCCAAATGTATAAAACCACGCCACGACTCAAGTCTAGAAAGACAGACAAATCCACCAGAAAAGCGGGCAAAGAACAGGCCCAGCAATTGGTAGAATAAAAATAACAAACATGAAAAGCTGGTCAACCTCACTAGGAAGCAGTAGAATGCCTCCAAGACACCACACCTCACACATTAGAGTAAAAACCCTCAATAGAACTGAGTGACAGGAGCACTGACCAAGCTGGAGAAGGGGGACCCACGGAAGGCCGACTGCGGGTTGGCCTGGCAGGACCGCTCCAGAGCCGGGAAGGGCAGGATCAAAACTAAAAGACTGCGCTCGCTCCCCAACAGCCAGCCATCCCACCTCGCAGGACCGACCTCAGAGGAACTCGTATGTATGCACAGGGAGACACATGAAAGGGTGTTGTTTTCAATGACATTCAAAAGGTTTACAACTATAAAGACCATCCGTCGGTACAAGACACTACACACAAAGTGGATGTCCACCTTTCCTACACATAGTAACAAAGGACGACTCTAACGCAGCCACAGCAGGGGCTACAGGCCACACGGAGCAACCCACACAACACCTGCACCTTAGGTGCTGCCCGTGTGCACCAGAGACTCCCCAAAACCACTCTCGACAGTCGGCTCTACCGCCATGCTGGTTTAAAAAGCCACTGGTCCCAGCACAACTGGTCTATGAGGAAACAATGGGACCATAACACGAATTTCATGACTGTTCACATCAAGTTCATCCACAAAAAACTAGGTGAAAACAGGAGCCCAGCCTTCTGCTCCACTGCAGGTGAGCCCCACACCCACAAGCCCACATCAGGGCGTCTGCAGGGTAAATGCCGTGCTCACTCTAGAATGTACGGAGGGCTGGGGCACCTGGTGGGCTCAGTCAGTGAAGTGTCCGACTTCGGCTCAGGTCATGATCTCGCGGTCCGTGAGTTCGAGCCCCGCGTCGGGCTCTGTACCGACAGCTTGGAGCCTGGAGCCTGCTTTAGATTCTGTGTGTCTCTCTCTCTCTGCCCCTCCCCTGCTCGTGTGCTCTCACTCTCTCTCTCAAAAATAAATCTTAAAGAAAAAAATCTAGGATGCACGGAGGGCTTAACCACTGAACGTGTGTCGACAGCACTACAACTTCTGTGAAGTTCCTATCCTTTCCTAATGTGATGTCCCCGAGGTTTTGAGGGTGCAGCCCCTCATTCCACTCTTTGTCAGAGGACCTATGGTTTGTGCTGTGTGACTTGCACAGCACAGTGGCTTTTAGGAGCACACACGCCGCCTCATGGCAGAACCAACTGTGCTTCCAACAGGCACACAGCACACACACCCATTAAAAGTGCCAGGGCCTCAGTAAGTGACCTTGCAAAGTGACAGAGCGTGCGATACTGCACCACACGAGGACTAACACGGGACACCTAGGTCTGGCTTTGCCGCAAACCTGGCCAGGGGATTTGGCCTTCTGACTTTCCCACCATTAAAACTGGGATGATAATCTCCGACGGACCCCAGGCGGCTCTGTCGCTCAGAGGTAACTGGTTTTCAAAGCACCGCACAAAACACACACGGCATTCGTGCAGTGCGGTGGCGTTACAGTCGAGAGGAAACAGTTCCCAGGGAGAAAAACTCAAGAGAGTAGCCGGAGACTCGAACGGCGCTCCTTACTTCGTGGTACGTGTCCTCGAGCTCCCCGTCGTATATCCAGCGGTACAGGAAACTCAGCACAGGATGTGACACTAAGCTGAGAATATGCTGCACCAGGGACCTCACGTACGGGTCCCCCGTCTTCGTGTACGCGTGGACGGCAGAGGCCAGCTCACCTCCTTTCCTCCCTGGGGGACACATGCAAAACACCCAAATTACACTGCCGGCAGAGACTAGGTCATCGAGATGCAGTGTTCCCTGGCTACCATCTGGGACTGAGGAGTGGCAGTAACGTGTTGAGGAACAGAGAGAGCGCCAGCCTGTCCCAGGCTTCACGAGTCAGAGCAAGGCACTCCCCTACCTCTGCGCAGCCGCTGCGGGGTTTTTCAAGAGCAACACCCCTGACTCATTACTCAAGCTGGAACATGAATTGTCACCTCTGCTGACCAAGACATGCATTAAGACTCACACTTTATACTGCAGTCAGGGATATAAACACATATAGAAAATATGAAAGTTTTACAAAACAGTACTTGCACTTTAATGCTTCCTATTTTCTTCCTTTCCTCCTTTAGTACAACACGCTAGTCTCGGCTTACCAAACTCATCTTACAACCCCATTAAGTGGCTAGAACTCCCACTCCGAAAAATCCTGCCACAGTGAAGAGTCCCGGGCCCGGGGAGCACAGCTCAGGATGAAGCACTGGCAGTGGCAAATATCAGGCCCCAAAACACAAACACAGAAAGTTTCTTACGTTAAGAATTCAGGATTTGATTAGGTTGCTGAAAGATTTTCAGGAAGGTCTAATGTGACCTGATGTTACTGAGATGCTCCTGGCAGGAGCACACACAGCTGCCTGAGGGAGGGGCAGAGATGTCAGAAGGAGCTGGAGGTCCAGGACACGAGGGGCTCAGTGCACACAGACTGTGGGGACTGGGGAGAGAGACAGAGGAAGAGTCTAGAAGGAATCCACATGGGGGTGCTCGTCATCTGAGAAAAGACACATATTTTGCCTGACTGCTTTCTCTTTTTGAGGGGAGGTGGCAGGAAGTAGAGGAGGCAGGGCACGGACAGCTTGGCGAGCTCAGACCACACATGCCGGAGTCCCGGCCCCTGTGCTCACACAGACAGAAGAAGGTGGCAGCAGACACAGGGCCGTGACCTAGGGGCAGACCCTCGGCTTCTCCCACCTCACTCAGTTCTCACAATCCTAAGAGGAGGCCACTGACACCCCAACATTACAGAGAAGAAAAGACAAAGAGGTTCTTGGCCAAGGTAGCTCCAACAGAGAGAAAAAATGTTCAGAAGGCAGGAAGAAATGCAGAGCCAGAGCCTGGGAGAGGCCCCAGCCACACAGGCAAACTGGAGGACTTGTAACACCTAGCTTGTGGACCCAGACCTGGGCCATAACCTCAGGAGGAGGAAACCCCCAGGGAAGGCTGCTGGGCCAGAGACAAGTAAAAGGGGCTTAGAGATGAACAGTTACAACACCAAGGACCACAAAATGCTTACAAACTAGACACCCTCTCCTTTCTTCCCTCATTTCAATGAACTACTAAGCTTCCACAAACATAAATATGGGGCCATGTCAGCAACTGGTGACTTTCCCTATAAGTGATCTACGCACTTGTACGTAATCTGCACATTCATGGCTGTCAAGGATACACGAGAGCAGGCACGCAAATGACCGCAGATGAAATTCTCTAAAACCTGCTTTGAAATAAAGCAGGTCCATGAGACTCAAAACAACCTTGGCAGTGGTCCACTAGGGCCGCGAGAGTCTTCAGTCTTATCTTGGGGTCGTACGTCCAAACCAGGAGGCGCCGGAGCGTCAAGCTACTCTCAAGGCCCAAGTTCACCCCCTGATCATCCTCTAACTGTAGCTGAAAAACAACAAAGACGTAACATGTAAACACAAGTCACCAAATATGTCCACCATTTCTTAATCCACGGAAGTCAGCATGGGGAGGGGATTATTCTCATAAAACGAAGCGACAGGTCCCCTCAGAGAACAATAGTTTCTTCAAGCCACTAGTCATCGGTTGAAATGGTAGATCACTTCTCGGCCTCTTGGCTAAGATCAAGTGAAATGGTAGACAGAATTCTGAAAATCAGCATTAATTGCCTCTCAAATACACTGAAACTCCATGGGTATCGAGACCTCACGAACAGCATTAGCAAACATTTTTATCTTTTAAAAGTAATTACAAAGAAACTTAAAAGCTCTATATAGTTGCAATTTTGTATGATGGCAAATCACGAAGAAATTAAAATATAAGCAAAGCATTACCTGGGAATGTAAGACAGACAGCAACCGGTAGTATTCCTTCAGTTCCTGATGCAAGGCCGCGCAAAAGCTCTGCGTGGGAAAAAGCAGGCGTGGTGAACACACAGCACAGCCCTCATGCGCCAGCGCATCTGATCGCCACAGGCTCAGCGCTGGACCACGACTGGTACGTTCTGCTGGTTTAAGTTCTGCTTCTGCCAGGGGCCTGCCGGCAGCTTTACCCACCAGCATGGCCATAGTTCATCCCACGAGGGGGGTGTTCTCCCCCAGCACGAGCTTTGCAGTTGGAAAATCAGATTACAACTAAACGTATATTCACTTTGACAATGATCTTTTAATATTATATCCCCTCTAAATCTTTAGAGTTAAAATGTCATTTTCTCGGGGGCACCTGAGGGGTTCGTTCGACTCTTGATTTCAGCTCAGCTCGGGTCACGATCTCAAGGTTTCTGAGTTCAAGCCCCGAGTAGGGCTCTGTATTGACTGTGCAGGGCCTGCTTGGGATTCTTTCTCTCCCTCCCTCTCTGCATTCACACTCTTTCTCTCAGAAATAAATAAAACATTTTTAAAAATGTAATTTTCTCTGTTTTTAATTAGAATTTAAAAACTGGCAACTCCATGCCAGTTTCTCCCAATTTTTCAGTGTTGTTTGTACCGCTCATTTTCCACACCGATATTATTAAAAACTTTGTATTTCTAGGATCTTAAATACAGAAAAGGTGAGGGGCGCCTGGGTGGCTCAATCGGTTGAGCAACCGACCTCAACTCAGGTCATGATCTCTCAATTCCTGAGTTCAAGCCCTGCGTCGGGCTCTGTGCTGACAGCTCAGAGCCTGGAGCCTGTTTCCGATTCCGTGTCTCCCTCGCTCTCTGCCCCTCCCCCGCTCACACTCTGTCTCTCTCTCAAAGTAAATAAATTTTTTTAAAAAATACTAAAAAGATGTCAAACCAGAATCTGTAAGAAAGACCATCACACAGTCCTGTGACAAAAACTTTCTAGAATGAACCCTAGAATGTAAACCCAGGGACCTCAGTGGGAAGAACCTGCAAAGGATAAAACCTCTTCTCTTTAAATATCAGGCTCCACACTGTTCTGAGTATCTTAAAGTGATACACCGTCAGTCATCTGCAGGTTTATTTTAATGCATTTATGTATTCTGTGCTCACACTCCACCAACAGCTACCATGAACCATGTGTGGTACTGGGTTATCTCTGTCAATACTCACCGTGGTCTCTATTTTCTCGAGTGGGCCAGGATGGCTCCAGTGTCGCAGTATCAAAACTTCCTTACTTAAAAAGAACCCTCTTTTCAAGAATTACTTTCATAGTAAGATTTTAGGTAGACTAAGCACTCCCCAAAATGAAGGCATCCTAAATGTTGTGGTAACAACAAACATACCTGACCCACAAGTCCAAACGAACGGTCTAGACTCCTCTGGTCAGTGTATTTTCTGATTTTGTTATGCAACCATCCCAACTCAGCAAGTCTGACTGTCGTATCCCTCAAAGATTTACTTAGGTTTGCCTAAAAAGTAAATATATCAAGAGTTAAAAATTAACAGTAGAATTTCAATTGCTTTTATAAACCATTTGCACTTTTAGTATCCTAATGCTTAGGCCCCAACACATGGCACTTACAAGTAACGAAAGCACCACCACCAAGACAGAACAACAAGAGTCTGGGAAACGAGGGCAGCAGGTGCCAGCAAGGAAGGGAAGTAGAACCTCTCTCTGCAAGCGTAAGGCTCAAGCAGCATCACCCCAAGACGTAGCTGGCCAGCTCCCCGGCAAGGCAGGGTCTCTGTGACGTCAGCCACGTCCTAGAACGGCCGGGACTTGTAAAAGACCACGACATCAACACGAAAGGGCCGTGGGGAAGGAGGTTCCAGAAGGGGAAAGCAGGCAAGTGGAGGCACCTTATCCGGAACGGTGTACCAACCGCAGAGATGCCAAGTGGTACCCGCCCCTTGGGTGCCTCGACACCACCATCACCAAGAGCAGGAGTCAGCTTGTGGGTGGCTGCATCCATGAACACGAGAAGACACGGAAGGAGAAGCAAGCAAGGTCTCAGCAAAAGCACCAGAGCCACAAGCCCGCGGGGAGGCAGACCCGTGTGCCCGACCGGCACACCGGCTCTAGGGGTCCAGTACCCCGAGTGCACCTGTCGCCCCTACAGGTTAACAGCTCCCGGCCGGCTGTACCGACATCCGTCTTTCCTGCCTGAACACCTCACACCTCACATGGGGGGCCGGTAACTGTACCTTCGCCTCCACTTTGTAGCGGTTCTCCACGCTGTCCATCTTGACGTGCTTGCCATCTATGCCCTGGAAGACGTACACAATGTCCCGCACAAGGGCCGCCTCCGTAACTTCCCCAGCACCTGAAACATTGGTTTTGTAAGAGGAATTACTGAACAACACATTTTAAGATGGAATCTATTTTATACCACACCTAGTTTTACATTACGTGTTTCAACCAGGAGAAAATTTTAAAATTAAAAAAAATGAGCTTAAGATGGAAAAAGCATGAAGTCCTAAAAACCAAGAGTTTTCTCAAAAAGATATGGAGATCATAGAATTTCTTATACAAAAAGTCTTTAGAAATTTTTTAAAAAAGCAGGGGTGCCTGGGTGGCTCAGTTGGTTAAGTGTCCAACTCTTGATCTCAGTTCCAGTCTTGACCTCACAGTCATGAGTTCAAGCCTCGCACTGGGCTCCACATTGTGGCATGCAGCCGATTTCACAACCAATCACAAAGGGATAGGTAATTATTTCATAGACGGCGTTTGTGAAAATTTATTCCATGGCATGAGTATGAACTTGGTTCCATTCTCAATCACATAAAAAGAAGCGAATACGATAGAAAAGTTATGATTTCCATAAACCTTGGAACAAAAGCTAAGTCAGAATTTAGGTGTTACTCAACGACAAAGAGGCAATGCTCAGAAACCCAAGACATCGGCGGGAGGAAAAATGTCATGAGTACACAGTCAGGGCCCAGCACTCCCAGAACCAGGGTAGTGAGTCAGAAGGTAAGGACAGGTACGTACTTCAGTTGTGGAGATAACATTCCATAAATATCAACGCCACCAAACTACGGGTAACATTGTTCAAATGTTATCTACCTGTCGTTACTGACTACTTTGTCTGCCTTTTCCATCAGTTACTAAGAGAGAGAAGTTGAAATATCCAACTGTAATTGTGGGTCTGTTTTCTTTGTAGGTCTGTTGGTTTTCCACTGTGCATCTGAAGCTGTTGGTAGGTGAATACACGTTTAGGAGCATTATTCCTTCCTGAAGAACTGACCCTTTCCCTGTTAGGAAACATCCCTCTGCCCTGACGACACTCCTACGGTGTCTACTCTGACAGTGAAGGAGCAGCCCGTCTTCCCGTGGTTAAATACAAGATGCGTGTTTCCATCCATTTACTGCCAACCTATTTGTGTCTCTATATTTGGAATATATCTCTTTCGAGCAGTACATAATGGTCTAAATGTAATTTTTTAAAAACTAAACCAAGTGTCTAATCTATACACATTTAATGTGACTACAGACGTGTTTGATTTAAACTCCCTGCATTGCAGTATGTTTCCTATTTATTGCCTGTTCTTTCTTCCTTTGCACCTCCTCTCCTGCTCTTTGGGACTGATCAAATACACTGTGAAGTCCTTTTATCTGTGAGCTCTGTGTGTCACGCAGGCTTGAAGGCCCTGGCAGGGGCCAGGAGTCACAGCAAACAAGGAGGAGCAGTGAGGGGCACTCTCGCTGTCTGGAAGCCAGCCGCCAAGTCACAGTGTTCCCCCAACCCCCCACACCCCAGCTGTCAGGGTTACACGACGGACCCAGGTAGGAAGTGTGGCTGCACGGGCCGGGCTCTGCACTCTGGGCTGTGTTCCCAGGTCCACACAAGACGCACCTGGTCCTCACATTCTGCACAAGAACAGAGAGCAGCGGGGGGAGCAGGTGGGAGGGTGGCAGGAGGGATTATAGAATCTGTGGATTACGAGCCAACAACGAAGCCCATTCCTCTCTTCTCGGAAGCGTTCCAAACACTGCTATTCGAAGGGCTCTTGGGAAAGAAATGCAAACTTTCTTTTGCGATCTAGCAGAGCTCTAAAACTCTCAGCAAGGTGTCTGTTTAACCATCAAATAAATCTTCAGTGCGTTTCTCCAATGTCCCAGGCACTGCCCGACTTGCTGAGGCATCACGGACCATACTTAGGACTCTGAAGTTCTCATCATGAGAACAAGCCGGCCCTCAATGGTTGTAAGCAGGGCCTCGACAGTGTTTTCAAATACGGGAAGCACAAAATCTAGATTGCAAAGAAAACCCATGTTAGGATCTATCCTTACTCACCACTGGCATCCCCTTCCCTCCTTGGTCTTGTCACGTTGCGAGAAACAGTGTTTGGGAGACCTTTTGAGGTAGTGGTTTGTGAAGAAGGCTGGTTTGCAGTTAAAGTCCATGCAAGACGTGACCCCAACTGCTGCCGAAGACAGTCTCCAACTCCGGGAGTGTGATGAGGCTGTCTAAAAGAAGGAGAGAGCATTTCCTACCTCCAAACACGCAGACCATTCACTTGAAACACAACACACTGCTGGAAATGTTCCTAAAATTCCTATATTGAGTTACATGCTAGAAATCTGAGCTAGATGCACGACATCGCCCTACCAGAATCCATCCACCGACCAGTCCAAGGCCTCTTTGGGACGTTTAGGCTGCCATTCAGGCTCTCACTGGCACCTCCCACATATTTCTCAGCCTAAAGACCAAAATCTACTTGACTCTTCTTCACAAGCACATAACATACATGACCCATCTAAAAACCAATGAAATTCACGACTAATTTTAACTTTGAACTTGAACTTAACCCCTTTCATTCACTCAGCACTTGCAGGGCACAGCAATTCAAACTCTGGAGGACCATCCTTCTATATCCTCGCTTGTCTCCCAGCCTTCACGGTATTCGACACGAAAAGAAGTATCATAATTTGCAAATTAATTTCAAACATACACAAACATCAAGTCCAAGGCAAGAGTAAAAAGGTCAAGACTGCCTGTGATAACTTCGAGAACGTGTCAGAGCTGGTCTCTGAACAGCTGACTTCTCAGGACGTGTGTTTTGACAAGTGTAATGAAATGTCATTTCCCGGGAACCCAACACAAAAATGAAAATCTCAACAGCACTACTGCTCCTAAGGGGCAGAACTCAGATTCAGTACCAGAGCAATACTGCTGGGCCCATCTGCAACCACTAATGAAGTGACACAGGAAAGAAGACCCCAAAAACAGCCCTCCCTCTTCTCTATTTTCATGGGGAAAAAGTCATCAACAACACTTGTTAAACTAGGACTTTCAATACAGTTCTAAATTTCAGAGAAAAATTCTAAGGGACCATTTCAGTTCAAAGTCCTCTATACAGCGCTTTGTTTTTGTTGTTTTCTTCAAATTGTAAGGTAAAAACGACCAAGTCTATTTAGTTTACTCTTTTAGCCAGAATACAAGTCAGAGATTAAATCTGTAGAATATGTTGCACTGTCTTTCCAGAACACCACATTCCACTTACAATGCACGTGTGGTGCACTTGAACACAAGAGTACTTATGTCACACAACGATTAGTATTATGCTCACGTGGAACACACATGACTGTAAATCTCTTTAGTCACTGTTCTGGAAAAGTACCCACTTTGTAACAGTCTGCTCTAATGTGATTTCCAGGATCGAACCATGTGTAGAAATATACAAAAAGATAAAGAAAACCAAATTTCCAAGTCCACTACTGTATTAGCCACTGCTTTTCTCTCAACCACAACTCTGCATCTCCTGGAAAAGGGAGAGCTGATGGCACATTGACCATGCGCTCCCAGAGCCCCTCCTCTTAATCCATGAGTGCCACAATTCTCAGTTTGAAGATCACAGCACTTGAGGACGAGACAACTTTATTTTAGTTTATTTTTTAAATAATTAAATAAAGAGAATAGCATAGATCAGTAAAGCAGACAATATTCACTGAGAGATAAAAATGTGAACACCGCAAGGGAAATGTCAGTCAGTTACCAAATGAAAGGCCCATCCTATTACACTTCTGAACGGGGGCCTTCACTAATACGCACTTGCATTAACAGGGAAAGGGTTGGCCAAAAATCATTACAGTCAACCATGACTAGAAGTGGGAAGAATTCCCATGTGAAACAAGAGTTTTTGGGAAGAATAAAATCCTAGGAGAAAGCATATCAGACACAGTGCCTGGAACATTTCTGGCACATACGAGGCCCTAAAGATAGTTTCAGTGAACACACAAAATGCCTTCCTACAAACCTGAGGATTCTGCCGTTTCTACTGCTGATAAGCAGCCTCTGCCCGCGAGCCCGACTCACCCCGGCAGGAGAGACTGTGGCGGTGGGGTCGGGCCATTCAGGGCGTACACGCCGATACTGCTGATGCCGCTGCTCCCCACGCTGCCCGAGCTCTGTGCCGACTGTGTGCCGCGGTCCTGGTAGTTCAGCGGGAGCGTCTGCGGCCTGGCGTAGTAGTAGGGAGTCGAGTGCGCATCTCTCGGCAACGCTTGAGCAAATAACGCAGCATAGCTGGAGACCTGAAAAGAATAGAGAGATATGAAATCACAGAACACTTCCTAAATCAACAGAGATGATTTATACGCAAGTTTTAGTTCTTTCTGTAATTGATTTGGTACTGTTCTTAAAAAATTTATTTTGTGAGCGCGAGCGAGTGAGCACGAAAGGGCAGGAGAGACTCCCAAGCAGGCTCCGTACTGTCAGTGCAAAGGACGCGGGGTTCGAACTCACGAACCGTGAGATCATGACCTGAGCCGAGATCAGGAGTCGGATGCCTAACCGACTGAGCCCCCCTGGCATCCCTGGGACACTGTTGTATTTGAGGTAATAACAACCCTGGAAAACATCTTAAGGAAAAGCAGTGCACTGACGAAAGAAAGAAAGAAAGAAAGAAAGAAAGGAAGGAAGGAAGGAAGGAAGGAAGGAAGGAAGGAAGGAAGGAAGAAAGGCAGGAAGGCAGGAAGGCAGGAAGGCAGGAAGGAAGAAAGAAAGAAAACAAAATCAACCAGACAAGTTACTATTTTCTTAAGTACAGAAGCTGATTCCTGTCACGACTGGGCATGGCTGTGCTGACAAGACAGAAGCTGCTTCGCGAAGGGCGCTGGCTGTGAGGACAGCCTCTCTCTCACCTTGTTTGGCTGCTTGCGTGGATCCTCACTAAGGCTGAGCAAGAGGTAGAGAATTGACCATTTATTTTTCAAAACTCCCTGTTAAAAAAGAAAACATTAACAGAATAACTTTGTACTGCTCTCCAGTTTCATGTAACTTTCTCCTCAATTATCCTTATTTCCAAAACAGAAATGTATTTTAAAAGCCACATGGTAGCACTGGGTTTTGTATGTAAGTGATGTGTCACTCAACTCTACTCCTGAAATCATCATTACACCATACGTTAACTAACATGGATGTAAATTAAAAACATAATAAGATAAAATAAAACAAAATAAAAATTAAACGTAGAACTGTACTTGGTACACAGAAGTTAATCAAAACCAAAAAAATAAATACATTCACACGGTAACAGCATATCTAAATTTGTTCATTTTTCAGGTACTGCAAACAGTGCCACCCATTACAAAGCTACAAAACCTATTCTCAAGAGGTCATTACCCTTGAATCATTTCACCCACTGAAAACTAACTCCAAAGTCCCCAATGAGAACATGTTTTTAAACTACCCTATTCCTGAATAATAGCATTTCCCCTTAAAATAATTCTTAGAATAACCAACTTCCTAAACATAGTCGTTTTAAGACAAACGCCATCATAAAATAGGTGAACGCTTTTTACCCCTTTTACCAAAGTCCCGTGTAGGCCATAGAGGATTAAAGAAAGAAAAAAAAGAGAAATTGTAAAGCACACGATGTAAGTCGGCATGCTGCACACCTAACTAGGGGTTCCGAAGTAAGAGTGGTCGACAAGAAACCCCAGTTTTCTGGGTAATTAGCACACGGATTGTATGGACTGTCTACTGCTCCGCCCTGACTCACAGCCCTGACAACAGCCCACCCTCCAGTCACGTGCAAACTCGAGTTTGCAGAGCATTTCTACTCTCTTCTCACTGCCTTACCTCTGGGACGCACACGCTAGAATACAAAAATAACTTTATTTACAAAACACATTATGGGATGGCTGCTTACTTTACACAAGGTCCTCATTATAGAGAATATTCCTTGAAAGTTTCTTTAAAGAAAAAGTTTATCTCAGGTATTTAAATTACGGTCTAACTTTAAAAATCTGAATTACACACAATTTTCCAGAAATGATAAACTGCCCAGCTGGCACAACACGGGGAACAAAGAGACCCCGACAAACAGCAAACAGACAAATGGGCAAACATACTTCGGTGGGTACGGGACATTTCAGAGAGAGGAGGGTCACTCAAGTGGCCCAGGCTGATGAAAGGACCCCCAGAGAGGATGGGGTCTTCGAGAAGGGTGGGCGGAGCACACGCACAGGAAGGGGCAGGCACAGAAGGAAATGTATTTTAGGGAATGAAGACATGTACACCTGGCCACAGCCAGGCATGAGACGGAACGGAAAACAGAATGAAGCATCAGGTCAGAGGGGTCTCACGTGCGGGACCAGAAAGCCTGACCACAGGGAGCCCGTGAAGGTGCGACTGCACCTGCGGCCAGGCCCAGGAGGCTGGACTGCAGAGGTCACAAAAGGAGACGCAGTCATTCGGGAGGAAAAGGCCAAGGGCCGGCTGGCATTCGGTGACTGAGGACCCACCCAGGGAACCTTCATAGTCCCCTGTGAGCAGGTCCAGGGCTCCCAGGGCTAGGTGACCCCTCGGGTGCAGCACCGAGGGCCGAAGCCAATCCTCCTGCATCCCGTCTCCCTGAAGGGCTGGAGGGAGATGAGCTCCCGTCGCTGCCGTGGAAAGGAGGGCCCCGTGGGATGGACGCCCTCCCACATGCCTCCTCCTGCACCCTCACCACCACTCCGGGATGTGGGCAGAAGCAAAGGTGAGCACCTAACTCCCCTACCAAAATCACCAAGCCGTGCACTGGGAGGCCAACCGCAGGGCGCCAGACTCCAGATGGCACAGGAGAGAGGCATGCTTGAGAGAACAATTAATAAGGCTTGGGGACAGGGCAAATTTGGGGAGAGCGGTGGAGTCGACGTGACATTCGGGTTTCCAGCTTTTGGCACTTGAACAATGTCATCATTCACCAGAAAAGAAAATGGGGAAGGGCAGGGGTGTGCGTGGGTGCATGTGAACGGATGCCTGGAGTATGGAAAAAGACAAAAAATGCTCCTTTCAGTTCTGAGAATGTCAAGCTCCAAGGCCTTGTGGGAGTTTCCTGAGGGGCATGTGCGTAGAGATGCCCAGAAGGCGTCAGGAAGGCAACAGGAGGTCCCTCTGGGCAGCGAGTTCTGGGTTAGAGCCTCAGTTCTTGCTTTAGAAAAATAAGGACAATTTATGGGGTGGAGAGCAGAGAAAATTCCAAATCCAAACAAAATCATGCACCAAAAACAATCAGCAAATGGCATTTTTAAAGGAGGAGGCAGTATTCTTTTACCATAAGAACAGGTATGTAAACACGCAGGCTGGGCCTGGAGAGCGTCTGATGGAGGGACTACGCAGAGGCGTGGACAGACCAGGGAAACAGGACGGCACAACGCCGGCAGGGACCACGGCCAGGATGGAGGCCTGAGGGACCAGGGAGGAGATGGGCCACCAGAGCCAATGAGCCGGGGGTGCAGGGCGCGGGCAGGGGAATGGTCCGCGGGGCCCAGCGGCACAGCAGAGCCACTGCCAAGCCACTGCCTGTCAGGAGGAGGGCGGCTTGGCCTCACTCCCCTCCCGCCCCATCAGTTCTGAGTGAAGACACCCCGAAGCAGGGCAGAGAAGGGACAAGGGAGCCCCAGGGGGGCCATCCGGAGCCCAAAGCAGGGCAGGGAAGGGTGGAGAGAGAGATCTGCTGAGGCAAGCGAGCTGAACGACTCCAGCATCACAGACGTTTCAATGCTTCTAAACCACTTCAGACCCCATTATTTTAGATTTTGAAATCTAAGGACCTTGATTCAGACTCAAGACTTTAAATGTACGCATGTATCGAATTCTAAATGTCAGAATGCACGCCACGGCACTGTAAGATCTGGAGGAACACCCACACAAGTGGGTCTGTGAAGCAGTTAGACACCTAGCTTCTTCCAGCGTCCATACCCCGCCCGCCAAGGTTCACCTCCTCCAAGACCCTCGCCGCTGCCCACGCCACCCCCTCATGCCCGCCCTTCTCCCAGCGCCCTCCACAAGGCATGGGCTGCCCTCCCCCAGACAGCCATCCTCCTCTGTCCACAGCTCCGTCAACCACACGCAGACTGCAGCCCAGGACCACTGGGACCCCTTCCCCAACCACTCCACACCGTACCACAGGCCTCCATCATCACCTCCCCGATCCTGCCCAGACCGCACCTGCACCCCCCGGCCACACCTCGCACGGCACGCACTGCCAAGAAGGGTACCCAGTGAGGAGAGAGGACAGAACAGGGAAACCAAGAACTGGATGTTTTAGCACAAAGATGGGCCGGCTGTTCCTCATCTGGTTAATTACTAGCGCTGTACTATCGTGTCCTCACATCGTTCATCCCGTGTCAGCCACCGGCCGAACCACGCGCTGCTTCTGGGGGCGAGAGCCCTAGGAAACCAGCTCTGCTTCACCACACTGCTCAGGGATAAGCACTCAGTGTTCCAAACAAAGTTTTGGAAAACAACCATTTTAAGTTAGAAAGGAGGAGAAAAACTTGGAAGAGTTAAGAGTTTAATCACTAGCAGCCTTAGGCACAACTTGGGGATTTTGATTGCTGTACTGCGAACTCAGTACTGGATGAGCAAAGCACGAAACTTGGGATTTCACGTTCTTCTCTGCGGCAGGAGGGAGACAGATGGACCAAGCTCTCACCCTGTAATTCAGTGAATTTATTGGTGTCCAGAAGGGCAGCGTCTTCTCCAAAAATAACAGGTCAGAAAACCACGTGTGGCCAAGTCATCAACAATCAATCACAAAATGTTCAAAATCAGAACTGTTTTAGGTCATTCACTACAATAGCACAAATTAGGGCCTGAGGAATAATAATGGAGAAGTCGAGCTGTCACCCCACATGCAGCCGAGTCGAGGCTTCTACCAGCTTCCTACCGCACGTGCAGCCTTCCGTCACACGAACTGAGGGCTACCTCATTCTGGTTGATTTCCCAATGTAGCTTCCTCCACCTTCATAAGCAATTTCCCATTAAATCCAGCTCAAACCTACTTTTAATCTCGAAAATCTCTTCAAAAGCAAACACAATCTACAATGAAGATCCACTACTCAGCACAGAAAGGCTTAATGTGATCCCACAAAAAAAGTCCCCACATCCCCAAACCAGCCCGACAGCCTCACGGGTAGTGGAGTGCACGCTACCTGTGAGTGAAGCTTTCTGTGGAGCTCTGAAAACAACGCAGCGTCCGCTTCTCTTCTCTGCCGAATAACTGAAAAGTTAGAAAAGAAAGCGACGTGTTAGTCACCTACACCAAAACTCCTTCTAGGACACTATTTCACCCACGGTCACAGGTAGCTGAAGTCTGAAAAGAATCCTGAGCTTAAGAATCAGAATAACGAGTGACATTTCGGCTCTGTGAATTTGGTCAATTCCTTTGATCTCTCTGACATTTGCAAAATGCTGACAGTATTAGGCTGGAATCAGAGTCTATGAGAAAGTTAGCTGAAGTAACAGAAACGATGGGACCTTTTAGATTCTACCCACCAATATGAACAGGCAATCCAGTGGGGCAAGCTACCACCAGGTTAACTAGTCGATGGCTACTGGAAGGACAGATGTAAAGTAAAAATACCTTGGGAATGGTAAATTCAAAGGGCAATAACCAACAAGCCTATCATTCATGATAGCTTGACCTAAAACCACACATTCTAAGCATTTCTGTTAACATGCACAGCAATATTAGTAAATGTCTTCAGACGCCTGCAGCTACTACACTCACTAGTTCCCCGGAAGCCACAGTAATGCGCGCAAAGCCCATGCTCCAATCGGTTCCACAAAGGACGAGACTCCACACTGGACCTGGGCCCCAAAGGAGAGGGCCACACTCGCCCACACCCACAACCCTGCACATACCATGTGCACACAAGCGCCCCTCACAGGAACCCCATACCTGCCCCATACCTGCCACAGCAGAAAAGGCACCACTTTCGAAATCTAGCTAACAGTTTCTCCAGTCTCCAGGGAATCACCCAGCAGGACTCGTTTCTTAAAACCCCAACAGCCAAGTTCACTTAACTCTAAACTGGTTTGCAGAAAGACAGTGACTGGTGTGATGGCCAATACTTTTTCACATGTATCGCCAGGAAAGGGTCCTGGTGTTCACGTTCTGCTCTTGTGAACCACACACCGGAGGTTACATCATCCCGTTCACATGTCAGGTCTGCCTGTGCACAAAGGTAAGGCTCTCTTTAACATGTATGTCTTGTTTACTGGGCGCCTGGGGGGCACAGTCGGCTGAGCATCCAACTCGACTTGGGTTCAAGTCATGATCCCAGGGTTGTGAGATCGAGCCTCGTGTCAGGCTCTGCACTGGCAGTGTGGAGCCTATGTGAGATTCTCTCTCGCCCTCTCTCTCTGACCCTTCTCCCCCCGTGCCGAGTAGGTGCATGCACTCCCTAAAATAAATTTTTAAAAAAATTTTAATTTTTAATGTGTTGTTACAAAATGCATTAAACTAAACAAATGCAATTAACATTTAATAATATAATTTACTCCCTTTAAAAACATATAAAAATACTCCAAATAAACACAGTCATTAAATTAAGTGAGAGATGCTCTGGGGCACCTGGGTGGCTGAATCAGATGAGCATCTGACTCCTGACTTTGGCTCAGGTCATGATCCCAGGGTTGTGGGCTCGAGCCCTGCATTGGACTCCATGCTGAGCATGAGGCCTGCTTAGGATTCTCTCCCTCTGCCCACCTCCCCCCAACTCGTGAGTGCTAACTAGCTCTCTCTCTCTCTCTAATTAAAAACAACAACAACAAAAAAATTAAGAGAGGTTCTTTCTACAGAATGAGATCAATACTAATGCACAGATACAAAATAACCATGGGACAATGAAACAGTAAATAATACAAATAAAAATAAACAGAATATTTACCCCCAAAAATGTTTTACCTAATAGATTGCAAAACAAATCTTTAGTTACAAGGTACCCCACTGACCAACATGAAACATTAAAAAACAAATAGGTGTTAAATTTTGTCACACATGAGAAGTTTTACAATTTGTTCCAATATAATACATACTACCGTTTTATATTCTAAGTGGGCCATATAAAATGGAAAATTATTTTGTGTTGTTCAAGAGGCCAGAACTACCCCAACTCAGCATATCTACCAAAAACTGTAATCAAATTTCAAAAGTGCTTAAATGTAAACACTGTATCTAAGAATTAATGAAATACGAAGTACAAGAACTCGGTGGTGACCATTACATGAAAAGACCATCAGAAACGCTCTCCCCACAGCGGGGCCACCCCGGACCCGGGGCCCAGGGAGGGTGACGCTCTCCCCACGGCAGGCCCAGAGAGGGTGATGCTGTCCCCACGGCGGGGCCGCCCCACAGCAGGGTCCAGAGACGGTGTCCGAGAGGAGTGGCGGGCACTCGGTGGTAAGAGGCAGAGAGGGGCAGGGAGGCGAACTGTGGCAAGATACAGGTCTTTCTTCAAAAACACAGAGGATACACCAGAAAAAAACAAACTGTGACGGATACAGCTTTCTTCTTCAAGAAAGTCCAAGACTTCCTTGCCGTATCCACTCCAACAACGTCACTGCCAGTTCCGTAACTCTCAGCCTAGACAAACTTTATTTTTAACTACTACACAGGTAATGTGCTCACCAGGTGGCCTCAAAACGTCAAGCTGCAAAGGGAAGGTTCTGTGAACACAGACCTAACAGCTGGGGTGGTCGCTCATCTACAGTCTGACATATAAGAACGATTTGAGATGTAATTAATAGTCATCAGGGTTCAGAAAGAGTACAGCGTTCTTACGTTTAGTTTTATTTACTGAATAAAAGTAAGTTTTTAGAGGTTAATAGCGGGATAAATACTCCATTTCTGCCCCTACGTTAAATAACACATCACGCTGCATAACACCAGGGGCTGAGCTACCTCAGTGGACGGGCACTTCACCCCTGACTGCTCACGGGGCCCAAGTGTGCCGGGGCGAGGACCGCAAGGTCCAAGCACTCGCGCGTCAGGACCGCCTCCCGTCCAGCTCAGTTACGCACCATGCAGCAGGACGTCGCAGACCACCGGCCAAACCCAGTGAACCAAGCACCAGCTGGGGGTGGCGAACCGTGCCGTGAAGAATGGAAATCCTAGACGGCGTCGCCACCAGTTTGCCAGCACAGTCGGAAGCGCAAAGCCCACTGCGTCTGGGCGGTGGACAGCCAGGCCTCAGCAGGGAGATCGCGCTGACAGGGCCTGCTTTCCTGGCGCAGAGCCCAGAGAACTGCGAGGGGCTGGGAACTGGTCTCTGGAGAAAAACAACCCTCCAACCGGCACAAGAGAAATATTCGCACGTGGGTACCTGTGCTCCAAGCCTCCCTCCCTCACACAGTCCCGCAGGGCAGAGGGCAGCAAAGCCCCACCTCACACAGAGCACACACCAGCACCCCGGTGCGAGTAAATGAGAGCTTTCTTGTCCAAGGTAATGACGTTTAAGAAAGCTTTCAGTATCAGCCCAGAATGAAAATGTTCACAAAGACCATTCTAAGGTATTAGAAGTTTGAATACTGACAATCCCCTAGAAGCCATACTGACCTCTTCACAGCCAACACAGTGTTCTAGGATATGTGGTCAAAAGGTGCATAATATTAAATACTGCAAATCAAAAGATATACAAGAAAATACATGAAGCCCTTTTATCTTCCTCACACTCTCAAATTATTCAGTTCTATAGTATTTAAAACAATCCTCAGGGAGCCTGGGTGGCTCAGTCGGTTAAGTGTCCGACTTCAGCTCAGGTCATGATCTCACTGTTCGTGGGTTCAAGCCCCACGTCGGGCTCTGTGCTGACAGCTCAAAGCCTGGAGCCTGCTTCGGATGCTGCGTCTCCCTCTCTCCGCCTCTTCCTTGCTTTCTCTCTGTCTCTCTCTCTCTCTCAAAAATAAACATTGCTCTATGTTCTGATAAAAATCAGAACGAAGTTGTGCATATTGTTAACACATGTTTTTACATATATGTGATAGTACTTATAATCACACTGTGCTTGGGGACCACACGTACACATGCACAGAGATACATACGCATATGCACGTATACAAGTTTCAGAATCCAACACCTGGTAGCGCTGAAGAAAAATACGTACGTTCTTTCTTGATTTTTTCGGCTACGAGAAATTCATCTCTTTCGACGGTTGGGGCAAAGTTGCTGCCAATAACCCGCACTGCGTACTGGAACTGCTGGGCTACGTCAGCTGAAAGGTAAGTAAGAAGATGCAAATTATTGCCAATCAGGCTAAGCTCTGACCAGCTCACGCTTCCAGCCAGAGACAGCGGGCCGGGCACATAGATCTCCCTCCCAGCTTCCCAAGGTCTTAACTGAGAGAACAGAGAAGCTATTCAGAAACCAAAGCAAATGAATGAATAAATGAATATAACGAGAGTTCCAAGAAACAAGAAAGGGAGACAGCAACAGGCCAGGAAGGCTGAAGAATCCCAGACAATGAGCTGGACCGATGATCACAAAAACAGGGCAGGGAGAGTCACAGCCAGAACACGGCCCGTGAGAAGTAGCCCATTCGCGAGAACGTCCGAGAAGCTCCAAGGCTGAGGTCAACAAACACAGAAAACCAAAGTGGGCAGCTAACTTAATAGACAGTGTGCACCTCAGGCACCGATGACGGCTTAACCACGGATGTCTGCCTCTACTTCCTTCAACAACCCCACTAAACTAACAAAGAATTTTGTGGTTTGCTTGTTTAACAAAAGCAGAAACCCACAAGGGCAAAGAAGACAAGGTAGAAACTGCACCGACCAGAAGTCAGCCAGTGTGAGAAGTAGCAAAGCAAACGGACGGGTGGGAGCAGGTTCAGGACAGTGAGATGGGCCGTTCCAGGTCTGACTGGAGGGGCAGCAGGGGGTGGAGGGGGCAGAGCCACCAGTCCCAGCAAGAAACACAGCTCCCTCTGCAGAAGCCCAGGGAGGCTCCGAGGGCAGGGGGCCCCACTCATCGGAAGGTGTGAAGGAACTGGGGCAGAAGAGGACCAGCAGAAGGTCTGGCTGGACCACAGGCCCCCGGGGCCTCTCCCCCTTCTGTCCCCCACACAACCACTGACCGCCTCACCGGGCAACTCACACAGGGCCTGCTGGAAAGGCGCACGAAGGAAAGCAGCAGACTGGCTGGTGCCTGGGCAGCTCGGTCGGTTAAGCATCTTGACTCTTGATTTCAGCTCAGGTCATGATCTCTCAGTTCGTGAGTCTGAGCCCTGCACTGGGCTCTGCACTGGGACTCTCTCTCTCTGCCCCTCCCCTGCTAGTGTGTGCGCTCACATGCTTTCTCTCTCTCTCAAAATAAATACACTTAAAAAACAAAAAGTAGCAGACTGAACTTAAGGATGCCATCCCTCCTTCCCAGACACGGGGAGTCACAATTCCTATACAAGGAACACTAGCAAACCCAACACCCCCTACCTTCCCACTGATGCACAACCACCCAGCAGGGCACACCCCAACCTACTCCAGGCAACACCATTAACATCTTAGAGTCGTGAGTTCAAGCTCTGCATTGGGCTCTGCACTCGGCGTGAAGCCTACTTAAAAAGAAAAAAAAAAAAAAGAAAGCAACTTAAACGTGGGGGAAAAATGTGGTTTCTTTTGTAAACTCAAAAAAGAAGCTCACCCTATACCATACAACACATGCAAAAATTAACTTGACTACATCACGGTAAGAGTAAAACATAAGTAAAACATAACACTCTTAGAAGAAAAAAACCAACAGAAGAGATCTTTGTGACTCTAACTCAGACAAAGAATTCTTACGTAATATACCAAAATTCTGACCCATTAAAAAATGTGTTAAACGTGGGGCCCTGGCTGGCTCCATCAGTGGAGTGTGTGACTCTTGATTTCTGGGTTGTGAGTTCGAGTCCCACACTGGGTGTAGACATTACTTAAAATCTTTTTTGGGGTGCTGGGTGGCTCAGTCAGTTAAGCGTCCGACTTCCAACTCAGGTCATGATCTCATGATTTGTGGGTTCAAGCCCCACATTGCGTTCTGTGCTGACAGCTCAGAGCCTGGGGCCTGTTTAGGATTATGTGTCTCCCTCTCTCTACCCCTCCCTCACTCATGGTCTGTCTCTCTGTCTCTCTCAAAAATAAATAAAGAGTAAAAAAAAAAAAATTTTTAATGCAATAAATAAAATCTTTTTTAAAAAAAATGTGATAAACGGGACTTCATCCAAGATTAAACTTCTGCTCTGCAAAGGACACTGTTAAGAGAATGAAAATACTGAGGAAATATTTGCAAAACACAACAAAGGACCTGAATCCAAACTATAGGGAGAGAGCTCTGAAAACTCAATAAGGGGGGGGCAGGGAACACCCAATAAAAAACATAGCCTAAAAATGTTAAACAGACAATCAGCATGAAGGTGAACGGCACAGAAATAGATGACGTTAGTCATCAGGGAAACTCAAGACCACGATGAGACACCCTTATTCATCTATCCCAACTGCTGAATGAAACAGACCACCAGCACCCAGGCCAGGCGTCCCGTACACTGGCCGGGGACGGCGGGGGGGTGGGGGGGGGGGGGTGCATGAAGCTGGCACAGGCACTCTGGAAACATTCTGGCAGTTTCTTTAAAAGCTAAGCATACACTTTTCACGTGACCTAGCAATCCCACTTGTATCTATTCCAGAGAAATGAAACTTAGGGTGACATAAACCTCTGTACATGAATGTTTGCAGCCGCGTTCCCTAGGACTCCCCGTGACCGCCAGAGCCCAGGACCCATGCAGACACCCCCCCTATGTGCAGGGACAAGTAAGCCACGGGGCATCCGTGCAGTGGAACGCAGCTCTGCAGTGAAATGGAGTCACCTACTAACACATGCGGCACCACTAGTGAATCGCAGAAGCATCAGCAAAGTGAAAGTGGCCAGTCTGAAGAGCACACACGGTATGATTCATCTACACGATATTCTGAAAAAGGCAACACAGAACAATCTAGAACAGAGGACGGCTGCCAGAGGCAAAACAGCAACACAGAGGAAGCAGTTGTGAAATGTTTTTAAAACTATTAAATATTTAAAAACTAGGCCAGACACCAGATGGAGCTAGTCAGGGGTCAATAAACACAACAACACAACAAACACAAGTTAGAATTCACGAGGAAGAATGGCACTTTTCCCATAATTAGTCCTCAAATTGATGGAGCGCCAAGTGTTAATCCATATAAACTTTGAGTCCCACACCTAGACAAAGTTTCAGAGCACGAAAGCAAAATTTACATAGAGCGGAATTTCAGAACATAAAAGATAAAGAGAAGATCCTATGAGCTGCCAGATGGAGCTTCAAAGGAGTAAGAATCACTTTAACGGCAGATTCTCATCAGTGAAGGAATGAACACCTTCCAAGTGGACGGAAGGAAAATCACTTCAAACTTTCTGTATCTGATTGATGATTTAGGAGATGAGGCTCTTAAGCACTTATCCAGGCCAGCAAATCCTGTTGAATCCATTTCTCACGGTGCGTCCCCACATGCCCGTTCCACGGATCTATCCACCTGCAGCACGTGTCCTAGGTAGCCGGCCACCCTGTGTCTACTCTTGTCCCTTAGAGCAAATTATCCACATGGCGGTCAGAACGATCTTTTTAGAACATAAATAAAGTCATCGCTCTGCCTGACCCTCCCGTCAGGCCCAGAATCAAATCCAAACTCATGAGGACAGCCTGCCCGACCTGGTCCCTGGTCCCCGGTCCCTGGCCACGCCACCAGCACCACATCCCGCCTCTCCCCTCCCAGCTGCACTGGCCACACGCCAGCCGCGCTCCGTGGTCTGGCCAACCCTGCCAACCCTTGAGCATACCACCCCACCCCCGGCTTGTGGCCCGGACCCTGACACTCTTCTCCCACATCCTCCCAGGCCTCACCCCATCACTTCCCCCGGTTCTCTGTGGAAATGTCACCCCTTCAGACCGCCCTCCTCTCCCAAGCACACCCAAACACGCACACAGGAGAGAGACTACAGAGTCTTCCCTGAACACCACATCAGCACAGCATGTGTTCAGGACTTGGTGAGTGCGTACAAAGCAGGGCAGGGAAACAGCAAAGAGAAGTAATCTGAAGTGTTTTTGTGGAGTCCCAGGATCAGGGAGTAGTTTTAATTTTCTTCTTTATACTTTTCCACACCTTTAACATTTTCTAAGGAGTAAACATTAATTTTAATATGTTAAAAGTGGCACTGAAAATTTCTCACCTGCAAGGGTGCCTGTAAAACTGTTCTAGTTGAGAAAATGTTTTTAGATTACCATGATCCTGAGTTCTACAAAAAAAAAAAAAATACTTCATTAACATACTCAAGTACCTGAGACAAACATCTCCACTCCAAAAGTTTCATAAACTTTCCACTTTTCCAACAAAAATTCAAAACTCAACACCAGAAATCCTCTCCTCTCCCGTCTCTACACCCTGCACCTGTGGCACGTGTAGCATTTCACTGCCACCTCACCAACCACCTTCAACTTCCCTACCTGCTGGCCAGACCAGTGTGCAGTCTCTCTTTCCCGCTGACAGAAAATATCTGAAAATTCCATCTGTATTTTTAGGTGAAATCTATCTAAGTTTCAAAGGTAGACGCACAGAATACAGGCTATTAACTTCACAGTGACAATCATTCCTTGTTTGGTGAACCTAACCATCAAACAATATCCACTACAGATTTCCAGTTTAACACTCCCACAACATTATTCCATTTCTAAGGTAAAAACTAAGTTCAATCAGTAATTCAAAGAAAACTCCTAAGCGCCAAACACCACGGGCCCTAAGACGGGACAGAAAATAGTGGTTCACCAGGCAGCTCAGTGACAACACGAAACACAAGGCAAGTAACTCCACAGGCGACCCGTCTGCGATAAGAGCTCCTAAGAAAATGAGCAGGACGCTGTGCCGGCCAACAGGGAGGACCTCGCGACGTGGGCTGGTCAGGGAAGGCCTCTCTGAGGAAGCAGCCCTCTGACATGTAGGAACTCGCCACAAGAAAGGACACGAGGAAATTCAAGGGCTACTGTGTCCACGGTCCCTCAAAGGATGCCAGTGTCGCTAGTTCCAAAATCCAAGCCGTGTTCCATCCGGAGTCCCAGGGGAGGAGGTCCAGGCTGAAGCTCTTTGATGACTGGCTAGGTCCAAGATGAAAAATTAGAGTATTGCATTGTTTTCACCAGCAAACACCAAAAGAATGTGCTACGTCCTCACGTCCAATCCGCTCTGGGTATCAGGAGCCAAGGCAGGAAGGCAGTGTTCCTCTGCCCAGCCCCTGAGAGTATCCCCCTGAGAAGCAGGCACCAGTGAATTCAAGGACACACTGCCCAAGCAGCCGCTGTACCCACGCACACTCTCCAAACAAGCCATGCGGAGAACACACAGGTGAGGACAGAGGCGAGAGGTCGTTCCACAGGCCGGGCAGGTGCTTAGGTTCCTGCACTCAGCACAGAGATGGAAGGTGCCAGATTCCACACAGAAGAGCAGGAAGGAATTAATTCAAGACATCAGGTTCCAGAACCAGAGATGTGGGTTCCGATCCTGGCTCTGCAATTCACCAGCTTGGTGACGGTGAGCAAACTACTTTATCTCTCCGCGCGCGTGTCCCCATCTACAAAACGAGGTTAGTGAGAAGTATTCCAACTGTCCAGCAACATTGGGAGTTAAATACAC
The DNA here is from genome assembly GCF_024362965.1 of Panthera pardus. Classification (NCBI taxonomy): domain Eukaryota; kingdom Metazoa; phylum Chordata; class Mammalia; order Carnivora; family Felidae; genus Panthera; species Panthera pardus. Next base: position 9,947,279 of record NW_026526654.1, on the reverse strand, counting down.
CAGCTCACAGTGTATGCAGAGTGTGGCAGAGAGTAAGTTGTTGAAAAACGTTAGGTATTTTTATTAGTATTAATCTGAAAATGTCATTTCAATGCATGATCTGTCTGCCATAGCCATTAAAACCACAACTCAAAGCACCCGGCTTTTAACTTTTCAGCAAGACAATGTGGCCTTCATCCTGTAGATTACACGTAGGAAACAAACTCTCTTCACCTGGCGTGATCAGATGTCCCCTCTAGAAAGGACCCGTGGCTGCAGCACAGAAGAGGTTCGCGTTCAGGACAAGGGAGACGGCGGGACCACATGGCCCTGATGCCAACGTGAAGGGTCCAAAGAGCACTCCGATGTGGGCCCAAGAGTTCGTAAGTGACAGTTACCTTCTAGACCCCGAAAGGGTTCCACGAGCACTCAGGTAGAAAATGAACATAAAGATGCACAGAAATAAGTGAATCCAAAGCCTGCGGCTGCGTGCTCTCCTGGGATTCGCAAAGTGAGCGGGGTGGAGGTGTGTGGTTTGGAAGCGATGCACACACGACACTGCTGTCCTATGGAACAGGACGGCATGTCGGCCAACACAGAGCAAGCATGTAAACCTGAAATTCTTTGCCCCTCCGGACGCAGGCCACAGGCCACAGGGACTCTGCGCTTGAGACACCACACTCCCACACGGACCTACAGAGTCACACTATCTGGAGACGGTGCCCACGACATCAATTCCAAGGAGGTATCACATGGAGAGATGCACGGTGACAAGGTGTGAAGGCTTAGCTACCGTAAAAGGCCCCCCCTTAGACCACTGCCACACCACCAGTCCCGCCACAGCAACCCTGGTACCAGGTTCTCGTGTGGCCACACTCCACGCGCAGCTCCCACGGAATGCAAGGCTATGCTCCAAAACAGAAACAAGACATGCTGCTCTAGACTTGGGGCTCTCAGACTGAAATTTTCAGTCTCAGGGTCCCCTTCCACGCTGATGATTGAGGATCCCTAAGAGGATTTACTTATTCATGTGTAGGTTATATCAATATTTACTGGATTGGGAATTTAAACCGAGATCATTTTTAAATTTTAGATCATTTTAAAATAACAGTAAGCCCACTAAGCACAACTTTCCAATGAAGCCTAAAACACTGGAATTTCTATGTCAGTAGACATTTAGTGCACATTTCAACATACACTTAATGTAACTTTTAACATATATTTAATATACGTTGATTTTCCCAAGTATATAATCAAGGAAGACCATAATTCATTCATCTGGAACTTCATCAAGGGCTCTTCACCACTTCAGAAAATCATGACACCAACAGCAATACCGCGTGAGGCCCACGAGTCACCAGGACGGCACCCCATCCGCCTGCACCGTGGCTCGGAGCACACTCACAGCACTGTCACAGCAGAAGATAGTCATCTCACCTCAGTGCACAGTGTACCGGAGCTGCCCCTGAGCATTTGTGTTCAAATACTCACCTAACAAAACCCACTGTGCTTGTTATCTTCTAGTTAGGAAAAGGATTACAAAGTATGAAAAGGAAGGTTGCTTCTGAAACATCCAGAACACACTGGCTGGCAGTATGTGTGTGTTTCAAGCAAATTCGAAGGCTGGAAAAGGTGAGAAATAATGATTACATTAACTTTATAAACATATCAAGCACCAGGGGGCGCCTGGGTGGCTCAGTCAGTTAAGTATCTAACTTGGGCTCAGGTCATGATCTCGCGGTTTATGAGTTCGAGCCCCGCGTCGGGCTCTGTGCTGACAGCTCAGAGCCTGGAGCCTGCTTCAGATTCTGTGTGTGTGTGTGTGTGTGTGTGTGTGTGTGTGTGTGTGTGTGTCTGTCCTTCTCCCACTCACGCTCTGTCTCTCTCTCTCCTTCGGAAATAAACATTAAAAAAAATTATAAAATAAAAGTAACAGGTATCAATTATTCCTCAATATCATAGTCTTGGAAAAGCAATATTATAATAATACAAGGCCAATTGTTTATAACATGACCTTAGAAAAAGAATTAATCAAATGTTCTACTTAGTTACCAGATAAAATACCCACTAACGAAAAGATTTTTTTAAATGTCAAACACTGTAAAGGAAGCAATTAATATTGCTTTTGTTCAGTAAGGTAGAACAAATCAGAACAAGGCAAGCTATTAAATACTTATAAATTCTTCAGTAAATAGCATGTATTTGGAATTACGAATATAATGGTTTGCCAATCCTCGCGGTCCAGAACAGAGCTAACGGAATCATCTTTGATGGATTTTATGATCCATTTTGTTCAGAGAGGATCCCCTCAGGATCTCGCAGAGAACATATTTACTCTTACATTTAAACACTGTTCTAAAGAGAGACAGGAGGAGGCAGAACTCTGCTGAAGATAAGTGCTTTAATCTCCTTGAAGGGTGAAACAATCAAAAAGAGCCTCAAATTTTAAAAAAGAATTTTTTTTTTTTTTATCGAGAAACATCATGCTACCTCACAATGAGTGGCCTTCAAAGTCCACGTATGAGCATGGGGGGAACGGACAACTGTGTGGCTTATCCTGGAAGGAAAACCGAGGACCCGCCGGCACAGTGAGACCGCTGGCGTTAGAGTGAGTGAGTGGTAACCAGCAATCTCAGTCCTCTGGCTTCTCCTAGGATCAGGAACATGGAATCAGAAAGGTAACTCGGGGTGCTTGAGGTGCACGTACAGGAAAGCTGGAGACAAAACCTGAAAACAACAAGCCAGGCTCGCAACCTGTGCACCTGTCCTCTCTCTGGGGAACCCTCTCCAGGTGCTCCTGGGCCCCCCTACCCTCACTCCAGTCCAACGAATCATCTCCGCAGAGGCTTTCCCTCACTTCTTCCCTCAAAATCCCAGCACCCGCTCTATCTCCGTTTCAGCATTTATCCCTAACCTACAATTACCTATTTTACCACGACTCCTCCCCTAGAATGTACATCTACCAGTGGAATCACTGGTCTGTGCGTCTCCGCATCACACAAGCACCCAGCATAGTGCCTAGGGTTGGGGAGCCCAAAGGGACAGACTTAAACTTTATAAAATGTCCCAAGAACTGTGTGAGGTTGGTGTCATTGAATAGGCTGACGGGAAAAAAAAAAAATCCAGCTTTTACTCCTACGGCTATCATAGAACATCAAATCAAGTATGTACCTAATTGTCATGAATCGCGAAAAGTTAAAATTTGGTCATTATATTTTCAAAGTAATTTTGTGTAAAGTCTTCCAGCAAAAACTGCACGATTTCTCGTCCACCGCACAGCGCTGAAGGCATAAGCAACCCCGTGTCTTCAGTTACCCAGAAAATCCCTCCAGGGTGGACTCCACGCATCCCCTTCGCGTCCCGCCAAAACAAACACCAAGAGGGCAAGCCATGTCAAATCGTAAAACACCGCGGCCGCAATGGCTCCACGCCCCGCAGGGCTGGGCTTGGGTATCGGCATCCGCAGGGCGGCCTCTCCAGGACAGCTTCGTACCAAGTCCAACCTCAACCCTTGGAAGAAAACCGGGGAGGTAACAGTCACGCACCCCCGCTTCGCAGCACACTCCGACCGCTCGACCTTCCCGGGGGGGCAGGGAGCACGCTGCTGCTCGCCAGCTCCCGGCCACCCGGCCCAGGCCACCGCTGCCCTGCCTCCCCGGTGACTTTGAACAAGGTGGACGCGCCCGCGAGCCGCCGTGCCCGGCTTCGCCCCCCGGGCCCGCTGCGCCCGGAGCGGTGACTCAGCCCCGCCGGGGTCCGGCCTCCCTGCCTCCGCCCCCGGGGCTGCAAGCCCTCCGCAGGCCGCCCCGCCCCGGGGACGCGCCCCTCCCCAACCCCGCCGCCCATGCGAGGCCTCCGGATCCCAGGCTGACGGGCGGCCTCCGGGACACGCCTCGGCCCCGAGCCCCCGACCCAGCCCCGCTACCTTCGCTCCTGCCCAGGATCCGGCAGCACAGGTTCTGCAGCAGGACGTTCGGCGACTTCTGGTCCGGGGTCGCCATCCTCGCCTGGGACCGCCCGCGGGGGCCCCGCAGAGCCCCCCGGCTCTCGCCCGCCCCACGCCCCACGCCACGCAGGATCCGGTCGTCCCCGACGGGCTACGGCCTCTCGGGCACCGCCGGCGACCAGGCCGCCATTTTAACGGAACCCGCCGAAACCGCGGGCCCTTCCCACAATGCCCCGCTTCTTCCGGCCGCTCGGGGCGCTGGTGCGCCGGCCTCAGAGTTCCCCACTCCGTGGCGCGCGGTCCCCGGACCGCGGCTACCGCGCGTGAAGGGTTCCGGCACCAGCTGCTCCAGCTGCTCAGACCGCACGGTCCTCGAACGGGGTCCTGTGGCCCAGGTCCCCCAACACTCCTGAGGTCAGGAAGGCCACTGATTTGCTCTGTGCTCAATAGCATCTTTATAATCCATAATTTTTAAAAAGTTTTAATGTTTATTTATTCTTGAGAGACAGAGCACGAGTGCGAGCAAGGGAGGGGCAGAGAGAGGGAGACACAGACTCCGAACAGGCTCCAGGCTGTGAGCTGTGAGCACAGAGCCCAACACGGGGCTCGAACCCATGAACTGTGAGATCATGACCCGAGACGAAGTCAGACGCTTAACCGACTGAGCCCCCTAGGAGCCCCCGTAGATTTTTTTTTTTTTTTTTAAACATCATTGGCTCAAGCTGACATTTGGTGGAAGAAGTCTGCTTAAAGGCAAGATTTTATGGGTTTTGACACTTGGTTGACATTGACACCCAGTACACTTTCTAGGTTTTCATAGATAGCATGTGACTATTCACCATCCCTAACCCCAGGCTCCCCTCCCCACACGTCCGGGGTAACTAGTCATCTGAAGACTAAGTCAGGCCTATGAAGACTGAGGGGGGAAGGGCCTGAAGAGAACAAGGCAGATCAGTAGGCCATCACAAGGCATTTGAAACTCTGTTATACACACCTGCACACAAGTGCGGGGGGAGGCTGCAGGCACTGAGAAATGCCCCACCGGATAACAAATGAGCCAATCCACACACCAACTGGTCAAAGATGTGAGATGCTGGCGGCCAGGAGCTTTGCGGTTCCCGTGACTGCAGCCAGTTAGACACAGGCAACACTTACTCCACTGCGGACCAACCTGTTTCCTTCCTGAGAATCTGGAATTAAGATGAAAAGAGCTTGTATCCACAGATGGGCTGCACTATACCGCAGAAAAACAGGCACCTAACAACAATCAAGTGAGCTGAGCGCAAGAGAAAACTCCACCCCTTCCTTCCCAGGGTGGAGGAAGACAGCAGGCCTTACAAAGGGGACCCCCTGAGGCTTCTCACTGAGGATGGCACCTGAATGAGGTGTCCCGAAGGAGGGCTGGGCCCTAAAGGGACCTACTTGGCCGACCATGCATTTAATACCCACCTTGCACCACGTGAATTCTAGGAACAGGAAAACCAGAAGAGCCCCAGGACAATCGTCAAGCAGGTGTCTGAGAGAGGCGACTGCAAGGCCAGCACCTCACGCCCAGAACAGAGCTGCAGCGTCAGACGTCAGATGTGGCGGGTGGCGCCAGTGTCCTCCCTCCCAGCGATCCGCTATGCATGCAGGGTTTCTGAGGTAACAGAGCCCCCATCGCAGTCGTGACAACAACATCACACAGCACCAAGACTGTGCGAGGCACAGTGAGGGAAGGAAACTGCACAGTGCATGGCCCAGAAGAGTGGATACGGTGCCAGCGTGTCCTGTCAACGCCCATCGCTGAAATTTACCTGAAGGTGCCTTGGCTCTTCCAATACGAAGATGGAAACACAGCAACTAAAATGCAGTGTGGTAGGCATGCGGCAGGGATATCCTACCAAGTGGCAACTCAGATACAAAACCAAGGACCCCACATTTTAAAGAAAGCCACGGAAAACGGGAGGCAGATGCTGCATCAGGACTGATAGCACGTGACCCAGCAGACATGCTAACTCTCCAGCTATGTTCACTCCCACCCTAAAGGTCCACCCCCTGCTGATCAGCTGACCATGGAGAAGGAGGGCGCTCTGGAGTCCCGAAACTATTTCAGGGACATCAGGACCTGCCAGGACCCTGCAGAGTCAAAACCTCCTGCGTGGAACCCACAAGGAAAGCCACGTGTGTGCCTCACAGACAACTGGTCTCAGATGCCCATGCGGAGATGGCCACTTGGGGCCAACCTGTCGGAAGGTGTGCCTGCATGCAGAGCTAACCGAGAGATGCCTGACCTTTGTCCTGACCCCTCTGCCCTGACTCCAATCCAGGGAGTTAGAATCAGCAGGGAGGTGAAGGAAAAGGGAAGAACAAATGTCACCGTCTCCCTCGGGCGCCTCAGGCTGGTGACGCCTGGCTGTGCAGGGATGAGGAAAACCCATGAGCTTCAGGCTGGGTCCAACATGGGAGCTTTGCGTCGACCTGGGCAGGACTTCCTCAAACACTGGATGTGACCGAGAGGCCGCGAGTGCCTCAGGCGCCACTAAGGACGGGACAGGGAGAAGCGACCTAACCCATCTGGGGAACTTGGCTGGCAAAAAATACTTTTTGGCACAAGTATCTTTTTGGCAAGATTTTGTAACCGGAAAAATTCTACTTTTAGTGTTTAAGCCCTGACGTTAGACTCCTTAAAGGCAGGTCCCCGATGCTATGGTGTAGGAACCAACCATGGGGCCCTGTTCACATTTCTTGCCTCCCAGAATTGTCACCTGTTTGTAGTCCCCTCCCCTCGGCTCTGGATAGACCCGCTAGTTTGCTTTTCCTGGTAGGAGCAGTGAGGGCCAGCTCCCAGCCTCAGCCTCCAGAAGGCCTGGCAAGCACCTCTTTGCTCTCCTGGGAGCCTGGAGCTGCCATGTCAGAAGGCCAGCCACTCTGCAGGACAGACCACAGGTGCAGGCCACATGGAAAGGGAAGGACCCTGAGACCCCAGGCAATGAGGGCAGCCAGCTACCCCAGTGTCCCAGCTGAACCCGGTCCCCTGCTGTCGAGCCAGCTAAATGCAGAGACTATGTGCAAAGCAAACAGAATCCACCCAGATTGTGGAATTGTTAGCAGATAAAATGCTCATCGTTCTCAGCATGAACGTTTGGGGATGGTTTGTCACACAGCAGAGAGCACTAGTGTGCATGGTGTTTGCCTGGAGTGTTCGAGCATGGCCACGTGGAGGACGGGCCTGCCTTTCCCTGTCTGCCCTGCCCCGATTTGCCCTACATCTGGACAACACTGCAATGCAAGCCCCCAGGACAGCTGGCCCCCCTGCTAGGTTCAGCCAAAGGAGTCACTGGTAGAGAAGTGGAGGTCAGAAGGAGACGACGGCAGCGATCACCCTGTGGCATTCGGCCCTCGCCTTCTCCATGCCAGCAGCCAAACGTCCTCTACAGCTGCACCTGCCACCAGCCTGCCCCTTCTTTCATGGTCCCAATCTCCCCTGTGCAGCTCTCCTTCCAGATCTCACCCCCACGGGAAGATTCCAGAACATGGCATATGGTAAATCAGCTCTTCTCGCCGTCTCTTCAGCCCTATGCCAAGTAGCCACTTTCTGCACTTGCTCATCCGAGTTCCTCACCTCCTGCTGCAGCCGCCTGCATGACCAGTTCCCTGTATTAAGTCCCCTGCATTGCTGGCATGGCTTCTGTCTTGCAGACTGGCCCCTGCTCTCCAGTCCTTGCTAGTAAGGGATGATCGCAGGGCCGAGATCCTCAGCTGGGGTTCCAGGATGGAGCTGCTCATGTCTGAGCTCAGATATGTTAGGATCCTTTTGAAGGTGGAACCCATCACGTGTGGAGGCACCAACCCGAGCTTTTATCAGCACCGGCTGATAGCAAGACCCTGGGGAATTAAGTAGCTGCCGTAGTCAGATGTCAGGGCAGCAAGGACGGCCACCAAGACCACAGTGTGGGTGGACTGGACTGGAGTATATTTGGAAAGCTTGGGTATAGCTTAAGGTGCAGTCACGGAACCAGAGCGTTCCAACAGCAGCCTTCAGAGGAATCTCTTATTTTTTTTAAGATTTGTTTTATTTACTTATTTTTAAATAATCTCTACACCCAACACGGAGCGTGAACCCACAACCCCGACACCAAGAGTCACCTGCTCTACCGCCTAAGCCAGCCAGGTGCCCCGAGGAACGTCTTATTATTGCGCTGGCAAAGTAGCAGAACTGAGGACCAGACTCCGAACTTCAAGTTGTGAACTATGATGTAAGTTGGACACACAGTCCTGCCAAGACTCTTACATTAAGGGCTGGTCATTAATGGAGGAGAAGTGCGACCCTGAGATTTGGGGTGGAGACATTGGAACAAACGTGAAATCCCGAGTCATCAGGACTTTCTAAAACAGAGCATAAAACCTCTCCTCTGTATGCAGAGAATGGCCTTGAAATCCTTGATTTCCTGAAGCAGTTCTCATTAGCAGATATTCTCATTAGCAAAGAAAGTGGACTTCCACAGGATTCAGATAATCCAGATGAAGGAATGAAAGAAAGCCTGCCCCAGAGAAACAAAAATAAAAAATGACCTTCCAAATAAACTGGGCGGTAGATGTAATTAGTGTTCTCGTGTCTTCAAAGTGTCCTGCAGAGGCAAGAGTACTAATTTATATCAGACTTTAATAAATCAAGGGCCTAGAAACCACTAAATAAAGGGTAAAATATTGTTACCAGACTAAAAAAAGAGAACATAGGATAAAAAATTTTCATCCACAGGGGCGCCTGGGTGGCGTAGTCGGTTAAGCGTCCGACTTCAGCCAGGTCACGATCTCGCGGTCCGTGAGTTCGAGCCCCGCGTCGGGCTCTGGGCTGATGGCTCGGAGCCTGGACCCTGTTTCCGATTCTGTGTCTCCCTCTCTCTCTGCCCCTCCCCCGTTCATGCTCTGTCTCTCTCTGTCCCAAAAATAAATAAAAAACGTTGAAAAAAAAATTAAAAAAAAAAAAAAATTTTTCATCCACAAAACACACACACACACACACACACACACACACACACACACTGAGAGAGAGAGAGAGAGAGAGAGAGAGGAAAATAAACATGGAACAGGAGGGACAAAAGAAAACAAATTAAGACGGTATAGTTAAGCCAAAGTATATCACAAAAAGGGTGGCTCAGTCGGTTAAGCGTCCAACTCTTGCTTTCAGCTACGGTCATGATCTCACGGTTTGTGAGTTCAAGCCCCACGTCAGGCTCTGTGCTGACAGTGTGGAGTCTGCCTGGGATTCTTTCTCTCTCCCTCTCTCTCTGCCTCTCCCCACTCTCTCTTTCAGAAATAAAGAAAATATTTTTAAAATGTCATTTTCTCTGTTTTTAAGTAGCAAAATTTAAAAACTGGAAACTCTATGCCACTCTCTCCCAGTTTTTCAGTGTGTTCGTTCCGCTCATTTTCCACACCTGTATTATTAAGAACTTCTTCATACCTCTTACAATCTTAAGTACTGAAAAGGTGTGAGGCCCCTGGGTGGCTCAGTCGGTTGAGCATCCGACTTCGGCTCAGGTCGTGATCTCATGGTTGGTGAGTTCAACCCCTCATCAGGCTCTGTGCTGACAGCTTGGAGCCTGGAGCTGCTTCATATTCTGTGTCTCCCTCTCTCTCTGACCCTCCCCTGATCACGCTCTGTCTCTCTCTGTCTCTCTCTCTCTCTCTCTCAAAATAAATAAACTTAAAAGATCACACTGACTGTAAGTGAACCGAGTCCACAGATGTGAGCTGCAATTCTAGTCACTGTATGTCCAAGCTGCGATCTGTCAACCTGACTTCTCTGTTGTTGTCGACCTTGATCACCTGCCTGAGCTAGTGTTGGTCAAGCCACGCTTTTTCTCTACCTTTCCAGGCTGTGCAGCCCCCACACGCTAAAGGCATGGGGAGCTAGGCTCCACATCCCCACGTATGAAGTATCTAGGTAAGTATGAACCTGCTCCCCATGCAAGATGTGTTTAATCCTCCCCTCTTTGCTTAATAATGGACTTCACTCTGTAGGTACTCAGGGATATTCACATTGTACTTTGGGTTACAATCCGACACTACGTGACTTGTTTTCTTGCTCACACTGTTCCAGCTTCCACCCTCCACAGCTCTTTCAGTCGGCTCCTGTCTCCCTTTGACATTCCCGCATCATTTTCAAAAATTAACGCGTAGACTTCATGTTTTTTACTACCATTTTAGATTCATAAAAACATTGAGTAGATCGTAGAGGAAGTCCCGCGTGCCCATCCAGCCCTGGCATGCTTACGCCTTTTCAAAGCTGGAGTTGACTTTCAAAGGTTGACGTTTGACAGGCTGTGCTATAAACACCAGCAGGACTGAAGACGCGGTTTGCCGGTCTCCACGTAAGCGGGAGCCCCCACTCCCTCCTTGCCACAGTTGTTTCTGCTTATGTTCTTTTATCACTTGGGTCTGTGCTTACAGTTTTGGAAGCATATTAAATGTTTTAGGGTGGTGGTCAACTGGAATGTTGTTTCTTTGATTCCAAACGTGTTTTAAAATAATTTTAAAGCGCTACGAAAAAGGGAATATAAGTGGCTTTTCGTGACAGTGACGGAATGTCTGCTTGAGCACAGAATTCCCCTGTTCCTCACAACCCGCATTTAATGGTTCTCTTACCACGAACTTCTTTACTCATAAGCCGGTGGAATGTTGCAGCTCTGGTGCCTGGTGTGTGTGGCGGGGTAGGTGTGTCAGTTACTTTGGAGGCTGAGGAACTCCGAAAGGATCCTGGAGCTTCGCGGGGAGGGGAATGGGGACAAGGCTGCGTCTCCCGGCAGGTGAATCACAGCTGGAACGTCGAGGTCTCGGGTCAGCAGGGGCCAGGGCTGATGGACTTGGAAGATTAAACCTCAAAGGTTAAGGACCGGACAGCACCTTTCAGGCTGAAGGTGACAGTGGGTGTGGCCCTCCTGACCGGTCCCCAGGCAGATGAAGCGGGTGTGAATGTCCTTTCCTTTCTGGGCTTCTAAGCTTCATTAAAGCTCTTGCCTAGCCCGGCTCCCCCTGACCATGGTTTGGTCTCCAGCGAGGGGCTCCAGGGGCCCAGCAAGGGTACTGAGCTGCTAGGACCCAGGCCGTCTGTCCAGATCCACGACTCCCGGGCCCCGTGGGGCCCGTCCACGGGGAACGGCGTGTCCTCCAACTGGTGGGGTCACACACTTCCACAAGGCCACTGCAGCCACCTCGGACGTCACTGCTACCTGGCGGGACGCTGGCCCGCGCGTCTGCGTGGGTACCCGCAGGCTGAGCCCCCCGGCCCCCACATCACACAGGGCAGTTGGGTCATCACTCTCTGCAGAAGCGGAACCGGAGGCTGCCACGTGAACTTACAGATCACCTGCCCAAGGCCCCAGGCAGACCCAGGGTTCAAGGCCACGTCGAAGGCCCGGAGACGGCTGCTGCAAGGGTGCCTCTGCCTCAAAGCCGTTGTGATACCCACTCCAAGTCTCCAGCCCGTTAGTCCTGAGGAATGTGAGGAAAGCTGCACAGGGGAAATCTGATAAGGCAGCTGAAAAAAGGAGTTAATTGGTTTTCTGGATGACTGCAGTGCTTACTCCCCTTTTGCTCAAACAAATGCTTCCCCCGAGTTCATAAAGCAGCCGGGCAGCCTCTTTTGGCCACAAAACCTTTAGCTTCGGGCTCTTGGAGGAGCGGCCACGGTCGGCTGAGGCCTCACAGGCGCTTTGAACCACGGAGCTGTGAGCTCGGTGATGGATTTGAAGCCCATGACTCATGGGATGGCTCATTTACTTCTGTAAATATCCGTCATCAATTCCCCTGGCAGTGGGGAACCCGGTCCATCTCTGCCGAGAGGAGAAGAGCGTTCGTTCTTTGCCACATTTTCTACTCGTTGTGCCTCACGCAACAGCTAACAGGCCGCCGACCGCCGTCAGAGGCGCTGCTGTTGTTGACAACACACGATTAGTTTGGATGTGTTCTTAGCGGTCTGGCGGGAAGGTACAGGGCACAGAATGAAAGCCAGGAAAAGTCCCGTCCTGGGTTTTACACACTTCAGTTTGCACAAACAACTCCTTGCACGGTTCCTCACTAGCACTTAACACTGGGCGTGTGACGCAGACGTGAGAGGACCGCACCAGAGCTGCGTGCCGAGTGTTGCTGTGTGTGTGCCCTCGGTCAGCGCGGGAAGACGGCCGGGCCGAGGACAGGGTGGTGTGGCCGCTCTCCTGCTGGCCAGCTCGAGTCGCCCAACTGCTCCCGCCTCCTTCTAACCTGAAAAACAAAACTGCAGTCGCTTATTAATTTCTGACCCAGTTAAAAGCGGCCAATGATCGTGTGCCACGAGACGTGACCTTGCCTCGCTGTCCTTCTGCGGCTCCCCCGTCACCAGGAACCCGAGGACTGCTGTGTCATTGTCCCCGTGTTAAAAGTGGGGTGCACCAGCGTTGGCTCCGTCTAGAACTGGGTCTTTGTTCTCTCCTGACAGTTTTATTTAATTGTCATAGACTCTGGGTCTGGAGTTCTGTCTCGTCCAGCAAGAGAGCGGATGCAGGATTAAACACGTGAGAGAGGCTAATGTCCGGGAGGAGACAAGAGCCCCAAGCAAGGGTCCTCGCTCTTTTTTTATTAGGATCAGAAGGCTCACAAGCTCGATGGACGTGTACAAAGAGACAATGATATCGTGAACATTAACTCATGGGTGTGAGGGAAAGCGGTTTTGAAGTTATGCGGTGTTAGGGGTTTGGGTCAGTACAAAACAAAGTGGGCAGCAGGTTGTTTGCAGCAGACGTGAGGCACCACCTCTGTTTACCTGAACTGACCTAGGGGACAAGACAGGGCAAGCTACCTCAGGGTCAACAAGGCACCCTTCTTCTGCTACTTAGCTCCGCTCAGGGCAGCTTGGCCCAGCTGCAGTCTGTAGCCCTATTTACCTATTTACCTCTCGTGGTCCTTCCCTCCTGTGAAAACAGCTTCCTGCTATGGTACTAAGTCGGGGGGCATTTCCACCCTGAATACCTAACCTTGCTTACCTCATATTGGATGCTTTCATCCTGAGATTCCCTATCCCTATACCTTTGTCCTACACTGGGGGTCTTTGCCCCGTTTACCCAAACATGGGTGCGTTCGTCCTGTGGCTTTGTAATTCTTCATGCCTTGTTCCTAAGCTTATTCCCCACATTTAATTCCCAATTCCCTATATTTGGCAGATTTGTTTTGCTTTGTTCTTAAAATTCAGAAGCTATGGAGAATTCAACATAACAATCCTAAATGCTAACGGCATCCACAACTTGATCACACTTAACTTTTTTATCTTTGGTTTACAGAATGGGGTCAAGGCCATGCAAACAGCAGGAAGGGAGAAGGAAGCGGGTGAGGAGGAGGAGACGGGAGCTCGGCCGGCCGGGCTGGCACAGCATTCGCGCGTTCGCGCGGTTCCAGGATGACATCCCAAGAGATTTCAGCCGGAAAACTGGCTACCTTCTCTGTTCCGGTGAGTGCTTCCCCCTGGGGTCCCACAGCACATTTCCAGGTAAACAGCCCACTGCTTGAGCTCTAGTTCCAGAATTCCGGAAAGCATTTTAGTGACAAACAAATAGGATTTACCACCTTCCTGTGAGAAAAAAACCCAGTCCAATTCCAATGCTCTGCTCTAATTCCCGTGGAACCTTGTTAGGCCCTCCCGCCCCCCACCCCCCCACCCCACGATGGGCGCTAAGACCTTTTGTTTCAGCTCAGTCTTCCTACATTCCTAACTTTTCTTTTTAGTCTGGGAAACTGTCTCCGTATATTTTTATTTTATTGGCAATATTTTATACACACGACTCTCTAAAAATTAATTTGAAATTCACTTAATTAATTAACTAATTAAATTAAAGTCAAAAATAAGCTATTGGGACTAGACCAAAATAGGAAGCATTTGCACGGTGAAGGAAACCATCAGCAAAATGAAAAGACAGCCTATGGATGGGAGAAGATATTTGCAAATGACATATCCGATAAAGGGTTAGTATCCAAAATATATAAAGAACTTATACAACCCAATACCCCCCCCCCAAAAGCCAAACAACAACAACAACAACAACAAAACAAATAATCTGATTGAAAAATGGGCAGAGAGCCTAAATAGACACTTCTCCAGAGGAGACATCCAGATGGCCAACACACACATGAAAACATGCTCCCCATCACTCATCATCAGGGAAATGCAAATCAAACCACAATGAGATGCCACCTCACACCGGTCAGAATGGCTAAGATCGAAAGACTAGAGATAATGAGTTGACAAGGATGTGGAGAAAAAGGGACTCTCCTGCAAACTGCTGAAGCCACTGTGGAGATCAGTGTGCAGGGTCTTCAAAAAGTTAAAAATAAAATTATCATGTGACCCAGGACTCCATTACTGGTGTTTACCCAAAGAATGCAAAAACACTAATTTGAGAAGATACATACATTATTTTTTTTCAACGTTTTTTATTTATTTTTGGGACAGAGAGAGACAGAGCATGAACGGGGGAGGGGCAGAGAGAGAGGGAGACACAGAATCGGAAACAGGCTCCAGGCTCCGAGCCATCAGCCCAGAGCCCGACGCGGGGCTCGAACTCACAGACCGCGAGATCGTGACCTGGCTGAAGTCGGACGCTTAACCGACTGCGCCACCCAGGCGCCCCGATACATACATTATTTATAAAGGCCAAGATATGGAAGCAGCCCAGTTGTCCGTGGGTAGACGGATGGCTAAAGAAGGTGTGCTGTATGTACAATGGGATATTACTCGGCCTTAAAAAAGGATGAGATCTTGCCGTTGTGACAACATGGATAGAGCTAGAGGGTATTGTGTTGAGTGAAATAAGTCAGAGAAAAGATAAATATGATCTCAGTTATATGTGGAACCTAAAAGACAAAACCAATGAACAAACAAAAACCAGAAAGACTCCTAAGTACAGAGAAAAAAATGGCAGATGCAGAGGGAAGACAGGTGAGGGACAAGTCGGGGGGGGGTGAAGAGGACTCATGGGTACAAACTTCCAATTAAACTTCCACGACAAGCAAGTCAAGGGGCGCCTGGGGGGCAGGGAACGTAGTCGATAATATCGTAATGATGTCGTAAGGAGCCAGATGGTCACCGCACCTCCCGTGGCGAGCATTGTATAAAGTGCAGGATGGTTGTGCACCTGAAACTATTATACTGTATATCACGTGTACTTAAATAATAAAAAATAATTAGCGGGGCGCCTGGGTGGCTCGGTCGGTTAAGCGTCCGACTTCAGCTCAGGTCATGATCTCACGATCCGTGGGTTCGAGCCCCGCGTCGGACTCTGTGCTGACAGCTCAGAGCCTGGAGCCTGTTTCAGATTCTATGTCTCCCTCTCTCTCTGACCCTCCCCTGCTCATGCTCTGTCTCTCTCTGTCTCAAAAGTAAATAAACGTTAAAAAAAATTAAAAAAAAAATAATTAGCTTTTTCTGTTCCCAAGATAACAAATGTACCTTGAAAAATTGAGAAGCCCCTAAAAACCACCTAAAGGGTAACAGTCGGGCATAACCGCACCCACAGGGGTGGCCACCGCTGGTGGTTTAGTATCCACACGCCCAGCCTTCTCTGTGTGCGCGTGGGAACACGCACCTGGATCTGCACACGCTCTTCTGTGACCTCCTATCCCTTTCAGCATTCTGTTTCTTCCGTTCCATGTGTAGAGTCTACATCACCAGATAGGCTACAGCCTATTATAGTCTGCATAATACCTGTCCTGATGGGTGTATCCAATTTATGTCACTAACTTCCCTCTTCGTATTCTTGGACATCCATTTTGTTTTCAACTTTTGCTCGATTACATATGAAAAACATTAAGCCCGTTTTAAAACAGCTTTGGACCCAAATCACTGGTGAAGCCCAGTTGTAAAGCCACGAATTTGGATTGAACAATTGCCCTAAGGCTTTTCCAAAAACGTTTCCTTGAAGCTGAATTTCTCAATTAGCCAATCCTATTAAGAGTTAGTATGATTTAGGGACGACTGCAGTCTTCCTGCTTCCACATGACTCTTCACAAAGGCGACGGGGCAGTACCGTGAGGTAGGAAGGGACGGGCTTGGGAGCCGGGGGACAAAGGAACAGGCTTGGGAGCCGGGGGAACAGAGATGTGGATCCCAGCTCTGCCATCGGCCGTCTGTGTGACTGTGGAAAGGCACGGAAATACCCTAGACTGTGGCTTCCTGGTCACCGTGTGCGGCACAGGATAAAACACTACACTAACGAAACTCATAAACACTGTGCAGCTGCCTTGGACTATATTTCTATCACAACGAAAAGTTATAGATGAGCCTTTTCCTCGGCAAACCTCCCCGACGCAGGAACTATGATCCCCCTTAGAAATAAGGAGACTGAGACTCCAAGAAGTTGTGTGCCTTCCCCGAGTTCACACAGCGGTAAACGGCCAGAGGCTCGAACTCAGGAGTCTTACAAGCCGACGGTCTTCATGCCGTAGCTCACGAACCAATCATACCTTTGTAATAGGAATTTAAGTGACCAACTGGAATTTAACTTTAAAATCCTTATTTGAGGGGCTCCTGGGTGGCTCAGTCGGTTGAGCGTCCGACGTCGGCTCAGGTCATGATCTCACGGTCTGTGAGTTCAAGCCCCGCATCAGGCTCTGTGCTGACAGCTCAGAGCCTGGAGCCTGCTTTGGATTCTGTGTCTCCCTCTCTCTCTGCCCCTCCCCCGCTCACGTTCTGTCTCCCTCTCTCTCTCTCTCTCTCTCTGTCTCTCTCTCTCTCCCTCTCTGTCTCTCAAAAATAAATAAACATTAAAAAAATTTAAAAAGGTTAGGGGCACCTGGGTGGCTCAGTCGGTTGAGTGTCCGACTTCGGCTCAGGTCATGATCTCACCGTTCCTGAGTTTGAGCCCGTTGTCGGGCTCTGTGCTGACAGCTCAGAGCCAGGAGCTGCTTTGGATTCTGTGTCTCCCTCTCTCTCTGCCCCTCCCCTGCTCACGCTGTGTCTCTGTCTCAAAAATAAATAAACATTAAAAAAACTTTTAATCCTTATTTGAATAATAATGCTCTATAAAATGCATTCATACTTCTTATGTTAGCACTACTTAAAAACTAGGAGACAAAGAACCCAATATAAAATCGTCTCCTAAAATCTTTTATCATGTCTCGAAGCTGTCTTTTAGAAAATAACATTTCTTTTGCTTCCCAAAGGGGCCCTGTTTCCCTCCCCAAAGTCTCTGGTGTGTTGCATGGAAATGTCAGTTTCTTTGTAATTCTTTATTATTATTATTTATTAATTTCAAAGTTTTGTTTATTTTTGAGAGCGAGAGAGCATGTGCAGGGGAGGGGCAGAGAGAGAGGGAGACACAGAATCCAGAACAGGCTCCGAGATGTCACTGCCCCACACGGGGCTGGAACCCACCAACCGTGAGATCATGACCCGAGCCGCAGTCCAGAGTGGGCACTTCACCTACAGCTTCCCTCCTGGTGATCCGTCACCTCAGGAAACCACCTGGGATTCTGGCCAGAAGAGCTTCTGAAGACGGCGTTCAGCGCAGAAACACTCCCACGGTGACCAGTGTCTCCAGACGGAAGAAGCGGTTCAGAATGGCCTCACCTCCCTCCGTAAAGGCCGGGGAGGGAGAGGAAAGGGCGCCCCGTGCTGCCTGCCGCCGGCGCTGGGCCCCGCACGACTTCCTGGCGCCCGGACACCTGCCCCGCGGGGCCCCAGATGCGCTGCCCCAGGTGACCCGGGAGAGCAGGCTAGGGGCGGCCAGGAGCCGGCCTCGTGCTGCCCTCTGCCGGCCAGAGCGCCGAACTGCAGCGGAGACACGGGACTGGCAGGCGCGCTGAACCCCTGGTGTACCGCTGGCCCCCGCCCTGGCCCTCAGTCTTTGCCTCACTGAGAAAAGCTGCTGTCACGACAGCCCGTCTCGTTTTCAGAAGGCTCGCAAGGCCGATCAGCTCGTGATGGAGAAGAGAGAGGAGGAGGCAGCCAAGTGTGCTGCGGATTTCTCCGGAAAGCCTGTGCTCAAACCTCCCACCGCC